>NC_080846.1:19463719-19781394 GCF_030435755.1 Ochotona princeps | reverse complement strand
ATAGCCTTTGACATCAGTGCTACCAATATTTTTGTAATATTCTGCATGTATGTCATACTATGGTAACCAAGTGAGCACAAAATAATTGTTTAGTATATGCTTTGGTTGTTACGGTATGTCTTTATTCTTTTTTTATTTTTTTTGAAAATTTTTTTTTAAGATTTATTCATTTTATTACAGCCAGATATACACAGAGGAGGAGAGACAGAGAGGAAGATCTTCCGTCTGATGATTCACTCCCCAAGTGACTGCAACGGGCTGATGCGTGCCGATCTGAAACCAGGATCCAGGAACCTCCTCCAGGTCTCCCACGCGGGCGCAGTGTCCCAATGCATTGGGCCGTCCTCGACTGCCTTCCCAGGCCACAAGCAGGGAGCTGGATGGGAAGTGGAGCTGCCGGGATTAGAACCGGCGCCCATATGGGATCCCGGGGCTTTCAAGGCGAGGACTTTAGTCGCTAGGCCACGCTGCCGGGCCCGGTATGTCTTTATTATATCGAAAGTAACTAAGTAGCACATCCTATGCCTTAAACATTTTTTTTCCCTGGGGGGACCTTATCAGTTATACAAATTATTGAATTATATTTGGTTATGTGAACATAATAGTGTATCTCCAAAGGTGTGTTTTATGTGTTTCTGCGAAGATATGATACAAAATCTTAAAAGAGATGGTGCACAACAAAGAAAAAAAAGAAACAGAGGGGATTAAAATCACCAAGGAGACTGTAACACTGGGGAGTGGAAACAATGGTACTGCTTGCAACGTAAATTACTTGAGGTGCTTAAAAAATTACACATTTCCACCTCAATCTCTGAGATTTTCAATTAATCTGGGATTATGATTTAGGCATTAATATTTCTTGCAAGTCGGCCTAGTTGATTATTATGTTTAGTCAAGGTTAAGAACCACTGAATAAGCATTTTGTTAAAATGCAGATGTTGAGATGCTGAAATGCTTGGATAGGTGAAAGGGAGATAAGAAGAGAACTCCGAAAGATCCTGATCCTGCTAAAATAAAATAAATGAGTTTAACGTGAAAGAAAAGCCTGGTGGGAAAGCGCGTTGAGGAGCAGGTAGAGGCAATGAATTCCTTTGTAAACTGTCTGAATTTAAAGTTCCAACGGAACTATTTCAAAAGGTCATGATAGGTAAGAACTGATAGATTCTACTGGGTTTTCAGTTACAGTTTATTCTTTGTCTTAGAAGAAAGCAATTTCAGAGGAATTGTTTGTATAGAATTGAGAGTTCAATGTGCTGAAATGTAAATGAGAGACCTGTAAGTGGGAATAATAGCACATGTGACCATGTCTTCTAGTAGGGAGTGAGGAAGAAAAGTAGGCTGACGGTTATGAGGCAAGGCAGAATTGAAAGAGAGCACTATGTTTTTTAATAGGGGGCAAATAGGAGTATGTGTATAGTCTCTGCAAGGAACAAGGCAAGGGGAATGTAGAGAGAATTTGGGGCCTAAAAGTGAACAAAATTATTGATTATGGAAGCAATGTCTCTAGTTGTATGGGAAGAAATGAATTTTGTGAGAAATAAACTGGGCCAAATTCTACAGAAAATCTGGTAGGATGAGCTTAGTGAAGAGACATTTGGTCTTTGATGACATTAAACAGGACAGTATTGGTCACATAATAGAAATGAGTCAAAGAACAATCATTGAGCGTAATGATCATCAAGTGAGGATTACCAGCTCATGCCTGAGCTACTGAAAATTATAACAAAGTTATATAGTTCCAAAATCGTAAAGAAAAATGAAGTCTTGATTCTTTTTGTTAAATGGAAATATTTTAATTATCTCCTTAGCATGATTGTTGTGAAAATTCAGTAGGTTAATACTTGTAGAGGACTTAGGGGATGTCTCGTCTGTGGCAAATATAGGTGGCTAGCTAGCAATCAGTCAATGAGTGTAAGAGGGGCTGAAGAAAATCAATAGGAAAAATTATGTGCAGTGGAATGAGGAAACAAGTTCTAAAGCAGGGCCCAGGCTCTTTTCTCTTTCCTCTTGTCCAAGGTGTCCTCCATCAAAAAAAAAGCACTGAATTGAGCCCTCAATGTAGCTGGTCCAAGAAGGTGAGAAGCACTGGACTGAAGGAGCCATTTATGTTTCTGACAGGTAAGAATCTAAGGGTCAGTATTGTTTAGGGAATTCCACATCTGAAAAATTTCCCAACCAGTTTTTCCCAGAGGAGAAAGGAGGAGACCCATACTCATCTCCATTACAACCACAGTCTGAACGCAGATTGCATTGTCCCAGTTCCTTACTAACACATCCACCTGGTCTATCAATTATAAAAATTTCTTTCCCTTCACTTTTTCAAATGAGCTATGCTAAAATTGCCTTCTCATCTGCTTGCTTTTTGGGTAAATTCTTTATTGTGGATAGAACAAATTCCTGGGGTTCAATAAGCGGTAACAGTAATCATTTGTCAAATGTTGGTTTTTTAATTGTGAAAAATGTTGCCATTCTGTTTGTTGTTTAGTTGGGGGAAAGTCATGCCAATAGAAAATTATAAATTCACATCATCTATGATACTAGAATCTAGGGCCTGCTAAACACAAGAACTTACTAAGAGATGTACAGGTGTCACATTTAAATAGCTAGTATTGTATGGCTGGCAGAAAAGTGAAGAACTCATCCTATTGGCAGACTAAGTGCTATTTTTTCTGGAAGAAAAGTCAAAAATTTTGTTGACTGTATATAAAGAGTCAGCAGAGAAACAGACAATGAAAAAGAAAATAGATCCGCTGTCTGGAGGAAGGGGAAGTGGGTGTGGATGACAGCAGAGTGGAAGATTTTGTGGGAAAGAGGATTATACGTTTCTTCTGCTGAAGGAGTAAATGTACAGGGATGGGGAAAACTCTGGAAAATAAAATCTAAGAGCTATGGTCTGAGAGAGCAGTACCTATGGATCTCAAACAAATGAGAGCACCAAAGGGTTGGGTTTGTGCTTCTAACCCTATAAAGAGAGAAGAAAGTATTTTAGGAAAACTTTGGTATTTCTAGATACTGAGAATTCAAAAGCCAAGACAGTTACAATAGAGAGCAGTTCATCGGTAGAGATGTGCAGTTGGGGGAAGAGGCAAGCATGTACAGTTGGGATTACCTCAGATGAAGTGAGATAAGATTTAAAAAAAAAAAGGTTATGCTGCCTTCTCTTGAGTACTCTGTGCCTGCTGGTTCTTCCTAAGCATGGTGCATGGGTGATTCAATTTACTCTTATTTGAGATATGCATTATTGTTATCACACTGTTATTAGAATACTGGAGTACAGAAAGGTTAAGGAAATTTCCCCAGTTTCACATACTACGAAGTAGCAGAGCCTGTTTCAGTAGTAAATCAGGAGCATGTGTCTGTAGAATAATTCAGAGCAAACCAAATTAAAGAGATTGATTCATCTTTATGAGCCCAAGAAGGAGTAGGGGCAAAGAAATAGTTGTGAAAGTAGAAACTATTTTATGAAGGAGGAGGAACGGGAGAGATCCATCCACAGTGTTGTGCTGCTAAGTGCCAAGAAGTATGTTAAAATGTGAGCAGAGCTTTACCTTCTTTTGAAATGATGTCTGGCCTTAAAGGGACAACAACAGGAAATTTTTGATATAAATTTACAAATATATATAACAGATTTATATAATATAAATAATATATTTATATATAAACACCATATAAATATAAATTTATAAATATATAAATTTTGAATATAAAATGGGAGAATAATAAAGGATGGAGTGCCGGAGTCCAGCTCTAGCTGAGTCCGGAACTCGGGAAGGGTGCGTGGATGAGGCGTGAAGAAAGAAAGAAAGGAGACGGACCACCAGATTCCTTGATCGTAGTGGACAAAGCGAGAAAGCTGTCCGCTTTATTTATACAGAAGCAGTACAAAGTTTTTTCTTAGGGGCATATTGACATAGCTTCAGGGGGGCACAATTTACAACTTCTTGAGAAATGATTGAGGAAGGATTCCATATTCCTTGCTTATCTTGGCTTGTCAGTCTTCATCTGCTCTCCTCAGGTCTGGACTATAACCTAGGCGCCTCCTGTGTCAACCAGACCCCTATCTTGTATGAGTTAAAAGGTCTGGGGCCTTGGTCTATGGGGATCGGGGTTATTGACATTAGTTGGCCATTAGGTCTGTAAGCTCACACAGTTTGTTAAAGCAAGGGTAATAACGGCGGAAAGAATTGCAGTTAGCAATGAGCTAAGTTACTCTATTTAAGTTTCAACTCTACAATGGATGAGTGAGTGTTTGCAAAGACAATTCTACAAATTGTTCCAGTATTAAACAAGGCATTATCCATTCCAACGTTGCAACCAAGAATTTCTCAGTAGACAACACATCTTATGCAGTAATACACTCCTAATACAATTCTTACTCTACAACTTATCTATCACTAAATGGGAGAAATACATCAAGAGAGAAAAAACATGAAGATCTAAGACAAAAAGTTTTAAACATTACATTCCTCTACAACTGCAGCCTCTACAACTTCATAAGTGATCAAACAATAATCAAAAATATATCTTTATGATATTAGTGAAATCACCCTGTATTTCCTCTAGCTAAAAATTTATGAAAACAACTAAAGCAACTACATTTTCTATATTCTAAAGAATTGCAAGGACAGGCTAACCTTTAAGACCACAGTAACTATATTTTTTGCCTTAGCAGGATAGGCTTCAGGGTTACAGTAGCTATATTCTTCGTCATAGCAGGATGGCCTTCAGGGTCACAGTAACTATATTCTTTGTCATAGCAGAATGACCTTTAGGGTCACAGTAACAGGATAACTTTTAGGGTTCCTCTTATCAAGCCATTCCCCAGAAAGCATGCTAAATATCTGGGCCAGATTTTATGGCAATGGGTAAGCAGCACAGACTTAATTATACTCCTGTGTGTAGTTAAAGGCCCACTCACCAGGACATCCTCAGTAACATTAACTCTTAAGCTCATGTTGGTTGTAAAAGCCATCTCACAGGGGCAGACAATGCCTCAATAGATTACATAGTGGGGTGGTTGAGTGCCCATGCGAAGGGGGGTGAAAACTGTGTCAAGGTGGTCAGAGATGAATCCACTTAGCCCTGCTAAGCAGCTGGAAGCTCCCCGGGCCCTGCCAGTCAGGGAGCTGTTCTCTTCACACCTTCGTGTTATTCACACCTACTGCATGGACTCCATCAATGGAGAACTACAATGCTCCATAGAGTAGCCTATGGGTAAATCATGTAGTCATGATCGATTTAGTAATGCCTGGGTATTTTGCAGGATGTTAGCACACAGTCTGTTTGCCATTTTAAGGGTTTAGGTTTGATTTCCAATTAGAGCTGAAGTTTTCTCTTCTCATGTTCACTCACATTGCATCAAGAAGGGTTGATCTGGAGTGGTGCAACTGCGAACCACGGTGGCAGGAAACGTCATTTATTATTGCTTCCAAGTTGGGGTCAGCTGGGAGGCCCTGCTGATCTTAGCTGGACTCATTTCCTGTCTGCTGGTGATTGTTTCCAGGAACGCAGTTCTGAGATTTGTTGAGCTTTTTCACATTTATTACGGGTTTCAGGTGCTAAGCCAGTCCAGGAACAGCTTACCTAGAAACAACTGGGCTTCTTCCAGAGCTGGCCTCACCCTCTGTCAAGCAGACCTCGGTCACTCTCATAACAGAAGGTCTGAGAGAGTCTTTCGGTGACGTCCCAGTGACTAAGGTTGGTCAGAGGACCAGGGTTTATTTTTAGGGTGGAGAGTCCGTCTCTTGATGGAAGTTTTTGCAAACCCATCTTATAAGGGTAGAAAAAGAACAATGGTTGGGCTATCTTTTCAATGACTTAATAGTAGTGGCTTCTTATTCTCCTTAAAAACAAATTCTTAAAAAAAAAATTCTTGTTGCTTATCTGAGCAATCTTTTTTATTTTTTTAGCCAACTACCACTTCTATACACATCAAAATAAAGCTTTCAGTGGGCCCCTGGTTCTCATATGAAACCTGTACATTTTTTAATCAAAGCACAACATGCTTCTGTCTGTTTCATACCTATGTCATATCCCTATGCCTACACTCAGGCAGTCCATAGGGAATCTTCCCACACTCAGGCCTCACAGGTACTGCTTAGAGTGCACTCCGTGCCTACCGTGGCCTTTCATTTCTGAGGCTGCGCTTGGTCAGCTTTTTTCTCATAACTTTACATTATCAAAGCTCCACTACAAATGAATGAGTATTGGAATATTATCACAAATTATTACTCATGTGATATCTTTGAATTAAATCCTTCCTCAGTGAGACAGATTCCCAAAAAGGAATAAAATAAACATTCTACAAAAGGTAGGTGATATTAAACAGGCAATCTTAGTTTTAATCTTAGCTATATATGAGATATCTTCCAAATGTTCATGGACAATGTTCATTAATTTTTTCAAAAAATCCCATTTCCACCTGGTACCCTCGAGTATGTATGTATGTATGTATGTGTGCCTGGGTATACAGGCTTACATTTCACAGTTTGAATTGAAAACAGGTTACATAGATTAAGGTTGCCAGTGAGGTGATTGTCTACAGCCCCCTCTCAGGTTCTCCTTCTTAATGCAAAGAGTGACTGTAGATACCTTCACAGCACCTGGCTCTGTCAGAGCTCATGGCCCCAGAGGCAGACCCAGGGGCCCCTCGGCTTGTTCCCACTGCTTTCCGCTCATTATTTGCTGTCTGCCTAACTTGCAATCCTAGTCGTTTCCTCTCAGTAATTTCATTGTCTGACTGTGACCAGCAGGCAGAAGGCAGCCAAGATGTTGCTTATTAAATGAATCATTGCATGATTTAATATTTGCTACATAGGCACACTTATTAGCAAGTTTGCTTCTTATTGATTGACAAGTTTGTTGCTTTCTTGGAAATGTGGAATTATCTGTTGTTATGGCAAGTGGAGCATGTTCATGATCTGCAAGGCAAATGTTATGTTAGCCTTTTAATTTTTTTTTGTCTCTGATAGTTAAATCTCTTATATTGTATATCAAAGTATCGCAGTTAAACAATCTAGGGATGAAAAGGCCCCTCCTGGATTACTGGATTCACTCTGCTAAATGACAGTGATGTATTATCTAATCACTGCTGTTGTCAGTATTTACAGTGAGTTCTCATGGGAAAAATATCCTTTGCTACTTCAAAGGCATTAGGAATCAGATTCAAATCAGAATTTGAGAACTGTCGGTTCTGGAGAATACAAACGACCCCTTGCTATTTCACTGTCAGTCACTTCAAGAACATTATTGAAGATGCCTCAGAATTGATCAGCCTGTTCATCTCATGTCCATTACTTTCTTTAAGCTGTAATTTCTTGTATGCTAACTCTAACATAAAGCCATATTTGAAATTTGTAAATTATTTGCTGACCATGACAGCTAAAGTATCTATTGCCAACATCTCTGCACACGAATAGGCCCTTCCCGTTGTTATGGGATTTGTTATTTTCAGAGATGTTTTTAGTGATAGTGCTGTGAAACACATTTGCCCCTGTCCATTTCACCTCTGGCTAAGCAGTAAGAGTTTTTTTGTTTTTTGTTTTTTGTTTTTAATTTCTGCCTCTGTGTCTCTGCCTCTCCCTCACCCTCCCTCTTCTTCTCCCCCCACCTTTTTTTTGTTTGTGTTGTGATTCCAGTTTAGCTTACAAAAGTTAGGTTGGCCCATCCTCTAAAGGATTTGTGATGGGGACCCATTCAAAGAGAGCTGTGTGGCAATGAGAGACCAGGTGTGAGCTATGCACCCTGTCCCTCACAGGTTTACTGAGAGAGAATGGGTTCAGCATAATTACTTCATAAGGAGCTTTTTAAAATGCAATTTCAAGATGGTTAAGTTAGGTAGAAAAATGGGTGGTGGAAGGCTCCAGTTTTACTTGAATGCAATGTGCTGCTTTGCAAAACACTGGGTTCATCTTAGGAGTTTAACTATGTGAGGACGCTGCAATAGTACTGTCTTCGCTGTAACAGGATTCTACAGATAGCATTATGATGAATCTCCCACATGTGTTCATTTAATTTCAGGGGTTGCTGCACTAAACAATAAACCACATTTGAGAGCCGGAAGCCAGATGTATCTTGTCACTTTCTTTCCCAGTCGGTTCAATCAAATGTCATTCTACTCAATTGAATACAGACAGGGTGAATTTCAAGTAAGAGAAAACTCAGCCTGAGTGACAGATTTTCTCTAAAGTTACTTTTGTTTGATCTCATGTTTTCCACCTCATTCTTTCCTGTGAAACCGCAGAGTGAAGTGGAAGTCGGAGAGTGGGTGCTACTGCTGCCTGCTGCTTCCGCCTGCGCCTTTGGGGCAATGAAGTGGCTGCTGCGACAGCGGGTCATGCAGTGTGTGTGCTGTGCAGATCCAGAGAGCACATTTACATAGATGGCTTGGAATGTAGCTTCTCTCCACTCGCAGAGTGCTTGTTTCGCACAACTCTAGATAGAAGGCCTGATGAGTTTCTTCATTGTCAAAGACAGATTTGCTGCTTTCTTTGTTCTAGAGGAGTAAGAAGGAAAGTAAAACTCCCAGAAGTTTTGGTTTGTAAGTTAGGCTTCATTTACAGGCACTAGGCATCATTTACAGGCGCTAGAGTGCGTCACGACCCTCAAGTGATCAACTGTGAGTCTGACCAAAAAAATTGCTTGAACTCTTTGCCTTCAGCTTCTCATCTGTAAAATACAAACCACAATGTCAATTTTCTCTGCTTCTCTCCACCCGGCAGGACTAGAGCGAAGAGTAAGTGAACAAGTTGCTAGCTATCTGCAAAATTAAAGAACCATACAAATAAGTTCCCATATTATCACTGTTATTAGCAAATGCCAGAAAAGACACATCACTCTTGATGCTCTTGGGGACATCTCGATGACACTTTCTAGCAGTGAGAGTTGCAAAGCTAAAACACTGTACTGTTGATCAATGATCGAGTCAAATATACTTTGGCTTTTATGAGTTTAATGTCATAATAAATAGATACTTTGTCTCAAATATTCATAATTTTTTGTGAATATTCCGTGTTTATGAGATCCTTGGGCTATTCAAGGCATTGGATTACATTGTATTTTATTTGTTTACTCCTGGTTATAAGTAAGACTATTTTTTCCTCAAAAATCTATCCCTAGCATCAGTTATCAATCTGAAATTTTTCAAGTTTTAATTATTTGTTTGAAGGGCTGAATTACATAGAAAGAGTGGAACACGCACAAAGAGAGAGCGAGAGAGAGAGAGAGAGAGCTCTCACTATTTTTCACTCTCCAATAGCCACAATGACGGGGGCTGGGTCAAGCAGAAACCAGGATTCTGGAACCAGGTCTCTCACTGGGTGGCAGGGGCCCAAATACTTAGGCCATCCTTTTCTACTCTCCCAGAAGTTTTAAAGGAAGCTGAATTGAAAGTAGAATAGCCAAGGCTTGAACTGGAATTTATAAGATGTCACTGCCACAGGTAACTCCAAAGGCTCACAGATCACATGGGTAATAGACAACGATGCTCAGAATTTTCTAGGTGAGTTAATTTGAATGCTTCACAAGTGAGGTTAGTATTAAATGCCAGATTCTGCTACAGAACTCTCTGCAGACTGACTCGTGCTGTTTACGTATCCAGCCAACATTTCCTAACAACTGGAGAAAATAAAAACAGACAAGAGTAATGTCCAATGCCCCGAACAGGTCATCATGTGCTCTCCCAGCCGTGGACCAGAGCTGTCTTTGAATATTCACACAGCTGTGATAACACCGGGGATGCTATTTCAAACCCAGATTTATCTACATCCAGTCTAATATCCCGAAACAAGTGTCCAGGAATTGGGAGGTAAAATCTCCATCAAATTAGAACGAGCTTCTGAAAGGATCTTCATATGCCTTTTGTTTACAGCTACAGATTCACCACAGCTGTGTTAGCGTTCTTGCCACAGGAATTCTGTCACTCAGAATTATTGCATAGCTAGATTAGGATTATCTCTGTACCATCATTCATTCCTTATTATTTTGTTGGTCTTTGAAAATTAGAACTCCATTTACCCATCCCTGGTCCCCCAGTGTTTCCCTATTACCCTGATTCCTCAATGATTAACATCCAAGGATCTGGTGTTGTCATCCCTGAATTCTTCAGCAATTCTGGGAGATACCTTTAGATGACATGGGGGCAAAACTCCATTGAAGAAAATTGTGTTCATTTTAGATGAATCTGATACTTTATTTCCTCTGTTAATCATTCCTCAAGAGAATAAAGGATTATCTGGGGAGGACAACAGATAGAAGCAGAAGAGAAATTGAAGAAAATGTACTGTGTATTAAGGTAATCCTAACATTACTTAAAAACCAGACTCTTGCCTTATTTAATTTGATAACCACTGTGGTCATGTAGGAGTATGCATGACCACAGTGAGCAGGTAAAAATGTGAACGCCAAATCTAATCCATCTCAAACCCCAGTCTTTACCCTTCCCATAATATTTGGCATCTTTTTTCAACCCCGATGCAACACAATAGCATCTAGCCAAAACATCTAGGTTTTTTTCCTTTAAGAGCAGCTAAAATATTATTGACACTACCAGAATTTCCATGTCTCATTTCATGGATTCCAGTCGATGTTTCTGCAGGTCTATGCTGTATTTCCAGTTTAGAATGTCCTTGGCTGCACAGATCTTTATGGCCACACCATGTTTACAGGCACTCTCTGCCCCGGTTTCATCTGTTCATTTTTGAACCTACTATTTTTCAGCCAGTAGGGATTTGTGTTATCTATGAATAAAGACTCCTTTGATACATTCCAAAAGAGACTTGAATCATTTTCCTATTTCCAGAGCCAATAGACTTGTTCAGGATTCATTTGGAATGGAGAAAATGTGGAAATGGTTGGAAATTTGAAGGTTACTTTCACTTAGAATCATGGTTATTAAGGTTAACAACTTATGTTTATTCAATACTAATTTCTTCAGATATGTTTTTTGCTATGTCATGGAAATTATCCTTGAAATATAAGCTTACATGATATACTGTGAGTTTTGCTTTTACTGGATTCATTGCTGAAGGTACAATGGGGCAACACAGCATTCTAGCCTGAGATACCTTATCATTTAAGTCGCCAGTGTGTTTGTACGTAATAGATGTGTAAAATAAATGTCAAGAATAAGTAGTTGATGAAAACCCGAGATTTACTAAGACAGATCAGTGGTTAGCACACATTAACCACTTTCAGGCTATTTGTATTTGTGAATAATTCTTGATTCAAAGCAATGATGAAAGTTTTTGCTTTCTAATTTTTTTAAAAGATTTTTTAAAAAAATTTTTATTGCAAAGTCAGATATACAGAGAGCAGGAGAGACAGGGAGGAAGATCTGCCTGATGATTCACTCCCCAAGTGACCGCAACAACCAGAGCTACGCTGATCTGAAAGCAGGAGCCAGGAGCTCTTCTGGATCTACCACACGGGTGCAGGGTCCCAAGGCTTTGGGCCGTCCTCGACTGCTTTCCCTGTCCACAAGCAGGGAGCTGGATGGGAAGCGGGGCTGCCGGAATTAGAACCAGTGCCCATATGAGATCCTGGCGCATGCAAAGCAAGGACTTTAGCCACTAGGCTACCACGTTGGGCCCAATCTTTTGCATTTTTAATTTCAACTTTATTTATTTTTGCTCTGATCCTTATAATTATTGCCTAACGCAAATTTGATATTTGAATTGTTATTATTTTTAATATTTGCTCTACATCTTCAAGAGGCATCATTAAGGTGCTGGAGATCTTTCGCTTTTTTTCTAATGCTTCAAGCTTCTTTCTGAATATTGCTTTTGCCATATCTTGCAGACTTTTATATCTTGTGCTTCCATTTCTCCCTTATTTCAGAAAAGGTTTAGGATCTTCCTAATTTTTTCAACTACCCATTGGCCACTCACTAGCATGTTGTTTAATTTCCTCATACTTGTTAATATTCAATTGTTCTTGATGATTTCTAGTTTTATTCTTTGCAGTCTGATAAGATACACAGTATGATTCCAGTCTTTTTAAATTTAATGAGACTTAATTGGTGGCTTCACGTAGGGCTCATCCTACAAAATGCCTCGGGTACTGAGGAGAAGAACATATTTTCTGTAGCTGTATGGTGAAAGATTGTCATGTCTGTTAGGTCTGTTTGCTCAGCTGTCTGCTCAGCTCATTCACATTCCCTGAATCTCTGGATGATCTGCCCATGGATGAGAGTGGGCAGTTAACTTCAGTCACACTTGTTACAGTGGACTGTATGCCTCCCTTTCAGTCTAATAGTATTTGCTGTTTATATCTGTGAGACCGTGTGTCATGTGTGTTTTTACATCTTGCTGAATGGTTATTTTATCAACACATCCTTCTTTGTTGTATCAACTGTCCTTCTTTGTCTCTTTTTCTCAGTTTTTGATTTAAAGTTGATTTTGACTGATATCAGCTGCTCCTGCCTGTTTTGGGTCTCCCTTAGTCTAGAATATCTTTTTCTAGTCCTTCGCTTTCAGTTAATATGTATAGTTCGGGCAGTGAATTTCTGTAGGCAGCATTTAGTAAGGTCTTGATTTTCAAATCCATTCCTTCAATGTAAATATTTTGGCTGGGGAATTGAATCCGTTTATATTCAAGGTTAGTACTTATAGACAGGAAGGAGGCACCTTGCATGGGACTGTGGTACACATTGTGTGCCTTGACTGTGGTCGTGGATGTATGAGCCTGGACATTTGAAAACAAATATATGTAACTAAATGTGAATGTTCATGACAGGAGTGTAAGTAAAACTGTGTGGATTGTGTCAATGTCAAGAAACTGTAATATTTGTTTATACCCTTAAAGAAACTATACGTGGTATGGGGGAATCATTTACTCATTATTTCTAATAACCATTTGTTAATCTAAAATTATTTCAATGGCGATTTGAATTAGCTTATATTTTTATAGAAAACTGAAGTAACTCCTCTAAAAAAATCCTTCCGTTTATTTACCACAATTTACAGAGGATAGAACCTGTAACCCTTACTTTACTTATTTCCTCTGTCTGGAAATATTTCCCCCAATCCTACTTGGTTATCTTCCTAGTGATTACTCGTATGAAGGTACTTCAAAAGAGTTGTGGAAAAATGAATGTAAAATATACTTATTTTGGTGAAAAAAATTGAAATCTGTGCATATGTACATGGAAATATATATTATTAAAAACTATATACAAAATTCATTTTTACCAAAACAAAATTGTCTTTTAGTTCTATTGTCATCAACTTTTTGAAGATATCTTCTGTTACATCTGCTTCTAAGAGACCATTCCAATCCCCTCGCCTAAAGTGGGCAAGACTCTACTCTTTCTTTCCACTCCAGCACTTAAAATATGAAATTATTGATATATACTGCTGCTCCACTTGAATCTTCCATCTAACAGGAATTCCACAGACATAAAACCTGGATTGTTTTC
Organism: Ochotona princeps; assembly: GCF_030435755.1. Lineage (NCBI taxonomy): Eukaryota > Metazoa > Chordata > Mammalia > Lagomorpha > Ochotonidae > Ochotona > Ochotona princeps. The sequence continues at coordinate 19,767,980 of NC_080846.1, read as the reverse complement.
TTTGGCATCATGGTGTCTGTCACATAGCGGGTGTGTACATCCATATTTAAATTATCAAAGAAAGAAGACAAGCAAGTCAACTGAAAGAGCTATTTAAATAGTTGAATAGTCTCAGACCATTGTCAGGCCATTTTCAATTCCATCACTACCCCAAACACCAAAGGCCACACTGTAAACTGGTATTGAATCAGTCAAGTAGGTGTTATACTAGTAGGCATCACCCTCTCGACCCCCAAAAAAGCTGTAACGGAAGGCAGTACTGAGTTTCAATCTGGAAACGTGCTCAGTGGTTGTGAGCTGGGTAAATTGATGAGTCAGGCAACCATGATGCAAGGACAATCTCTAGGGATGTGGAAGGGTAGAGGAGACGGAGAGCTACTTCTCACCATCCCGTCTCTCTATTACCTTGTCTCAAATGAAGGGTGTTCTCCAGCTTAATGAAAATGAAGCAGAGCTGTAGATAAAGAAATGTCTCTAGTGAAACGAAACCTGTCTGGCAAAACCTTCCATATATTTGAGGAATCTAAGAGCTTTATCAATGCTGGAGAATTTAGCTTTGAATGCAGAAATCAAAATCGTAATGATTCCCTTGATAGCTTCGTGGCACAGAAATGCACACAAGGGATGAGCAGTTCAAAGTATGTGCTCAAAGTGTGAGACACTTTGCCTCGTTTGCCATTTTCACTGTCGGCACAACGCCCATTAAAATAGCCTGAACTCTGCAGCTGTACCACAGTGGAACTTAAGCACGGCACGGTGATTGTTCTAGCCTCTTCTGCCAGTAATTCCTGCTGCTTTGCCTAGAAATCATGGCAAGGGACTCAAAAACAATGTCTCCATATGCTACAGTTGCTGGAATTATTCCTCAGACAACTTCTCTTGTCATTTTTCATATGCAAGAACTCATTAGACACCTAGAGGAAGAACATATGGAGAACAATGATGCTATTGGAAGAAAATAGCTTATTACAGAGATTGTATTCGTACTCTAAACTAGCTTACTAGAAATTGCAATGACTATTTTCCTCATGCTGTGGGTGGTGCCATAACTTCGACTTTCTCCAATACAAACTTTTCCATTGAAACTAAATATTTACTAGCATCCTGGCCAATAAGGTTGCTTTTTTTCATTTATTGTATCAATACTTGGAATCATTTAGTGAATTACAGGAATCTTATTTCTTCTTCAGAGGAGAGAATGTTCCTGAATTTCCTGCAGCGGTAACCTCTCCTTCAATGGAAAAACATACTTACCTTAGAGAAACAAGAGGTTAACTTCATGGTTCAGAGTTGGCACTCAGCATTCAGAAAGACCTGGGATCCATTTCAAATCCCTTGCTGGACCTCTATCATGTATGGGCTCCAAGTCCCAATCTCCTCATCTCTAAAATAAAAACAAGCATCTTATTCATGAACTTAGACTATGAGAAGTTAGCAAAATATTCAAGTTGCTATTATCATTATTATTACCAGCAGGTGTTTCAATCTGTACATTTATCATAAAATACTCCTTTTCTACGACTCTAAGAAAAGAAGACATTCGGAGACCAGAATGAAAATTACCAGAGGGCAAAACCATGCGTCCAGGTTCGAATCAGCTGAGCTGAACATGATGAAAGAGATGGAATTCGTTGCTCTCTTCTCTCAGGTTTGCTGTTCTATTATTTGTGAGGTTTGCTGCACATTGCTATCATTTACTCGCACAGTATAGACCGTGAATCCTATCAGTGACGTTACTGGAAGATGATTCTTTTGGGCAACTGGCTTCTTTGCCAGACCTTTGCAGCAATATGAAAGGTGAAGAATGGCTGTTGTGAAAAGCAACCCACTGGTTCTGATATTTAAAGCTCTTGCTCTTTTCTTTTAATCATTCTTATTAATGCTAATGGGAATCTTCCCAAAAACTTTGAATTCAGTGTGATAACAGTAAAATCTAGACTGAACAAAATGAAGCATTCATTTAACTTTTTTTTTCTAAAAAACTTGCATTTGTCAAAATTCTACTAGACTCTTCCTGGAACTCACACTGCATGTCTTCCAGGCCACCAGCTAGAATAATTCTTCCTTTCCATCCCTTCACATCCCTTCCTCCCTGCCTGTCATCCCCCACCCCCTCACCTCAACTTTTAGAAAGCTGATGAAAATAGAAATTTGGGAATTATGAAATCAATGGCAAAAATGTAAGCTTGTATGAGTAATGTGAAAAGTAGATTCTTTTTTTTCAAAACTTAGTGAGATGGTAGGGGACCAAATGCAGTTTTCTTCCCTTTTCAAATAGGTTGAAAGAATAATTGCTTCCACTGTCTGACCCTAGAGATGAGTTTTTATGTTAGAACATAAACCGTGAGTGCCCCCCAAGCCAGCTAGGACACCCACACTTGGTGACTACACGTGGTTATAGCTACAGTCAGTCAGGAACTGGAGATACCAGGTATGTGGTCTCATCCTTCCTGACTGGGGGAGAAACAGAAAGAATAGACCAAGACTCATGTTCAGAGATACCCTCTGCTTTTACTCAAAAGATCTAAAAATTATTACCAAAAAATGCAGTTTTCAAAGGACTCTTTCGACCTCACCAGTACTTATCTGATCTGACTGTATGGGAACTGAAATAAGTAGTCACACTCTATCCAGGAAATTCCATCTCTATTCTACAGAAATCCTGCCCTATGATAAGAACATTCCAGCTTTCAGTTAAGATCCATGCAATAAAAGACATCCCCCAGTATCTCATCAAGGCAACAGACCCTTGAATGTTTTGAGTATGCTTTTGGTTTGCTGAATAAACTTCACTTCTTGCTGAAAGTGGTTTTGAATTCTTCCTTATCCAGTTTCAAAAACCGAGGTGATGTTCATCATTAAAGATCAGCAACATTAATAAATTCAGGAAATTAGACTTTCAGTTTGTCAAGCTAGTCTAATGTATAATCCATAAAAATCATAGGATGAAACATTTGTGTGAAAATTGAAGTCAGTTCCACAGTGGACTGATAGTGGTTTGCAGAGACAAGGCCACTGGGAGTGGCTTCTTTCCCCGGGGATGCGGCCCCAGAAAGAGGATGTCCTCTAACGGAAGCCAGTCAATCACTGAGGGATTTATGTACATACGCCAGGTGCAATGCGCAATGAATTCATTATTCAGATGATTGAAGCTAAGATGCAGCTTCTTGTATCTTTTGCCTCTCAAGAATAAATCAGCTTGGCAGAGACAATAAAATAATTGTATAGCATATCAGAAACACGAAATACTACTTGTCTGTGAAGGAAGGAATATATAATTTGGTAATGTTCAGGTCAAACAATGCTGAAGGCTGATTTTTATGTCAAATATCTTTTTTTTTTAATAAAAGGGTAATTGTACTCCAAATTTATAGCATTGCTTGTGGAAGCAAAAAAGGGATACTGCAGAAGAAAAAATGTCAGAATATCCATCTGCTCCATTACATTACAGCAGCATATTGCTATTTTACAGATTTATTATAATTGTTTTAAAATGTCGTTTTAAGTATGAAGACAGTTGTCATGCTTAGCCCTTTCAGAATTTGCTCTTAGCAAAATATATCAGAAATTATTTTAATGGAGTTTGCAAAACCAGCCATAAGCCTGTATGTAGATCCAGAGGTGTCCTACAGTTTAGCTTGGAGAGATAACCCCCTCTGAGAAGATCAGTCCCACCGGTGTCCTCACCGGAAGTACCGCTCCTCTGTGTGACACAGTTAGACACAGGAAACCATGTGTCTACTTTTCCTAAAGAAATCCTGACTTCAAAAAGATTCTATTTCATATGGGTCACACTATACTGTGGTTCTGGAAAATAACTACTGATGTGTTACCGGTGGATCGTCCAAGTTCTAACACCAGGAAAACACAGAGAGATCTTTTAAAATTTTCTGTGGAAAATTCAATAGAAAGATAAGGATTTTTTTGGTGAACATTTTTTTGAAGTCCTCATATTTTTTTTTCATAATATGTCTCTTACATGAGCTTTTTGAAATACTAACATCTAGAGAATACTAGCAATTCTAAATACTTGACAGCTTTTTGTTCTAGAAGTTGGTTCTAGATTCTTAGTGCTACAGCAAGAAACTTATGGTGTTAAAAGTTATTTTTATGTGAAAGAAAATAACATTAAGACCAAGTAGAAAGCTGTTTTAGAATAGAAAAGCTAACACGGGAGTGTGTGTGAATGTGTGGGACTGGGCGTGAAACTGGAGCAAAAGCATACCTGGGAATGCTAATTAACTGATTAGGTGTTACTAGGAAATCCAATGAGAAACAAGCAGTCACCTGTGAGTCGCTTCTGGGTCACTTGTGACAAAGCTGCTTCATTCGTGTCTACAATCAGTATGTACATTTCACATATTCCTAATTGATCTGGTCCCTAAATTTATTGAAAGGAGCTTTTGTTGTGTCTGTACAAGCAAATTACTCTGTGACTGTCCCATGAAGCAATTGTTTTCCTAGTACCATGCCACAGGCATATTGTTGATAAATTTACCTCAGTATCTTTCCCTATGTTTCTATTACTCCTTGGGGTGAAAAAAAAAAAATCATGTGGCAACAGAGTGGCTTCTGACCTTCAACTTTGAGGCTTATCCAGGTTTAATTTGATTTTACAGCAGTAATCATCATTCTATTGAAAGTATGGTGGGAAATGTGAATGCATCAAGGCAGGAACACATTGTATTTTATTAAATTTGGGGAAATCTGTTTGATAGACAATAAACATTAAGGCTGAGAGTTCTAATTTTTTTTTTTTTTTTTACCAAAAACTTTCTCATGTTCTTTGATGGGTCATAGAATATTTCTTACGTAGAATTCAAATATCCGTAGTATTGAACTGACCATTTAATTTGTTTAAATATTAAACTGGAGTCTTTGCCTCAATTAAAAAGTTAAAATATTCTGTATATTTGTGATAATACAGTGATATTCTAAAAAATAGCATTTATTACATAACATGAAGCCTGCCATTTCCTGAAGTGAATTAAAATGATAAAGACAACGTTCAAGAATGAGTCTACATTAAGGCTGCCAAATGACGATTTGATAAAATTATGTGTTTAATTCAGGAAAAGGGAAAGCCTGCTCCAGTGATCTGAGAATTAAACTTGTATCCTGATGTCTTGAAGCCTTTATTTTCTTCTCTACTGTCTACTTCGAATGCCACAACAAAAGGTATACTACAATGTCTAGCTTATTCTGCTTTCTAATACCTATTCTGGGATATTAAGCAATACTAACAGCAGCAAAACAAAATTCACACACTTAAGGACTTGTAGAATTTGTACTGGGGATCAGTAGCTATTACAGATTTTTGTTTTAGCAACATTCTTCTGTAAAAGACCCCAAAGTAATATCAACAATATGCATAATGTCTAGATAAATTATAGTTTTTCATTGCTTCCAAATTACGATTTTATCATAATAGAGAATTAAATACTTCTAAAAGGATCTCTCTGATGTATATCAAAGCTGGGACATTTAAAAGTATTTTGGTGACTAGATGCCAAATCATCTAGCCAGTGCCTGATAAAACTGGTGTTCTAAGCTGCCTTTTCCAGCTGCCAGACTGTCAAGGTGACTTCTCTTCCTGTTGCAGTTGCTCAGCTTTGCTACTGGTTAACTATTACAGTGATGGAGGGCCTGCTCTACACTTTTTATGAAAGGTGACATTTCAGGAGAGCACAGCTTACCCTCCTGAGTGCAGGAGGAAGGGTTACATTAATGGATACAAAAAAAGGTGCCATGAAATAGTGAAAGGAGCAGATGCCATTCTGAAAGATTTGGAAATCATGAAACATTAATTATCCCAAAGACATGACAAATCATTGCCAGTGACTGTTCTGTGCTTAGCTTACTGCCTACCACTTCATGTGAGATGTTGTAGAGACATTGGATTTTATTTTGTAAACCAGTGACATTTTCCTTGTGCCCTTGAAAATAAGCAAGTTATGAAAGCTTTTAGATCTGATTTTTTTTTTTTTTTGCATAGCATTTTAGTTGCAGTACAATAGAGCTGGCGATGACGTTTGTGAGGGCTAATACGTTCTCTTAAATGGCACTTTCCATAAGCTCTATAAGCTTCATTACCAGCTTCTCAAGCGTAGGAAGACTCGTGTTTTGCCAATCCATCACCACCGAAACACACAGGAAAAGAATCCTGAAGTTATGTGGATATGTAAATATTCACACTCATCTTAAATGAATGACAATGCAGAGTTCAGGTTTTGGCAGAGATCATAGCAGTGCTTCATAATAATTCAAAAGACAGTCAACATTGCTACTAAACCCACAGTCAGAGTGCAAACAACGCTAAGTAACTGTCAGGTGCTTCTTGACTCCTTACCAAACGCTGAGCACGACGTTCAGTGCCTTCTGCACATATGCGCACTGTCCCCATCCACCAGCCATTCCTTAAAATGCTCTTGGTGGCCTGAGGTAAGACAGGCTGAAGTGCAAGCTAGAAAAATCAATCTGGGTCTTCCAGCAAAGCAGTGGGGACCCAGTGTTTGAACCATATTCTGGTGCCTCTCAGGGAATGCATTAATAGCAATGGGAAATTGGAGCCGAGTCAACCTCAGGCACTTTAGGGTGGCATTTGGACTTTTACCATTTGATATCAAGATGGTAAGCAAGTGTCACTCATGCCAACACTGTTTTCTTCCATCATATAAAATACTTCTAATTTGTTCATCGTGGGTGTGTGGATATTTGATTATTTATTTACATATTCATATTCAGAGTCCATCTTAAGACAGGTCTCTAGGTAGTCATTACCAATCGTCTAGAGATAAATACTAGATAAACTTAATTCCTCATCCTGATTTAATTTAGCAAATTTCATTTGTATTTGGAGAAATTACAATTTGCTTAGTAAGTCAGCAAACATGAAGTCAAAATAGTTCCTGAATGCTGATTATATAAATATAGCAGAGTGTTCAGATTTTCTGGATTTGCAAGGCTGATGAGGGAGTGACCAATGGAGACTATAGTAGAGGGTGCAGAGGAGAAAATGTTGTTTTACTCTCTTTGAAATTAAAGATTTGATTAAAACAGCTCAGTGGTGCTTCCAAAGGCTCTGAACTATCATCACCCTCAAATGGCCAGTGACGATGAGGCTGGAGTGGGGGCATGGTGGATAAAGCACCCAAGCAATAAAGGCTTAATTCCAAATTCTCACTGTGTGGCATTTCTCTGGGACTTGCTCTGGGTACAGCACTACAAGGAACACCTACAAAGGAATAGGATAAATTTCTGTTTTGATTATGAATGCTTTGAATTTCTGAATCTCTCTTGCTTTACAAAATACAACTGATAGTCAAAGAACAGTATAGGGACCGGCAGATTAAACTTTCACTTATACGACTGGGGTCCCATAATGGGTGCCAGTATTTTTCAGGAAAAAAAAAAGTATAGCACGCTCCTCCAATTGCCAATATTCACAATTTTCCTTTCCATGATTTCAGTTATTTATGGTCAACCACAGTCTGCAAATTTAAAATGAAGAATGGCAGAAATAAATAGTGAGTTTCAAATAATTTTTACTATAGTATGTTGCTGTATTTATTGCATTTTTATTCTCAGTCACTGTTGATAATCTGTTAATGTGCTAATCTATAAATTATAAATTACATTTTCAAAATATATTATGTCTCAGGTTTGGTATTATCAGTACTTTAAGGCATGCAATATGAATCTCGGAACTTAGACCTCTACAGACTAGAGGGACAACTATATAAGTTCCAAGAAAACTTGGACTTTAAGGATATGGCCTTCATGTTACAACTGCATGTTATCTCATGTCATTGGACATTTCTCTCTCTTTAAAGAATTTATTTATATATTTGAAAAGTCAGACTTAAAGAGAGAAGCAAAGAGAGAGATCTTTATCTGCTGGTGTACTACCCAGGATTTGGTCAGACTAAAGTCAGGATCCAGAAGTTTCTTTAGGTCTCCAACATGTGTGGCAGGAGCCCAGACACTTGTGCCACCTTTATCTGTCTTTTCTTAAGCTGCTAACAGGAAACTGAATTGGACATGGAGCAGCTGGGACATGTACTGGTGCTCATTCACTGATTCACTACCCAAAGGGCTGCTGAGGCCCAGGCTGGGTCAGGCAGAAGCCAGGAGCCTTGAACTCCATTTCAATTGAAATGTGGGAAAGTTCTCTGCGGGGGGTAAGCTAGGGAAAAGGAGTAATGTTAGAAGGCATAGTAGGTAGAGTGGGCCATCTGTGTTTTCTAGTTGGTGACCAGTGAATTCAGGCACCTACCCCACCCCCTCCACAGAAGCCAGCAAATAGAGGCCTTATCTTGATGCTTATGTTTCGCAGGGATGGCTTCCAAATCTTCAGGATATTTTTATTGTCCTTGGGAAGGTAGGTTACAGTGAGAGGACAGACAGAGAGAAAGATCTTCCTCTCTGTTGGATCACTCCCCAAGTGGCCACAAGGGCTGGAACTGAGCTGATCCAAAGCCAGGACTGGGTCTTCCACGTGTGCAGGGTCCCAAGGCCTTGGGCCATCCTTTACTGCTTTCCCAGGCTACAAGCAGGGATCTGGAAGGGAAGTGGAACAGATGGAATCCTGGCACATGCAAGGCAAGGATTCAGCCACTTTGCCACTGGACCACTGTGCTGGGCCCAAGACTGGGTGCTTTTTCAAGGTCCTTGAGGAATAGTGAGAGAATGTGAGAGAACATTTACAGATACAGAAGATGGAACCCACATTGACAATTGCTAGTGTTCTTAAAGTAAATAACAGAAGAGGCATGGGCCTAGAATCAAAAAGAAAACCGTCTAAAGTTTTAATAATATACAGATCATCTGAGAGCTGTCTGGCTCAAGCTTTAAGAGGTTGCACTGGCAGGTACTTCAAAGCTTTAAGATTTGTTATAGTTTGCTAATGGATCTAATGATTTTCATATTTGTAGCTGTGTCCCTAAGCTTAACAGAGGCTCTAAATCCCAAATTTTCTCACTCTGCTTTGTCTCACTGATCTTCCAGACCATCTTTTTTCCTAAGCTTTTTGGAAAAAAAAAAAGAACAGGAATGTTCTTCAATTTTTAAAATGTCTTCCTTTATTTTAAAATTATATTTGATCCATCAACTTTCTAATACCCAAATGCGAGAGACTAGATATCCTTCCTGCTTGTCTCTAGATCTAAGATTTCATGGCTAGTTATTTTTGTTTGCCTCTGAGAAAGCATTTGCTGTGCAACCTGTTGCCCTTGTGCACGTGGTTTTTTTTTTTTAACAAGGAGTAATAATTATGTATTAATCAACTTAATGTTTCAGAGATACTAATCCTTGAATATAAACCTGAGACTAAATTTCTGAACAACATCTAAGCAAGCTACAGGAAAGGAACTTTTAACGATATTCATCATTATTTCACATTTGTGCCACAGCAAGCTTATAGAAACAACATTTTCTCCTAAGATAATCTTCACTTTAATTTAGGTGCAAGAAGAGCCCAGTGCTGAGGCATTGTCAGTAGAGCTACCACCGGCAGTGTCTGCATCCCATATGGGTGTCATTTGAAGTCCTAGCTACTCTACTTCTGATAGCTTCTTGCTAACGCCCCTGGCCAAGGATAGCCCTGCACCCCGGTCAGAGATCTCTTGGCTCCTGGCTTTAGACTAGCTCAGCTCTGGCCATTGTGACCATTTGGGGAGTGAACTGGCATATGGAGCATCTTCTTGCTAACGCCCCTGTCCTCTCCCTGCTCTCTGTAACTCTACATTTCAAATAAATAAATAAATAAATAAATAAATAAATCTTTTAAATTTGAGATGCAAGCACTAATTATAGTAGAAAATTATCTAAATTTATGTTAGTTGAGATGAGTATTTCTTTAAACATGGCTTTTAATTTCGACAATTTGTTCTTCCTTTTACTATTTTTGTCATTTAGGGAATAACCTTAAAAATGATTAATCAATGAAAAATATGAAACCACATATACACAATAAGGAAACGCTTGGTGGTAAAAACATTGTAGGGTAGTGAATTGAGTGTTTCTTAAAAGGATTAGAGACTAAAAACCAAACAAAACAAAACCAAAGACATACCATATGAAAGAAGCCAAACACAAAAATATTTTACTCACGACATCATTGAGACAAATTACTGTTTCTAGAAATCTTCCTGTGAAATTGAATCATTAGAGATAAAGTTGCATCACTGAGGAGACTTCTCCTTTAACCAACATTGTGCATAATGATTCAACCTATCCAACAATTATAGTCAATCTTTGATTTCCACAGTTTTGCATCCGAAGCTGATAGCACTCACGACTGATTGAACATTTGGGAAAAAAATTTGTCTATACTGATCTTGCACGATTGTTTTATTTCCAAAACAATGCAGTATAAAAGATAGTATGACAAATATACATATTATTCACATGGCATTGGAGGTGGCAAGTAACCTAGAGGAGATTTAAGTGTATGGGAGGAGGAGTGTGCATCACCAAGAGTGCATTATTTTATTGAAGGGGTTTGAGCTTTGTTGGTTTTGCTGTCCACAGAATCAGCGCCTGAGATGCCTGATGCCAATCGCCCATTGACTGGAGGAACATCTGGAATTAGCAGTGAAGACTTTGAACTTGGCAGAAGTTTTCAGTTTTAATGTCAGTATCTGTCACATGGTGGTAATATGTTTTTAGACATTAAGGAATACAAGCATGAATTAGACAATCCTTCTGATATCAGTATGTTTATGGGGGATAAGATATTAAAATCAATGAACAATTCAAGTAGTTGATTTCCATATCTGACTGTGATAGGTGTTGAACAGATGAGGATTTTCCACCCTGGTGCTACTGTCCTAACTCCTCCCCCCACCCAGTTTTGCTTCCTCATTCTCTTTTGCATTAGTTACCTGTGGCAAACTGTGTAACATGCCCTCCCCAATTCTCAGTAAAATTCAAATTATCCGGTGGTTGCCAGTTGCCTAGTATTTGCTAAATTAAAAATTCCTCCTGTTTGAGACATCATATTTTGACCTACTGCTACTGAGGAATTATAGTTGAACAAAAAAATCTTCTGCCCACTCAGAAAATCTCTCCAATAAAAAAGAAATAGTAGAAACAGAAAGAAGTTTAGCAATTAATAGAAATACAATGGGCAAAATCACCAATCCTCTAAGAAAGTGTAAGCAGAGAATGATAGATCATCTTCAAGCAGGCATAGAAGACACCAGTTAGGACACTTGGGGAGTACCTGGGTTAGATCCGCGGCTCTGACTTCTGAGTCTAGCTTTTTGCTATTGCATACTCTAGGAGAGAGCAGGTGATGACTCAAATACTTAACTCCCTGCCACACATAAAGGAGACTGACTAAATTCCTGGATCCTGGCTCTGGCACCCCCAAAGCCCTAGCCTTTGAGAGCTTTTGGCAAATGAAACCATGAATGGAATGTCTTTTTTGTCTGACACGCAAACAAAAACATCTTAAAAAGTTTTAAAAACTTGCCATTGTATCTAGCCAAACATATGGGAGACCTCAAGAAAGCAATAACAAATCCTCCTGCAAAAAAAAGTGTCAGCTCTGTTTATATCACCTTGTAAGTTGGTGACCTTCTTTGTTAGTTATTTTGTTAGTTATTTTGCCCTTGCTAAAGTTAAGCCCCTGCCCTCCCATAGGAATTGCAAGACAAGTTTGCTATCTCCTTCGACATTTCAAAGACAACAGACCCCAGTTCTTGATGAAGACATTGGGCTGATAAAGACAGCGAGAGGCTTATTTGACTTCTAAAGTTGATTTTCATGTATTTCAAGGCAGCAAAAAATACTTCCACAAGTTTGCTAAAGTTAACACTCTAAGGGAATGGGAAGTTTTTTCCTTTATTTCAACAAAGAGAGTCAAGCCTTTTATTTTCAATTCACATTTGTCTTTACATTGTTCCTGAAATTACCCAAAACGATGCATTCTCTCCTGTCAAAGCTGCATAAAAATTGCCTTCCTCATTTTCCAAATTGGAACAATTCTTTGGAATCCTGTCCCACTGAGCAAAGTGTTATGCTAATTGACTGATTTTCTTCCACTCTGTCAGGTGGAGTCACACTGTCCTTGAAATACAGTTCAGATTGTTTCTAGATGAACTTTTGCATAATTTTTTCCAGCTCTATGAAAAATGTTCTTGAATTTACATATTGCTTTTGGTAATATGGACATTTCAATGATATTGACCCTGCCTATCCAAGAACATGGTATACTTCTCCACTTTCTGAAGTCTTTTTCTATTTCTCTTTTTTAATGTTTTGTAATTTTCTCACTGAGATCTTCCACATCTCTAGCTAGGTTTATTCCAAGGTATTTCAGTATTTTCTGTTTCTTTGAAGGATACCATACTGGTTAGTTCTTTTTCAGCCTTGGAGTTATTTGCATTCACTAGGGCTGTTAATTTCTGTTCATTTATTTTGTACCCTGCCACTTTGCCAAACTTTCATATAAGTTCTAGTAGTCTCTTTATTGAGTCTCTTGGTTCTCCTGTATAAAGGATCATATTGTCTGCAAACAGAGATAGCTTGACTTCCTCTTTTCCAATTTGAATTCCCTTATTTTCTTTTTTCTGGTCTAATAACATTTGTGAGTACCTCCAGTACCATGTTAAATAACAGTGGTGATAGTTGGCATCCTTATCTGGTTCCAGATCTTAGTGGGAAGTCTTCCAATCTTATCCCATTCAGTATTATGTTGCCATTGGATTTTTCATATATTGCTTTGATGCCTACCTGGTGCAGAGTTTTTAGCATGGAATGGTGTGGATTTTATCAAATGCTTTCTCTGCATCTATTGAGACTATCATATGATTTTTATTCTTCAGTTTCCTGATGTGATGTATCACACTTATAGATGTATATATATTAGGCTATCCTGTTTGCCGCAAAATTTGTGGAACACCGCCAAGGCAATGTTAAGAGGTATATTTATCACCATTGGTGCCTACATCAAGAAACAAGAAAGACAGTAGATAAACAAGCTAAGTATACATCTGAAGGAACTAGAAAAACAATAGCAGAATAATCCAAAGAACAGCAGAAAGCAAGAAATAATATAAGAGAAGAAATAATCAAATTGAGATCAAAAGAACAATACACACAATCAATGAATCAGGAAGCCCAGAAGAGGCTCTGGGCTTCTAACTTCAGATTGGCTCAGCTCCAGCCGTTGCGGCTGCTTGGGGAGTGAATCAATGGATGGGAGATCTTCTCTGTCTCTCCTCCTCTCTGTATATCTGACTTTCCAATAAAAAAAATCTTATAAAACAAGAAAGGCATTTTTTTCCTCTGTAAGAATTCTAGTGAGAGCTTTTAAGTTGCCACAGCTACATGTAATTATACCAAAAAATGTAGCCCTATTTGGAAAATGGATTCACAGAAAAAAAGACAAGATACAAACAAATTAGCTGAAGAAATAGGGTATTATGGAAAATAAGTTTAGTTAGGAATGTGTAGGTTTTCAGTCTAAGCTACTACAGAATTCATGGAGGAGAATTTCACGTCTCTGTACTTTAGAAACCATACGCTCTGGTTGAGGAAGAGGTGTGCACAGCATATCATAAGAAGAGGAAATGGCAAACTAGGGCCACAGGGATATAGTAAGGCAGGAATTATGATGACTGTAGGAGATCACTCCTGGGTCTCTACCTGCTACCTGGTGGGTGTGGCTCATAGCTAGCCCATGACCCAAGGCACAACTTCCAGCCCTGCATGAGACATGACCTCTGACATGGATGGAAAGTCTAAGGGAACAAACATGCCTTCTAGCCTATTACAGTGTAGTTGGTGGGTGGGGAGACTGCTGCAAGATGCCCTCCAGCCCTCCCACTAGATGGAAGATTTCTATTTCTCTCTGTCTCTTATTTTCTGAGACTCTTCTTTCCAAATAAATACATACATAAGTAAATAAATAAATATTTTCTTTTCAAATTGCTCAACATTTTTCACATAGCAAAGAACTTCTAGCTCTTAAAATGATACTGAACATATTCTGAGACACTGTTTGAAAGTTGTATTATCTCTTCTAATCACAACTCAATGAAATCCTATGAGAGATTTCAGTGTTTATTCTGTTCCTAGACACTGTAAATCTATTCATCATCTCTGATGAAGTGAGTTGCAGGAAGATATCAACAACTATCACATTTAGGAAAGAAATAGGATGTATGTGATTGCTTGATCTGTTTGCATTTTATAGAAATTTCTGATTAACTAGAGAAGAAGATTAGCCAAGAGGTAACTATGAAGTTATATAGTTTTAAAAGTCTAAAATGTGTTATTAATAGTGTGATGGGGTTGGGAAGTGTTATTTGAGGAGACCAAAATTTAGTGGTGGAAAATAAGATCAGAAGTGCCACAGGCACGGTGGGAATTCATTCATATTGACATGCTATTATGTCAGAGATTCATATTTCTACTTCCTGACACATTATGCTAAATTTGAGCTAATATATCATTACAAATGTTGTTTTTGTTAGGTAAAGTGAATTATAATAGCGTGTTAAGTTAGGGATTAATGATGCACTGAAAATGAATGTGCTTACATCATAATTCACTTTTTCTTACTGGCTCATGTTGATGGGGAAAATAAACATATTGACTTGATTCCCTGGCTATTTGTGTTCTGGTAAGAGGTATTCATTTTTTAAAGCCTATCTCCAGCAGTATTGTGAATTGTGCTTGCATTAAGTTCTCTGTAACGCTTAAAATATTAGAAAACACCAGGCAGAACATCTGACAGGGTTGATAACTCTGTTGGGTTTGGATGTAAACGTGTGATCCCATTGACACAATATCAGTGCTGTTGTCAGTCATACTTTAGAGAGAAACGGAGAGAATGGATTTTGGAAAAACCTGGTGTGTGACAACTCATCACTGAAAGCAGAACTTTCTAAGAAACTGAAGCAACAGAGCGCCCCACGCTCACAGAAGAGGCAGTCATTCAGACCCCTGCAGTGGCCGGGTGGGTTTTCTTTGCAGGTGGAGTCCTGAAGCCAAGGCCAAAGTGGGAACTGCATCACTTTGATGAGCACACAGTTGGGCCGAATGCTGTTAAGGTTCCTGCAGGATGAGGCCCGGAGCCTGCCCCCACGCAGGCTCACCGACCTGCGGCTGTGGTACTTGGGTTGTTCCTGCAGGATGAGGCCCGGAGCCTGCCCCCATCCAGGCTCACTGACCTGCGGCTGTGGTACTTGGGTTGTTCCTGCAGGATGAGGCCCGGAGCCTGCCCCGACGCAGGCTCAGCGACCTGCGGCTGTGGTACTTGGGTTGTTCCTGCAGGATGAGGCCCCGAGCCTGCCCCGACGCAGGCTCAGCGACCTGCGGCTGTGGTACTAAGGCTTCACGGCCTACTGCTCCAGCCTGCTGAGCAAGTCTCCAATGAAAGCCTGAGTGGGCGGCTGGTTTGCATTGCCAGCTTCTCTAAGTAACTTCATTCGTTGTCTATAATCTTTCAAAATGTCAAGACTATGTATATGCTGTGAGGGGCCACGACATGTTTGGGTGTATGAATTCACACCCAAAAGATTTTCCTGAAAAAGACATGCAAACATGGTGAAATTCTTCAATAATTCCATCCTAAACATTGAAATCTCTTAAGTGCTGGTTCCAGGTTCAATAACATCTACTACTTCTGAATTTTACGGAAAATGCTGCTGTGGTAGCTGAAGATATTGTTAATGTATATTTTTTCGATTTATGTTTTTGATTGGAAAGGTAGATTTACAAAGAGAAGGAGAGACAGAGTAAACGATCTTGCATCCTTTGGGTCACTCTCTAAGCGGCCGCAATGTCTGGAGCTGAGCTGATCCAAAGCCAGGAGCCAGGAGCTTCTTCCGGGTCTCCCACGTGGGTACCGGGTCCCAAGGGTTTGGGCCATCCTTTACTGCTTTCCCAGGCCACAAGCAGGGAGCTGGATGGGAAGTGGAGCAGCCGAGATATGAACTAATGTCCATATGGGATCCTGCTGCATGCCAAGTGAGGATTTAGCCACTGAGCTAATGTTAATGTATATGTTAACACCTCGAATTAAAATATTAGTTAGAAAAAAAGAAGAAAAAATTGAAGGGCGAGAACACAGTCAAGATAACATAGAATGAAATTTACTGCAGACAGTTAAGCTCAGAAGTATGTTCTCTTTGACCTCAAGACATTTTTTAAAAGATTTATTATTTATTTTATAATCAGAGTTCAAAAGGAATGTTTGCTGATTCATTTAACCAAAAGGCTGTAATAGCCAGAATTGGTTCAGGCTGAAGCCAGGGCCCTGGGACTCTGGTTCTTGCGTGTAGGTGGCAGGGCTCAAGCACTTGAGTCATCTGCTGCTGCTTCCCCAGGTGTGCAGTCAGGGCACTGGATCTGAATTTGAACGTGCCCTCTCACATGAGAAATGGCATTGCTGCACAGTCCCTGCGGCACGTTACAAGCCCCAGGTTGCCCTTTAGAAGCAAAGAACAGCCACATGTTTATATGTGCCTCTGCCATCCCATTTTGCCCAATTGCTCAAAGCCTCACTTTTCCATAATTTCACTCTAACTCTAGTAATAGAACTGTGTAGGACAGCATTCCATATATCGGCACCATCGGTAGCCTTCCTTCTGCTTGATTCTTCTTTTTTTAAAGATTTATTTATTTTATTGCAAAGTCAGACATGCAGAGAGGAGGAAAGACTGAGAGATCTTCTGTCCAGTGATTTACTTCCCAAGCGGCCGCAACAGTTGGAGCTAAGCCAATCCGAAGCCAGGAGCCAGGAGCTTCTTCCGGGTCTCCAATGCGGGTGCAGGGTCCCAAGGCCTTGGGCCGTCCTCGACTGCTTTCTCAGGCTGGATGGGAAGTGGAGCTGCCAGGATTAGAACCGGTGCCCATATGGGAACCCGGCGCGTTCAAGGCGAGGACTTTGGCCTCTAGGTCAAGGCGCTGGGCAACCTTTTGCTTAATTCTTGAAGATAGTATATAGTTTAAAATTCAACAAATTCCCAGAACCATGTTTTTCCAGTTACTCAAGCACCAGGTTGTACGGAAGCCCTTACTGTTTTTAAAATTTTTCTTCCCACTCTTTCCCCCAGAGAAATCTTCTATTGGCCCAGAATGATATTCAACACACATCTACCATAGAAAATACCCATGAGCAAAACAAAAAAGGAAAACAAAAAGATCATCAGAATTTTAACACGTTTAGTCCTTGTTACTGCCTCTGATTGCTAGTGTCTTTAAACATAAAGTAGTTCTATTTCATGTAACATATCCAATCATTTTTAGTTTTCCCAGTGGCACTGCTGAGCTTCCACTACCTGCTAAATCCTACTCAAAAGCAGAAATCATTGTTCTATTTCAGTTTCAGCTAGTTGTTAAAATCATTCTCATCATTTTAAAATTTTATTTGTTTTTATTGGAAAGTCAGAGGAGAAAGAGGGGAAGATCTTCTGTCTGCTGATTCGCTCCCCAAGTGACCACAATGCCTGGAGCTGTGCAGATCCGAAGCCAGGAGCCAGGAGCTTCCTCCAGATCTCCCATGAGGGTGCAGGGTCCCAAGGCTTTGAGCCTCCACTGGTTTCCTGACCACAAGCAGGGAGGTGGATGGGAAGTAGGGCTGCTAAGGTTAGAACACGCACGCATGTAAAAACCTGACGAATGCAAGGCAAGGACTTTAGCCACTAAGCTATCGCACCGGGCCCTCTCATCATGTTTTGTAAAATCCAAATAATGGGACATCCTAATCCTTTCCTCATATAAGGGAACGAAATGCCTTCGGGATGATTCTCCTATTAGTCGCTCCTGGAGCAGAGCTTGTTAGCTTGGTTACACCATGGTTTTAAGAGCCTACCAAATTGAACAAATCGTTTGCCCAATTTATAAGTAAGAGGAAGGTAATACAAAAGGGAATAGATAATGGCATTTAGGTAGTCAGCAGAATTTTATGTGCTTATGTTCTACATTTAACAAAAAGAAAAGCATTATAATCAAAGCATCGTATAAAACTTTAGGCTCCATGAAAATTAATACAATGAAGATATTTAGTTTTATAGCAATTAATCATAATACATCAAGAAGAAATACAGCCTATATTACTAGTCACATAGAAATAGCATATGTGTGGGGAGCGGCTGACCCCACGTGTATGTGAGGGGTCGCAAGATGGCGGCTGGCCGAGGGCCAGGAGGCGGGATTTGTCCCGCCAGTAGGCAGGCAGAAAGTCACAAGGATAGGCTGATCCTCCCCCGCTGCGATTGCTGGCCTATCAGATAGCGCCCCGTGGACCCACGGGGAGAAGTGATTGGTGGAGAACTGGGTATAAACAGCCCGCTTTCGGCAATAAACCCTTTCTGGTGGCCCGTATGGGGAAGCTTTCAGCCTGCGCCAGCATAGAAAAGCGAACGGAAAAAAAGAAAGTGGCCGAGAAATTTTTCGGCCTGCGCTGGCATAAAAAAAGCGGCAGAGAGGGGATTTCTGGGGCCTGCGCCAGCATACAAGAACAGAAAAAAATACAGAAACGGGAAGGAAGAAAAGCGGCAGAAAGTACCTACGTACGGGGTGTTCCCAGCCTGCGCTGGCGTAAGTGTATAGAGTAAAAGTTATTTTATTTCACCTTCGAGGTGGTTAAGTGATTTTTTTGCCCTAAGAGGTGGAGCCGGCGCCAACGCGTCTTCTGGTTCTCCTTCCTCAGCCACTCTGGGTTTTATAGGATCACGGTAACGAAAGCACCATGGAGTTTTATGAGTCAACATATTTTATTGTTCTTATTCCTTCAGTTGTTATTACAGTAATTTTCCTCTTCTTCTGGCTTTTCATGAAAGAAACATTGTACGAGGATGTTCTTGCAAAACAGAAGAAAGAACAAAAGTGAGATTTTAAATTATCTGATGCTTTGGCTGTTGAAGGTGAGCAGTTGTATCTGCTCCACTGAATGTGGTTGAAACTTCTAGTGTTCCGGAGGATTATCTATTGGAAAGAGGAAGTCGAGGAAGGAAATGATAGTAAAAAAAGGGAATTTACCGGGGAGGAGCTTGAACGGCACTCTTCGAAGCTTATAACCTGCTTATAACCCCCTTGGGTCATGCTGCTGTGGGGCATGTGCCTGCGATGCCAATGCCCCGCGGGGATGGAAGGAAGCTATGTCTTCCTCCTCTGTGTTTCCAGTCCTAGAGGACCAAAATCAACAGCGATATTATCAGCCTATAGATTTTAAGATGATAAAGGAGCTGAAAGAGGCAGTCATGTCCTATGGACCCCAAGCAGCTTTTACAATAGCATTATTGGAGACCCTTGCCGCCCAAAATTTAACCCCTGATGACTGGATGAATTTGGCTCGTGCCACCCTTTCTGATGGCTCGTACGGGGAATTTTCTGGACACATTCGAATATACTTGTGAACTGATAAATGCAGAATAATATTGTTCTTATTCAAGAGATGACATTTCTTATATTTAAAAAATAGATGCGTAATATTTAGCATAAAAATTTCTTGTTTTAGAGAAAATGCTTGCTTCTTTTCCAACTTTAGTTTGAATGAAATTTGCTTTTGACTTTGTGTGACTAGTGACATTCAGAAAATCATGACCACGTGTTTTGTTCTTTGGCATGACATAAGTTTAGGGAGGCATCTCCCCTGGAGGGCCAAGCGGAGCTGTCCAGTGCGCATGCCGGCTGATGGGATGACATTGGCTTTGACTGTGCTTGTTGTCATGCTGGGCTGAGGGATCTAAAAAGTAAGCCGTTCCTTTGCTGATCTTGGCTTAACACAGAGGACTACAAATAAAGAGAAACTGTTCTGGGGGAAAGAGAATTTGTAACCAGATTAAGTGGGATTTAAACAGGAAGTGGGCACAAGAACAGGGGCAGGATATTTGACATAGTTCATGCCTCAGAGCTTTTTTTCCAGAGGGTGGGAATTGCTTTTACTGTGACAATTTTTAGTCATCTGCGTTTTTCCTTTCCTTAAAAATTTAAAGGTTTGTTTTCTTGTAAAAGTATTATTTATTTTTATTGCAAAGTCAGATTTACAGAGAGGAGATACAGAAAGATCTTCCATCCACTGGTTCACTCCCCAAGTGGCCACAACAGCTGGAGCTGAGCAGATCTGAAGCCAGGAGCCAGGAGCCAAGAGCTTCTTCTGCTTCTCTCTGCAGGTGCACGGTGCCAAGGCTTTGGGCCATCCTCTGCTGCTTTCCCAGGCCACAGGCAGGGAGCTGGATGGGAAGTGGAGCAGTCAGGACATGAGCTGGCACCCACATGGGATTCCTGCCTCATCACTTCCAAATTTAAAGATTTCTTTAAGATTTTCATAAAGTTTTTTTTTTGTAAAGATTTATTTATTTTCATGATTGGTCAGAAAGACTTTGTGAACATAGGAATTCATAATCAGGTTAATGTTGCAGAGATTCTCAGTCAATATTTTTTTTGAGATTTGATATCTTTAAAATTTTCAGAAATGTTTTGTGTGGAGTGACTAATCTTTGTGTCCCACCTAGTAAGGTATAAGTGAATCCATGCTGACCGTTTCCTGTCTGATTCTAAGCTTTCCTTGTTCTCTATCTATTCTAGATTTTTGTTTGTTTGTTGTTTGTTTGTTTGTTTTGTTTGTTTTGATGCTTCACATAGTCCCTTGATAAAGAAGTCCTGTCACTGGAATACTCTGATTTCTAACATCCTGCTGTCTCTCTCCTAAACACCCACTCACCTTGTTATTGATTTCCCAAAGATTTTACTCCTTTCATTACTTTCTAGAGAATGATTGATGAATGTACCCACCCAGTCACTTTTCTTGAAACAAGGGCAAACATATCAGCTTGCCCTGCTGTTTTTCAAACATGAGGAGGAGAATAGCAGAAATAATTTCTGAGTTAGAAATGTGACTGAGATGTTGGCAATGGTTATGTAAGCAGAAAAATTTGAGACCGAGCAGACAACAAGTTTAATGAAGCGATTTCTGCCGGGGTGTAACATACTCTTTTCACGTTCTGTCTAGCACATTTCCTGTTCTCATAGGAAGAGTGAAAAGTAGCAAAGGCAGCCATCATTCATGTCACCAGGAATAGTACCCAGGTATCCTAATAACAGAACTACTGGTAGAATAACTCAGCAAATGTTCTTGAGGGCTTCCTGTGTGTCAGGTGTTGTGATTGGTGGTGGTGGAAATCATGATGACTACAGTATGTTTCTTGTGCTAACAGGATACATAAAACCAGTACAAAAGTGCAAGTAAATACAACACAACACAGTGTTTATGAGGACGCATGTGGCATAGAATGTGAGTGAAATGTATTCCTTATCTACTTCAAACTGTTAATGATAGTATACAGAAATATGTTCTCACTCGTAAGACCCTTAGGAAAGTATAACTCCTGGCAAGAAGAAGAAAGTATGCCTTCTGTTTTGTTCCACTTCATCGTATTTGGTCTCCACAAGGGCAGGCAGGGGCTGTGTCAGCTCTGTTAACAGCTCAAGCCAAAGCAGAGCCGCGCATGAAGCCATTCCTACGTAATTTTAAATGCTATTCCTGAGGACAGAAGAAGTGAGGACCGAGTCGGAATTGTAAGAACTGCTTCCTTACCGCTCACCAGGTTTGGTAGGAAGTCTGTATCTGGACCGGAAGCGCTGAGACTATGTTGGATCTGGAAATGGAAACTTTTGTGTGAATAAGGAATAAAAGAGCCATTCATCCTGAATAACAGATATAGGCAAGCTCATGGGGACTTCCTGACATGATAGAAGAGAGCGTTAGTAACATGTCTACCGTATTGTAAGTCCTCCTCACTGATGGAGGGCCCAGAGAAACCGACACATTCAGTAAAAGCCACCTGCTCAAGCAGAGGTGCAGTGGTCAGAGGCATCTGCAGAGTAGGGGATCCTCTGCGAGGACTGAGACAGGTGTCTAACCATCAGTCTTTACAAGGTGGAGCAGCCTTCCAGAGCACTGCCCAAGTTGGAATTCAGTTTTGCGGTTCTGTTATGTTGCTTATCTGACTACTTATACAGATATGCTCTAATCCAGTCTCATCGTCCTCGGGGGTTCTGCCTCATCAGTATAAAGTGAATTCAGTTGAAAAGTTACATGCCTATCCAATGTCTGAGCTCTATCTCTCTTATGCAACAAAAAATAGAAGTAGAAAAGAATAGGTGTATATATTATTTTTATTCTTGGATTACAACTAGGATTAGGGTAAATATCTTTATCACTGACAATGCTAAGTATGGCAACTGAGTTAGAACTTCGAAA
Source organism: Ochotona princeps (assembly GCF_030435755.1). Lineage (NCBI taxonomy): Eukaryota > Metazoa > Chordata > Mammalia > Lagomorpha > Ochotonidae > Ochotona > Ochotona princeps. The sequence goes on along the minus strand of NC_080846.1, from coordinate 19,745,761 downwards.
TTTCAGAGTGGGCCCAACGTGATGGCTCAAATGGCTAATCCTCCACCTCCAAACACTGGGATCCCATGTGGGCACGTGTTCATGTCCCAGCTGCTCCACTTCTGATCCAGCCCCTTGCTTCTGGCCCAGGAAAGCAACAGAGGATGGCTCAATGTCTTGGTAACCTGCACCTACGTGGGAGACACGGAGGAGGCTCCTGGCTCCTGGCTTTGAATTGGCTCAGGTTTGGCCATTGTGGTCCCTTGGAGAGTGAACCAGCATATGGAAGATTCTCTCCTCTGTCTCTCCTTCTCTCTGTAAATCTGCTTGTCAAGCAAAAATAAATAAAGCTTAAAAAAAGTTTCAGAGCCAAGTTATAAATAGGTAAATAACTAGCATATATGAAATATAAAATATATAAACAGGCAATTCATTAATACACCCATCAGGAATTGTTTAGCCACTTCTGGACCAAAAAATGTAGTACTAGCAAACAAAACTCTTGCAAATTTTTATGAGCTCACTGTTCATCTCCCACAGTGTTCAAGTGCATTGGGAGCTCTTCTCTAGGAGCGAAGTGGAAACTCTGCTTCGTTATGCTTATCACTTTCTCACCTGTATGCCTGTATGTTTTTTGCTTTGCTTTGTTTTTGTTTAATGGCCATCAGAGTCCCTTCCAACTAGTCAAAGAGAAATAGAAAGTGGAGAATCACTTGTGGAAGGTTTTCCACCAGTAGTTTACTGGTCAGATAGTATACCTGTGCGCTCAGAGGAAAGAACAGGTTGTTTAGGCGATTTACTTCCATAGAGCCTGTTTTTGCACAGATTATCAATTTGTGATAAAGCTTCAGCCAGTACACAAGAGAACACTGAGGATAAAGAGCTAGTGATAAGGAAGTAACATCTGTGAGCAGACAGAAGAAACGAGTTGTGTGTGATCCATGATCTGTATTAATTTGTTTTTTTTTGACAGGCAAGAATGATTTATTTTGATGTCTTTTTTTAATACATTTATTATTATTATTATTTTATAATACAGTTTCATATTCCCTTATCCCCTCCCCAGTTCCCTCCCCCCAGTTCCGCTATATCATTACTAACATAAAGTTCTTCATACTCAGTCATATGTCCATCATTGCGGGCCTGGACAATGGCAGAGAGTCCAGAATCCTATTGTCAAGATAAAGCAAACAGTTTCATTGTAAGTCCATCTTTGTCTGAAAGTAGAAATGCATGCCACACTACATCCTCACATCTGAATGTTAGTCTCCATTTCACAGCTACCATACATTCTAAAAGAAAAAAATTTTCGGCCCAGGATAACATATCCAGCAAAGCTTTCTTTCGTCTTAGAAAATGAAATAAAATTCTTCCACAGTAAAGAAAAGCTAAAGGAATTTGCCTCTTCCAAACCTGCCCTACAAGGGGTACTTCAAGATGTTCTCTTCACAGAGAAGAGGAATAGCACCTACCCAAACCAAAGGCAAAAAGGAAGAACATCCCAGTAAAATGACAACAGAAGACTAAACCAATGAACAACCCATTCCTAAAATGACAGGACCAAAGTACCACCCATGTATATTAAACTCTGAATGTAAATGGCTTAAGCTCGATCTGTATTAATTTGACAACACATGTTTTTGTTGAGGCATAGAGGCTGAACAGTTCCGTATTAAGCTAAAGATTTTTCTCCATTTTTAAATGTGGATTAGCAATATCAGTATGACAGTGCACCTACAGAGATAACATTTCAAGGTGTTGATTTTCATATAGAACATTTTTCAGTATATAACGATACTAAGTTAAAATTGTCACTCTTAACAAAATATTTTGCTGTTCTCATAAGGCTCTTAGTTATGTAGCCTTTTTAGTTGTTCCGACTTTCTTTTTGGTTTGATATTTAGATCAGTAGGACCAATTCAATTTAAGGTACTTAGAGGATCTAACTAAGTAGCCCTTTTATAATTCATAATTTGTTTAAGCTTCTACCAAGGTCAGAATAATTTACCCTACAAAGAAACAAATGAGAATATTGAAGACAAATAATTATGCTAGAGCTTGGTCATGAAAAAATTACATATGAAATACAAATAAGGCTGTATCAAGTAGGTTTGCATATATCAGTATGGGAACTGGGGTACAGATGGCAGGTAGAAGAACAAAAGCAATGTTGTGGAGTTTTGTAAAGGTATCCCTGCAAACTCACAGAGAGCATTGTAAAAATTACAGCACAGAGCATTATCTATGTGTTAATTTCCATAACGGTGAGTCTTCTATTCGGGACTTTTATAAATATCTTTATTTGTTGACTATATAAGTATTCCTTGTGTCCTAAATTTTGTGTCTTAAATAATTAGGACAGACCCAATTACAAGGCATGCTAGAACCTTAGCAATGTGAGCTTGTGGAAATAAGAAATGTAACAGCAAAGAACCAGACTGCATTTAAGCAATGAGTAGCAAGCCTTGTTCTGGGTATGACTCCTACAAGGATATTTTACAAGATGTATGGCGTAAAATCAGACAATTTAGGGCTGATTCATGCTTGTAAAAGGAGTTTAGGGTCAATTAGGGACATGTTAGAGCTCAGCTTTATTGAAGGAGAAAAATGACTAAATTTATTGAAGAAATCATGTAAGAGTTAGGGGATGTGATACATTTGAACTTTATTTAAGGGCAGGCCAAACCTGGTTGTGAAAAGTTGGGAGCCAGAAGCTTCTTACCATTCTCTCATGTGGGACTCAAGTATTTGTGTAATCCTCTGTGCTTTCCCAGGCCACAAGCTGAGAGTTGGATGTGATGTGGAGCAGTCAGAACACGAAGCACCACACATACAGGTGCCGGCAGCAGCTGGCAGAGGATTAGTCAGCCACTCTGGCCCTGGATTATTTTTTCTAGATCATAATCTCTCTAGTACCCTACAATATTTTTGGTTATAGTATAGGAATTTTATTAGGTCCCAATTTCTGATTATGACTACTGTTTGTAACCTCACATTCATTTTAAGTTGTTACTTTGATTTCATTTTTTACCCTGCAATATCTTACTCATGCCACTCCCCATTCCACTTATCTCAGTCTTAGTCGTCTCTTCCTGTTATCCTATTCCTATTCTTAACTTATCAAGCTCAAGTCACTGTTTCATTACGTCTCTTGTGTCTCTTTTTCTGCACCCTACCTACCACTGTGTGAGACAGGCTTTGATAATCTATTGCCTAAATTTCTAGTTCTCTTCTGCTTTAGCTCTTTGATTCTGTTTTTTTCAGCCATCTGTGTCTGCTGATTGTTTTAAGCCTTTTTAGTTATTTTCATTTTATTTGAAAGAGAAAGATAAAACAAAACAGAAATCTTTCATGCATTGATTCACTCCACGATGGAGTTGGGCCAGGTTGAATCCAGAAGCTCAGAATCCTTTCTAGGTCTCCTTGTGGATGGAAGAAATTTTAAAATTTATCTTCCAGTGAGCACGTTAGTAGAAAGTTAGAAAAGAATTGGTACTGGGAATCAAACCCCAATGGCATCAAGTAACTGTGCCAAGCACCTATCTCTGCTGATTATTGCTTGGCTATACGCCTTTTACCACTTTTATATCATTTCCCATATTTAAGACATATATTGTGTTCTAATTTCTATTTCAGTAACTCCAAAATGCTTTCTATTGACTTTGAGAATGTCTGATAAGCTCTTGCCCTACCCATCCATCTTCATTTTTGTTCCTGAATTATATCTTCTGTGTGTTTGCAATCAATATCTTATATTTATGCAGCATTCTGAAGTTTAGGGGAAACTTCAGGGATCTTATAATTCTTCCAGTGGCAAATGGGATTACGTACACATTACAGAGACTACAAAAAGTAATGAGATTTTTTTCAATATCACAAGATCTAGCTCACTTACATTTCAATACTGTAGCTCCTCATATTTATTTTTCATAGTTTGTGTTGCTTGTTTCTGCTGTAAAGTTGTATTTCTTTAAAATTGCACTTCTTCCTCTATGTAGATCTTAATAATTGTTTGAGCCCATATTCACCTACTTGGTGAATTAGTTTCTACTTTGTGTTTCAAATTTTATTTCTGATGTCAGACATTGTCACAAAGGAGTAGATATTATTTATGTTTTGGGAGCCATTAATTTATGCTTTGTGATATTTCAGTCATATTGTGTGATCAAAATTTTGGTAAAGTATGTTGAGCTGAATTGAACATCTTTCTCGAAAACATCTGCATACTAAATTTAGCAACTGATGGCAATGTAGTACTTGAAGGAATTTTGACCTGTTGTGTGGATTCGGAGAATAAAAAATAAAGAATTATAAATTTATGTTTTCATGGTCTGCTGCTCATTCAGACAGCTAAGGGCAAGACATTTTGAGTATAGTGGGCATTCATTACAGAGTGATTAAGAAAGGCTCCATGGTTGAAATTAGCTTTAAGAGGATCTTTGAAAGATGATTGGCACAGCAATATGAGACAGTAGATTTGAAGTGTAAGAAATTTGCAAACATAAAATAATATTACTATTTAAGAACACATGACATAATTTAGAAGTAAAGAGATTAAGTTACTTGAAGCTGGGAGTGTTTATTATTCCATTAACACATTTACTTATTCATTCTTTTGACTAAAAGCGATGAGGGTCACTGTATTTGTTACAGGAACAATACTGATGCTGTAGTGAGAACCACAAGGAACTGGTGCTGTAGTCATTTGCATTTCAACTCTCTGGATTGGTTGCTCAAGTTAATTTATTCTGAACAAGTTGAGTTCCCTGGGCAGACAGGTTGATGTATTGCATTTCATTATTTTGCTAGCATTGCGTATTCTCTCTGAAAGTAGAGCAGGAATTGAGTCCACAGCTTGGCTTAGCTGTTATCATAGGCTTGTTAACTTCTTGGATGTAGCCCATGAACGTTTATGTCCATGTGAGAGAGGTTATGAAAATATTTTTAAGTCAGTGGGCGTTTTCTCTGAAGACTTTAGAAGCAGGCATTCACTAACTGGGTCTCCTGTGAAAACCACTGTTGGAACTGACTGATTTTTTTAAGGGTAAGCAGTGAGCATAAAAAAGAAAACAATTATTGGAGCAGTTTTGTCACCTTGTGTTAATTTAGCTAGAGTAATAAAATTCAAATTAAGTTCTTTGTTTTTCTGGAAGCTCTGCAATATCTATTTTATATAAATGGACAGTAACGTAAAAAAACTGCTGGATTCATAGTGACTCTACTGTTAACAGTCTTCTATTTTCATGTATGTATATATACACAGAATTCAGGCATATTCCTGTTATCTATAACAGTTTGTTAAATAGGGCTAAAGCAGACACCACAATATCAAATGCAATCGTAAGGACTAATAGAAATAGAAAAATATTGTGTTTTGTAGTTAGTGATTGTCTTAGCAATGACCACACCTGAAGACTCCTCAAGATTTTACTTTCTTTGATGCTGTTTTGTCAAGTGACAGCAACTTGCTTGTGTATGTGTTGTTAGTAGTGTATATGGACTATACCTTGTAAGCCTGTGCCTCTTGATGCAAGTCTCACGGCTCCTTAGCTGTTCATGCATGTTCCTCATTCAGCCAACTAAGGACAAGATGTTGAATTAACACAAGACAGGAGTAGAAAAAATAAAACAATATCTGAAAAAAAAAACACTTTGAAATATCACCCGAATACCCATTATCTCTTGTCGAGGCAGCTTTGTGTGGAATTCCCTCCCCACTTCCCACCTCCGGGTATTATGGAGGTGGCACACCACAATCATTTTTAGAAAGAGGGCTTAGGCTTTGGTTTCACATTGCTGGCTTTTTAAAAGAAAAAGCCTTAGCCTGTGTTCTTTCACAGTGTTTAATGAGCTGGTATCTCTGCAATCAGTGGAGAGAACGGTACAAAATGTTCCTGTAAAGTTATATTAGCAAGTTATTAGCCATTTGAAATGGCTGTAAGGAGCATGGTGAGGTAAGATCAATGAAATGACATAGCGAGTGGAAGGCTTTTATATGAAAACCGATTCTGAACATAATTGCTAATAAAAGATCTATTAATACTGTAAAATACACTAACAGGTTCATTCTGGGGAGTAGTAAGTAGGTGATAATTAGGAAATTGGAGGTTCAGATGCTGTTAGGAACCTTACCAGTATTTCCAGCTTGTTCTGTAGGATGCTCCACGCTGTGCATGCTTGGTAATAAATTGTAAGTCAAACATATATTTTAAAATAAATTTAAATCAATTTTTTTCCTGTACCAAATATATTGGATACAGTAAAATTACAGAACCTGTAGCCTGCTGACCAGGAGAGCAAAACACTAGGAACAGAGGGATGAGGAGAGTATGTGTGTGTGAGTATATGTGTGAGTGTGTGTGTGTATGACTGTGTGTGTGTATGTGTGTGAGTGTGGGATTATATGTGTGTGTCTATGTGTACACGAGTGTCACGTGCATCATTTTGGAAACATGCATTATTTTGGACACGTGTGTCACGTGCATCACGTGCGTCATTTTCGACACGTGTGTAGCTGTGTAGTTGTGTAGTTGCATAATTGTGTAATTGTGTAGTTGTATAGCTGTGTTGTGTAGCCTTGGGACCCTGTACCTGTGTGGGAGACCTAGAGGAAGCTCCTGGTACCTGGCTTTTGATCGTTGTGGCTCCGGCCTTTGTGGCCGCTTGGGGAGTGAACCATTGGACAGACGATCTTCCTCTCTGTCTCCTCCTCTTTGTAGATCTGACTTTCTAATAAAAAATTAAGGACATCTGTGATAGCTTGTCTAGAAATCCTGGCAGTAATGATTCTGCAATTTTCAGTGTATTTAGTTTTCCTTAGATACCAGTTTTTGGTTTGAATTGCTGAATTAAAGTTAGAGACAGAAGCTGTGGTACGAGATGCAGTACACGCACAGTGACCGCGTGGGTTCCTCCATGGTTGCAGGCAGTGGGGAGAGACTGCTGTAGGTATCAGATGTGTTCACTGGGTGACTGCAGGAACTGGAGTAAACCCCAGGGGCTGCTGTCACGCAAATACTGTTGCATTCAGGTCTTTGAAATTAAAGTTATACTTGAATAAAGTTGTTTGTATACATAAAGGATAAATATGTACAATGACCTTCCCCCAATTCTTGCTTTATTTTTCTTTTCAACAGCAACTGGGAATTATTTACTATGTTTTAGCCTGTCTTTTTTATTTAAAAAACGTTGATCATTATGTAAATAACTGATTTGAACCACACTTGACTCACAGGTGGTTCTAGAACTTTCCGGAAAATGTAATCCCAGTGTCCATTCAACAGGGCCCAGCGGGCTGGAGGACATGTGCTTTGCGTGCTGGTCAGAGCAGCAGGGTGTCCATCCTTTGTTTGGGTGGACTGGAAGCACAATGGAAATACCCCTGAACTGTTTTATTGCAGTCATTTTTTTATATCTGAAATTATAATTTAATATTTTGAATAAGATTAAAAAAATAAATGGCAAAGGTATAAACCCACGACCTTGTTAGTGTGCCTCACTTCAGAGATGGTGTTGGTGGTAACAGGGTGCTGACCTGGGAGGAGCCACTTGTGCGACCACCGCTGTTGCTCCCGGAAGGAGCCAGCGGGTGTTGAGAACGGGCAGGGTTACCAGGCTCTCTGTGGCCTCAGCACCTGCTGTCAGGGATACAGGCTTCTCTGTCCTGAAGGTCCCATTCTTCGTGAACCTGGGCGGCTTGGTCCTTAGTGCTGCGTTCTTTGCTGTCCAGATTCCAGCAGCCTCTGACGAGCCAGGCTTTGGCTCTTGCATTGATTAAAAATGCTGTCTGGGTCTGGCCAGGCACGGGACTTTGTTGCCGACCAGCAGCGACACTAAATAATGAGGCACACTCTCGAGGGTCTGGAAAAACAGGAACCACCACCGCAATCGGAACACACTACGACCCCAACAAACGAACCTTTATTTCCTAAAGCGGGCTACTTATATATACAGCTCTCCACCAACCACTTCTCCCCGTGGGTCCACTGGGCGCTACCTGATAGGCCAGTAGCAATGACATAATCACAGCCGGGGCATCAGCCTATCCCCGTGACTTTCTGTTTGCCTACTGGCGGGACCAGCCCCGCCTCCTGGCCCTCGGCCAGCCGCCATCTTGCTATCGTAAGCCGGGGCGGCTCTGGCACACCGCTCCCCGCAGCACTTGCCCTTACTCCTGTGTAATGCTGTCTGCCCCCTTCTCCCGGACTTGCTCTCCAGATGACAGGAGCTCTGCAGCCAGCCTCGGCTGTGACGGCATCCCAGGCTCTCCTCTGGCTCCCACCTTCCCATCTTGTGAGGTTGTCAGAAGTGGACACTAAGGATTCGTGCCACTAGGCAGGTGTGTCTAGTCTGGGGTTTGTTCATGTGGGGTGTGGCCTGACGAGGTGGGCACGAGCCCTTGTGTAGGGTGTGTAGTGTGCCTGCCCCATCGGCCTGGGTCGCTCATGCACAGGAGCTGGGTCGTACTCCTTTGCTACAGACTCAGCACTGTGCAGGCCCCTTTAAGTTGTTACCGAATGAAGAATTTGAGAAATGAGGAGTGGAGAACAAACCAGACAACTCAAGCTCTGCTCAGGATCACGTAGCTGGCATTTATTTAGCCCTTGACAGCAGTGCCTGCGGGGGCGCTGAGTGAGCATGCCTGAATCCTGGTGTGGAGCCGAGACCTATCCTGGTTATGGGAGGTCTTACCTTTTCTTCCAAATGCCATTTTTCATCAGAGCAGAGGCTACCTGCTGAAGTGAGGGGGTCAGTGCTGGCACTTGCCTGTGTTCCATTTTAGTCTCACGGGTCGTATGTGTGTGGGGGTGTCTGCAGGTCCCAGCCTTGCTGGGGCTTCGGTCCTCCCTGCTGTGTGTCGGCCTCTCCCGGTTTTCCGGGGAGTGCAGGCTCTGGAGCAGTGTGGGGCTGGTGCTGGGTGATGCGCATCTGAGCCCTGGGTGTCTGTCTCAGCCTCCTGTCAGGAAGAGTAAATGAAGCAAGCATGTGTCCAGAGATGCTCCTAGCATCTCCAAGAGTGGGCTGAGCCTGCAGCCCGCTGAGATCTGGGGAGGGGAGGCTTCCCCGAGGCACACAGATGGTCAGAACTGAGCTGCCTGGCTACCGGGCACGCATGACCCTGCTGCCGACAGATGAGCTTCTCTGGGGCTTCCCACCTCCATGCGGCCTTCCATCCTCTTTCTTTCCTGATGGTTCTGTGCCATCATCCCTGGAGCTGAAAGGTGAGAGACGGTAAGACCAAGGACCCCGGAGAGACGGCTCCTCTGGAGCTCTGCCTGAGGAAGGCTGCCCCGGGCGTCATTCCCAGGTGTACGCAGTCTGCCGGCGTGTTCTCTGAGAAAGCCGAACACCTGTGCCTTGCTCTCCCGTGCCACCTGCTGGGGTCAGCGCGGTCAAGTGCTGCACTGGACGTGCTCACTCTGGGGAGAACAGGGCGCAGGGTGCTGCCGGCTGTAATCGGAACACGGCATTTCACTTTTTTTTGGTAAAGATTTACTGTATTTGAAAGGCAGAGTGACAGAAAAAGAGGGATCTGGCTCACTCCCCAGATGGCTGCAATGACCGGGTCTGGGCCAAACTGAAGCCAGGAGCCAGGAACTTCATTCTTGTTTCTGTGGAGGTTCCCTGCCTAAATGTGGACCCTAGGTTGGTTATATCATGTTTTATTTAATTGACAAATAACATGCATTTATAGGGACCAAAGTATTGTTTCATTAAATGTATACAATGTGGAATGATGAAATGGACATGATTAGCAAATTTACCACCTCAAATATTCATCTTTTCTTTGTGGTGAGAACACTTGAAATCCTATGAAGTATTTACAGATGTGCAACATCTTGCTGTTAACTAGAGTGCATTGCGGATGAGCCCGAGGGAGCAGCTCCCTAGCCCCTGTCCCCGTCCCTCCCCCACCCCCACCTCTAAGTTCCTTGCTGCTCTGTACCTGTATGCGCTCAGGGCTGAAGGATGTGCACAGTCGTGCAGTTCCATCCTATTGGTCTCTGAGCTTGATTCATGTCACTTCATATGATGTCGAGTTTCACCCTTCTTGCCACAAGTGATAGCATTTCCTGGTTTTGCTTTTTTAAAGCGTATGTGTAAAAGTACACCACATTTTAAAAATCCATCCATCTGCTGCTGTAGTGGACATGGGAGCCCCACTGTGTCGCAGCCCGGTGTTGGGCCAGCAGTGGGGTGGGCGGGTCATGTGGTAATGGTGTTGGTAGCCTTTTGTGGAAACTTCGGGCTGTTTTTCAGCGTGACAGGGCTGACGTTGAATACCATCAGTGTAGGGGTCCCGTCCTTCTATTCACATCCTCCCTGACTAGAGTTATTCTTGATTCTTTTGTTTTTTGATGAGTTTATCTAACAGGTGTGAGTGACAGCTCACCATGCTCTCGGTTTGCACTTCTGTCTGTTCCTGCTGCCTTTGTTGAAGATGAGTTGGCTGCAGATCTGTGGGTTTGTTTCTGAACTCTGGTTTAGTGCGTTGGTTGATGTGTTCATGCCACGACTGTACTGGTGTTTTAGAATGTTTGTAAATTAACTTTCATTAACTTAAAAGGCAGATTTACAGAGTGAAAGGGGAAAAAAAAGAAAGAAAAGAGCTTCCATGCACCGGTTCACTCCCAGAGGGTCACAGCAGCTAGGGCTGTGCAAGGCTAAAGCCTGGAGCCTGAAACTGGGTAATGGGACTCAGGGCGTCATCCTCTGCTGCCTCCCAAGTGCGTTAGCAGGAAATTGCATCCCAAGCAGAGGCCTGGGCAGTCCCAGGCACTCTACTCTAGGATGTGGGCCTCCCACGTGGTGACTTGTGTAGTTGTGTAGTTGTGTTGTGTAATTGAGTTGTGTAATTGAGTTGTATAGTAGTATAATTGAGTTGTAGTTGTGTAATTGAGTTGTGGAGTTGTGTAATTGAGTTGTGTAGTTGTGTAACTGAGTTGTAGTTGCATAGTTTCATTGTGTAGTTGCGTAGTTTGTATAGTTGTGTAATTATGTAATTGAGTTGTGTGGCTGTAGTTTTGTTGTGTAGTTGGGTAGTTGTGTAGTGTAGTTCCGTTGTGTAGTTGTGAGTGCAGTGAATGCAGTGTCTGTGCAGTGTCTGTGCAGTGAATGCAGTGTCTATGCAGTGAAAGCAGTGAAATGGTGTTTCCTACTAGATATGGTAACTGGGATTAATGTGTTAGTGTATGCAACATGAAATTGGTGATGAGTGTTAGCCACTAATATTATAGCTCAGTATGAGAAATAAGAGGCAATAAGGTATAATCTGTAGTTAACAGAAGCATAAGCCCAGTATGTCTGAGAAGAAACTTGTGGAGTGGGGGAAATGGGGCAGCTAGAAATAAAACAGGTGAAAGTGATGATATGCTTTGATAAGATGGTCTGCTCTGGTAGATGAAGTTGCTTAGTGGTATCTGTGAAAACCTGCATTTCAAACCTTTGTATTTGAGGACAAATGTGAAACAATTCCAGTAAAGTCAATTTGGTTGAAATGTACTCGAGAATTCAAACCCAATTTTTACTAAGTAGGGCAATGATTTGGGTAAGTAACAATAGAAACCTTTTAAGAAATAACTTTGTTGGATGAGTGCACCTTACAAAGAATGGGAGTCACCTATGTTTGCAGTTCTTCAGATTTGATTTTTGGCTTCTTTGGTAGCACAGCGATTGACCACCTGGTTCTGTGGAGGTCACCCAGATGTTCCCATGCATCCTAAGATTGTCTGATCTAACCTTAAACACGAACACTAATGTAAAGCAATAGGACAAGTAGGTTTAGTTTTAGCCTCACCATTCTCCAGAATTTTAGATTTCCGTTATTTTTCTTTTCAGATGTAAGGGTAAGAACCTTGACTTTTCTAGCTGTGGATATTCCTAATTAGGTATTGTCATAAGGTCAAGCCCTTCCCCTCATTAAGTGAGTTCTTTAAAAATAATGGGAAGGAGATATTACAAAGAGAAAAATCTGATTAGCTTTTTAAAATTGCGAGTTGGATCAGCATGTGAAGCGCAAAGAATGATCTTACCATGTTTCTTTTGGAACCAACTCTAGCGCTATTTCTTTCATAGCCATAAACCTGTCATCGTCAGATAATGTAATCAATGGGTGTGATTTACAAATCATTATGCAACCAAACTCCAGCAATTGAAGCCATATATTATATTAGAAGGGATACCTCTTCCCCCATTTTCCCATTAGCTTGAAAGTAGAGAATGTGAAATACTGAAAGGCATATAGGGATGATGACTTTAAACTACAGAATTTTAAATAGGCTTCCAATTTATCAAAGCTGACTCTCGCCATCCCTAAGAGACAGTCAGCTCTGTGACACGGAATGAAGAGGAAATCCTGTCATAAGCATTCTGCAGAAAAACCTGTGCTCAGAAAGGGAGGGCTTCTCTTTTCCTTTAAGGATATTCACAGCTCCTGGGTATCAGGTTGCCCTGCCGGGTCACATCAGTAGCATGTAACAGCATGGTAGCTGTCTGTCCACCCCATGGAAAGTCATTATCTTCTGGGATTGCCATCGCCTTGCAAGTGAGCAAGACTCTTAGACTGCACTGCCTTCTCTTTCAGAGTTGCCACAGACATGAATACATGGAAGGCTTGAGGCAACTGACAAATTAATATACCATTAAAGCAATTCTTAGGGGACTCTAATACAATGACAATATGATGAGTATTCAGTGTGAAATTTGCCAATGATGTGAAGCTGTTTCCTGGTCTGTAACAACAGAACTGTTCAATTATAAATTCAAGTAATTGCACTTTGAAAAATTTAATTTCTATCCAACATACTTGCCACATTCAAATTACTTTTAAGACCTCAGCTTGCTTTCATTTTGCCTCTTGCTTTTACATTTGATTTTTGAACTGAATAACTTATCTAGTGAATATTTTAAATTTTCTTTGTCTCTCATCAAATCCCTGTCTTTTTTTCCAGTTTCATAGATGAAATGACTTCTTATCCAGTTGCCTGTATTCTTGTCATTTTCCTCTAAATGCTTGCTGATTCCAGTTTCTGGCTATCTTCTGTCTTCAATTTTGGAATGTTCCTTTTTCCATATTTCCAACCAATTTTAAGTTCTTTGATGACCAATATAACATCAGTCTCATTTGCATCGCACTTCCAATGGTGACAGTGAGCTCCAACACATGGAAGGCACTTCAGGGGCTCATTAGCATAAAGACCTTTGCTAATGTATTTTCCTGTTGTGGGTTAGATCTGTCTGTCCCAGTCTCTTTTCTAGAATAAATATTTAAGTTATACTTTCTGAAGCCACATGGGACAAACTCAAATAATTTGAAAGAAAAAAATTGCACATATATTTCTCACACAATGAAAAATGTCCTGGACAGACAATGTAGTCTTCATATTGTATGCCATTCCAATAATGATGAATTTAGATTAGTTACAGGAAACACAAAATGAAATCTTCCAGAGTCCAGTGTGGTAGTCTAGAGACTAAAGTCCTCACCTTGCAAGTGCCGGCATCCCATGTGGGTCCCAGTTCTAATCCCAGCAACTCCCTCAAGCTCCCTTCCTGCAGTCTGGGAACAAGCAGTCAAGGACAGCCCAAAGCCTTGGGACCCTGCACCCGCCTGGGAGACCTGGAGGAAGCTCCTGGCTCTTGGCTTCGGATCAGCACAGCTCTGGATCTGCAACAGCAGCCACTTGGGGAGTGAACCATTGGATGGAAGATCTTCCTCTCTGTCTCTTCTCTCTGTATATCTGAGTTTCCAAAAAAAAAAAAAAAAATACACACACACACACATATATATGTGTGTGTGTGTGTATTCTAAGCATTAATGCTAGCAGAAAATTTGAAAATAAATTGTTAAAACAGCAGCAAGACTAGAGCTGATTCTGGGGAAATTTATTCAGGTCAGTATCTTCTGAAAGCTTCCTGATGCATACGCTTTCAAAGCCAAACTGAGAGCCAGAACTTGTAAAGATTTTTAGACTCTGTTTTGGGAATTTTTGACAAGGACTTTTGGAGAAACTAGGATTGAGGTGCATGTTCGAAACACTATATTCTGAGTGTAACAGTAAGCATTTGTCTTCTTATTATATTTTAAATCAAGTCCATTAATTTAGCATTTATCTTTATACTGCCTTGTATTTTTGCTTGGGTTATACTTGTCATTTTTTGAAGATTTATTAATTTATTTTATTGGAAAGGCAGGTATGCAGAGAGGAGAGCCAGAGATTGACCTTCCGTCTGCTTGTTTATTCTCCCAAATCGCTGCAATGGCCACAGCTGAGCTAATCCAAAGCCAGAGAAGTCAGGAGGTTTTTCTGGATTGTTCATATGGGTGCAGGGGCCCAAATGATCAGGGCCACCTTCTGCTGCTTTCTCAGGCCATAGAAAGGGAGCTGGCTCAGAAATGGAGGAGCCAAGACTTGAGCTGGAGCCCGCAGGGGATGCTATTACTTCAGGCAGTAGATTAGCCTGCCATACCCCCATACTTGCCTCACATTTATTATTTTTATAAACAGGGGATGCTTTTAGTACCCATCACAGTATTGAAATTACTAGATGTTAATAATAAAGAATCAACTGAATTAAAGTGTGAATAAATGTGTCAGGCATACTAGGTGATAGTGCAATTTTTAACAGCTCATAAGAAAAATCACCGTCCAAGACTTCGGCAGTTTTTCTTCTTTACCTTTCTATTCTCATTCTCGTTATCCTCCCCTGCTCTACTTCTAGAAAATAGAATAAATGCACTATTAATGTGTTCTTTCTGTATGTTAAAATTTTTTAAAATGCGTAAATCCAGGCCTGACATTTAATTGTGGCTTGTGATTCTTAAGATTGTTTAGTAAAGAATACAAATTATTGTCCCTAACCAGAACAAGCAGATATACATTTTCTAGGGTTAGCTCCTTAGGGTCTCTGTTTCTTGTTTTCTTCTTGTTGTTTTTAATGCAAGATTATAGGAGGCAGTCAGAATAATATTATGTTGTTTTAGTTGCCTAAAGAAAATCAGAAGTTGAGCTGATTTGAAGATGTATAGTTTATGTCCAGAAACAAATTTTCTTATCTACCCATTAATTCAGTCAAAAGAAGTGCCTAGAGTGCAGTAAAGTATTAGCACACTAGGGTTGATTTCTGTCACCAAAATGAACATGGTACTGTTCCTCCTCTTAAGAGGTTTGCAGTCTCCTGAGGGAACAAAAATCATAAACGAATTATTATCACTTAAAATTCATTGGATGGATTCTTTGGACTGAGCCATGAAGGAAAAGAGCTTCAGTTTAGAGAAAGAAAAAACTACATTTGGAAACTGATTTCAGTTTATGGGACTGAGCAGATTATATAAATCTCTGAATTGCTGTGTTCTGATTAACTAAGTTTCAATGATGATTTGAGGATTACATGAGATTAAGTATGTAAATCACCAGGCACATGGAAGATAGCTAGCCATTTAGTCTGGCTGAGCCCTTCCTGTTCATTCCTACCTGGATCTGTTGGGAGGCTTGGAGTAATTGGTATTAGAAAAGGATAAGGAACTGAAAGGAAAAAGATAGGGCTTTCCTCTGTAACACACACTATACCACCAGTTGCATCTGTATACCTTGTGTTGTCAAACTTGAAATCTCCTTGCACGGGTCCAGGAACCCACAAAAGTGCAAAGAACCCAAAGACTTGGGCCAGCCTCTGCTGCCTTTCCAGGCCATCAGCAGGGAGCTAGAATGGAAGTGGGGCAGCTGGGACTAGAACCAGTGCCAATAGTGGATACAGGTGCTGCCAGGGCATGCTTAACCTCTTATACAAGGGTGTCTACCTCTGATGCTCATGTACATGAGAAAGTTCTGAAAGTTATCAAGCGATTATCAACATTGGGATTTGAGACTGTGCTTGATGGACTTGACTTCTAAGGGCTCATTGCCTGAGTCTGTTACACCAGATAAAAATTGCAATTATTCATGTACAATACTAATTGCATTTTTTCAAAATTTTATTTTCTGAATTAATACTGTGTTATAACTGAAAATATGTAATACATATAAAACCAGATCCAAGGTTCCATCTTTTAACCAGTAAACACAACTTTGACAAATTTAGTGGATAAAATCATCCACCACAGTAAATAAATTATAATGTTGCAAATTTGATTATGACTTTTAGTGTTTAATATTATTATTTATTATCTTTTTACATGTATGCTATAAATATATAAGTAAACACAGATTTATAATATTTTTCAGTTTTATAGATTTATAATCCATGAACAAATGGATTTTACATCTGGTATTATAGGAACTTTAAGTCACATTCCCCACAAATTAACACTAATAGTCATTAAGGTATTTTGATCTTACAATGTCATATGTACCCTGCTTTATGATTTAGAAACATGACAAAGTCAGTAGTAGTTAACAAATAAAGAATGCTCTTTACTCATAAAATAGAAGGTGGAGGTGATTTTTAGGGAGGTTTGCTGTGGCTGTCCTCTTTACCTGCAGATTTCCAGAAGAAACAGCACAGATCACTAAGACCATCACAACTTCCATGTAATCATCTATGCAGGAGAGAGAATTAAAAACCCCAGAACCCTGGTTGAATCTGCAAATGTAATTGAATGAGAAACTCCAGGATTAAGTTCTTAGCATAGAATCCAGTACTTTTATAGATAAGCCTTAGAAGCTTGGCTTAATCAAATGTCATTTGGGTAGCAGTAATGACAATTTTATTGCTCAAGGGCCATAGGCAGCTTCATCTGTGAGAGGAAGAATGAGAGGTTCAATGGAATGATGTTTTAGGGGGAATGGGATGTCTCGTAAGGCTAATTTCTGAGCATCTTCATTTTATTAATATGTGACTTTGGGGGAATAAGGACTGTGGAAATTTAAATATGGTCACCCAAGAAGATCAATATCTTTGTCTCAGATATATGAGACCTTAGATTTTTCTAAATTAACCTTAACAACATTAGCTGATTTTTCTTAAAATCACTAGCAAGTGACCAGGAAATATTGTCGAGGAATTTAACAATGTATTTACATAGCATAAGCAAGCAATTGTTTTAAAAATCATGTCCTTTAACTCACTTGTACTGTTTGAGAGATTAATGAATCAGGTTACAGCATTTTTCATTTACGAAATAAATCTTATCGTGTAGCAATTGGGCCAGCAACATTTTTTTTTTTTGCTTTATAAGATTAAAAGTGATTAATAGGATATGAAAATAAGAGATTATCCACATAGAGCAGCAAACCCAGTTACATTACCTCTGCTGTTACTTATTGATAACCTGCAAATTTACATTATTATCAAAGTAATAAGCAATTAATCAAATGTGACCATTTGGATATAATCAAGACCTGATTCATTTATTGATATTCTTTCAGCCAACAAATGGAAAAAACCCATGTATTCTGTAGTAACAGCTATTTTAATTATGTCATAATGCAGCTTCCAAAAATCTCTATTCAAAAGCTCTATTACTTTTCAATGTCTTTTGTTACCAGTGGTGGCTGCAGTTGAAGTTTGACTCTTCTAAAATCTACTTGTCTTCCTTAAACTCAAAGGAAGTCACAATTTACTCATCCAAGACGGCAAAAAGGCCTGGCGCCTGCTGGGATCCTCCTTAATTTCTCTGTGGAGGCAGATTAGCTGCTGGGAGTATTATCTTGTTTCTTCCCAAGAAAGTAATTCAGATGAGGGACAGAGATTGGTGATAAGCAAGTTAGCAAAATTCAGTGGAGAAGAATGCATGACAGACCAGGTAGCAGCTTGGCAGAAAACCCAGGCCCTGTCCATGCATAGACTGGGACTTTAATGGGTACAAGGCAAGCTTCTTCCTACTTTGTTACTTTACCATCCCCCTGACCTCTGTTAGCTGTTACTGGACAGATTTCCCTGGTGAGAGATTTTTATCTTAGAATATTTGAGGCTATGGAGTATAGGGTTGGGGGTGATGCCCTTTTTTTTTTTAAATGAAAATTTCTTGGCTTGGGACCTCCGCTACGGTGTTGTGGCCTAAGACCGAGATGTGCAAGTCTCAGGTTGCATTCAAAGCATACTGTCCCCAAAGCACAGAAAATACCCCCTCTTCCTCCTCCTCCTCTACCTCCTCCACTTCCTCTCTCTCTTTGTCTCTCTCTCTCTCACACACAGTCACAAAAATATTTCCCTAACACATTTCAGTTTTAGAAATGTTGAAATATTCCTTTCAGATTTAGTTTCTGATCATTCTTCTCAAAGAATTCTTTTTTTAACCTCTATTTTTTGTTATCTAGATGCCCTCCACTTTTTCAAATTCTGTTATGCACTCATTATTTGTGTCCTTGTGCCAGGAATGGCTATCAACTTTGGAGATGTAAGAGTGTATATGAAGGAAAATAGTCCTACTTTTATGAATGATCAAGAAAGAAAAAAAATCAGAAATGATCAAGGAAATGTGTGACATGGAGAGGTGTTCTAAGGAAAACAATGGGTTCATTGGCTTTCCCAGTTCACTAATGATGTAATTAAAAATCCAAAAATAGAACGGAAGCTTGGCAGTATTGACAGAAAAGCCTCCACAAAAGGGAAGGAGTCCAAATATTCTCTTCCCCTCAAATAGTTAATGTGTATTTATCCTAAGGACAATCCAAATCACTAAAACATTTTAATTGAGAGATAACAATTTGCATTTTAAAGAGATCCTTCTGCTGCAATTTGAAGGTTAGACTGCAGGAAAGGCAAGGAGTGGTGAGCCAGGGAAGGGGAAAGTTGTTAGGTTTAACCAAGGGAAAGATTTTTGTAAACCCACCAGCCTGGTGATGATGGGGCTGGTGAGTGAAGGGTTTCAGAACATACTTTTGGCTCTTTATGCTTTCAGGATAGTAAAAATATAATCTCCCACCAAGAACACTTGCACTGCAAGGACTTTTAGCCGCTAGGCCACGCCGCCGGGCCCGGCCGGGCAATTCTTGTGCCAACTACTTGAAGGTGTGGCCAAGAGTTCATCAGGTTGGTATCAAAAATTATTTTATTTTTTTCAATGTTAGGATGAGTAAGGTAAAGATGGGGAGATGCAGGCAGATTTAGGTTTTGTTCTGGAAGATGGGTTGAAAAGTCATGCTCATAGATGTGAAGGAAATGAAGATAAAAGGCTCAGATCCATGTAATAACCCTCTGAACAGTAAACCATGGATTATCTTGGATTAAGGAGGGTCTTTTCCTGGTTCTATGACTTACGGATGTTGTTCTGTTTCCTAAATCAACTATCTGCAACTTTCTACCTGGTTAATACCTACTGATCCTCCAAGTTGTAATTAAAATGTCACTTACTCTGATACCTCCCCAATCTAAATTAAATATTCCTCTTTGACCTTCTAAAGACTCTGTGCCTGTGCTCCTCTGAAAGCAATTACCATACCGAATTACGATTCTTGATTTACATTTCTGACTGCCTTAACAACCCAGTGTGCAACACGTAGTAAAGACCATGACCTTCAACAAGGAACCTCTGTTTTCTCTCATTTTACCTAGACTACAGTAAAAACATCCATTGTTAGGAGATAACAGGTTGGCATCTTCCACTGTTAAGGCTAATGCTTTTATATTGTCCTGGTTGTGTTTGTCACATACTAATTGGAAGATTCCCCCCACATTACATTTCTTAAATTATGTATGTGTTAGAGAACAGGCATATTTGTTCAAAATGAATTGCACAACAATGTCTATGTCAAGCAAAAACTGCACTGGTTGGAGTTAAACAAGTCCTGGATTGAGTTCCTAGCTGCAAAGTTTGGACTCAGCCCAGCCCTGGTCACTGAGTGTGTTTGGAGAATGAATCAGAAGATGGGAGTGTGTATATATATATCTATATATAGATATATATCTATATAAACATATATAGATATATATAATGCATATTATATATGTATATAATATCATACATATATTATAATATCCATCATGCAGAATTGGCATTCATTTATCAGGTGTAAGGAACTAGAATAGCCCTTACCCTTTCAGAGGTTTCAACTCTGTGTGCTGAGCAGCCAGTCTAATGTGCAATTCTCAAAACTGTGTGTTTGGTAGATTGGTTCACAATATTTCCAAAACCAGAATGGCCTTTATGATTGATGGGAATTATGGCAAACTCTGAATTGGGTCTATTCAAGATTACCAGAACAAAAGATAATCACTGTATTCTAAGACTTTATTGGTTTTGTTGATAAGGCATTTGGGTAATGATTTTATTTTAATCAAATTTTATTCTCATTGTTAACTATTTTTGGCAAGTGGAAATTCCTTCAGAAATTCAGAGTAAAATTCTCTGTGGTATTAAACTTACAATGGAGTATTCTTTTTATCGTTACAGAGTTTGCAATGCAGGGTAGTTTGGGAAATGATGTCTAACTATTGTCAATGAAAAAATGGTGGCACATGAAAACGTGATGATTCCTCTTATTTACTTTTGGTAACTCACTACTCAACCTAGAACTGTTTTCAACTCATTAACACTGCTATGTTATCATTTTGATATTGGAAGACCAGATTGCATGGCTATTGGGTCAGTAAGAACTTCTGCTCATCTGATTTCACAAGGAAGCAAATGTTAAAATGAAAGGTTCTGATTAGAACCTTTGTCTTCAAGTTCATTTTAATTAAGTTTTATTTTTAACCACAGGGTCTAGAAGGTAAACCAGAAAAGCCCCAGACCCTACAGAATCAAAGACTAGGGACAATGAAATTGTCAAAAGCGTTTTTAACTCCTTTGGATGTACAAGGTTTTCTAGCACTTTACTTTCCCTAATAAAAAGAGAAAATCGGTGCTTTTAATTACAATGTTGTTGGCAGTAGAAATCCAAATTCCCAATGGAAAATATCAACTGTATGCAATTTAGAGTTTGAGAAGCCCTGAACTGTGTAATATACTTCCTTGTGATCAGTAAAATATAACAATGGAAAATTAAAAAGAATGAGAAAGCAATAATAGTACATTAAGATCTCATCTAGTATTGAGTAATAGAAAAGCTGGCAAACATGTGTAAATAAATACAGGGTTTGGGGAGTAAAGGAAGACCACAGCCATGAGAACAAATAAAGGCCATTAGTGAGAACCTGGCAAAGCAGTGAGATACCACTATTTGTGCTTGGAAGAGACTCAGAGGCAGGAGAGTGGGAAAGCTCTACTGTGGGAAAAGATGAAGTTTCATAGATACCCTAATTGGAGCTTGTTGACATGGAAAAGCTGAAGATGGGATTAACTAAAAGTAGACACTTGTGTTTGAGGTTTGGGGAGAAAAATTGACTTTTGGCTGAGCTTGAGTTGAAAGGAGAAGGAGCAAAATGAAGTTGTTCATCAATCTTGAAGAAGTTCTGACCTTGAATAGGCCATTGCTACATGCTGTGGCTTGATTTTCTGAGCTTTGTATGTGGATCAGAGTTCTATTGTTAAGTATGACTTAGCTTGCATGTATATTTAATATCTTCAGGTTAATATTGTTCTTATAAGAAATCAAGTCCGATCATCCAGGGATGTAATTGCTATATAAGAAGAGTTGTCAGTGAATCTGAACAATCTAACCATCATTAAACATTAGATCTTACAGGAGTGAAAACAGCCTGACACACTGCTTGGCATCATAACTGAATTCTTTGCAGAAAAAAATCAGACATTGGAGTGAAATATCCCCTAACCTTTCTTCCTGCAAAGATTTTTCTTTTGATTTTGGAAAAAAAACTCTCCTGGAGATTTTGTACCCATCTCCTTGGCCAGAATTTGGTCACCTGATCATTACTGGTTGCCACAAAACTTGAAATGAAATTCTAGTATTCTGCTCCTGAAGGCTTTTATTTGGAGCAAGGCAGGGTAGGGGTGGATTTCATTGTTTGTTTGGTGAGAGAGAGAGAGAGGGAGAGAAAAAATATATATATAAAAAATATATATAAAATGTAAAATATAAAATATATAAATATATATATATATATATTCTCTCTCTCTCTCTCTCTCGATACGTACTGTCTTATTCCCCAAATACCAATAATAGCCTGTGCTAGGATAGGCTTGCCTGGAACTGGGAGCTCCTCTGCTCTGCGGGGAGCAGCGCCCCTTACTTGGGTCATCACTAGTACCTCACGTGGTCTGCATTAACCAAAGCTTGAGTTAGAAACTGAAATCAAATTTTAGACCCAGGTACTGTGATGTGAGATGTGCACATCTCAATGGGCATATTAGCTACTTGGTCAAATATTATCCTTAGAACTGTTGACATCTTCCACACAGGTATTTTAGCCCTTTTAGTAAAAAACATACTTTAACTAAATATGGAAGTGTACAGCATATAATTTGTAAATGCAAATTATAAAACAGAATAAGCCTATTATGGCCCAATCTTGAGAATACTAAAATTATTCTTGTGTCACTTATAGAATTGCTAAATGTTTTTCTGTAAAGACACACACTCACACACTGAATTTTTTCATGTTTAAATCATATGCCACGACCTATATGCACACCTTCGCAATTAAACATTCATGTGCTTAATCCATATTTTAATAACAGTCTCTTCAGGTATCCCATTTTACAAATATCCCATTTAACAGATAAAGACCCTAAATATAATCAAGGAATTTGTTTAAGAACACAAAACTAGCAAGGATGTGAGTCAGGATTTATGCCTGCATGGGGTGGTTCCAGAGCCTCTGTCGTGCTACCTCTTACTAAATGTATAGGTATATACATGAAGAACTCCATTTAATAAAATTACATGTCATGACATATCAGTGTCAAGAGCTAGAAAAGTACATAACACAGTTTAAGTTAGGAAGGATTGAGAAAAACATGAAAACATCTCCCAGAAGCTACATTGAACTAATGGTTGGGAAACTGTTTCAAATTGCAAAGAGTTGGGTGACCATTTGGAAGAACACAGCCAGAGGTAGGGAAAAGCATGTGAGACAGCCATGAGAATGACAGTGCTGGGCATAAAAAGATGTGAGCATGGCCAATCTGAGCCCTGCCAAAAGGGTACACTGACTGTGGCTTTCCTGGCACGGGGGGCATCCTGTCTTAGTCAAGAATGTATCCATCCCTGTGACCCTGACTTGGGCACAGAACATGAGCAGAGTGATAAGTCATGGAAAAGTTTGAAACAGAGTAGTGATGTATGCTTTAAGATTTTATGTTAGCAATCTATGGAGATTTCTTTAGAGTGGGGCACGGATTAGTGGATGTTCTTATTATTGTGATTCAGTGAGACATAAAGACAATTTGCTTCAGGAAGAGAATGAAGAAGTTCAGAAAGGTGGATGACACTGAGGACCATAGAGGAGGCAATTTCAGAAAGTGAAAAAAATTTTTTTTCTTCTGAATTACTATTAAGTTTATTTCTCTGCATATGCATAAGGATTTTATTAAAAATATATTTTAAATGATAGTGTAATTAAGAGTTACATTCAGGCACAAGATGATAGATAAACTGGCTAACCCTTCCTTTTCAAATGCCAGAATCCTTTATGGGCACCAGTTTGTGTCCCAGCTGCTCCACTTCCATCCAGCTCCCTGCTTGTGGCCTGAGCAGGAAGCGGTAGAGGATGGTCCAAAGCCTAGGGACCCTGCACCTGCATGGGAGACAGAGAGGAGGCTCCTGGCTCCCGATTTTAGATCAGCTTAGCGCATCATTGTGGTTGCTTGGGGAGTAAACCAGTTGATGGAAGAACTTTGTCTCTGTGTCTCCTTCTCTCTGTAAAAAAAGAGTTGTTTACATTTTGGTACTTTTTAAAAAATTTGTACATGTTTTCATAATACATATTTTCCATCAACTGTTTGAAGACCTCTCATATTCATGGAGTTCCATACATTCTTTCTGATGAGTCTAATTCAAAATTCATAGTTATATATCATTTGTTGCCTGGACATGCCATCACCACCTCAGATTAGGAAAATTTTTTGTTCTGAAAGCTAGAAATTAGAAATTAAAGTGTTGGTTAAGTCAGGTTCTCACTGAAGACTCTAAGGGCAAATGTTTCCTTTGCTTCTTCTATTGCTGATGGCTTCAAGTGTCCTTTGGGTTTTCATAATAACTGCTGTCTCCTGCTTTCATTTTTACATGGCCTATTTCCTGTGTGTATCCCTATGATTCTGTGAGTTGTACTTATTTTTATAAGATAGGAAAAGAAACAAAAGTGTGTGTGTGTGTGAAAGAGAGAGAGGGAGGGAGGGAGGGAGAGAGAGAGAGAGATCTCAAAATCTATGTTTGCTGACTGATTCCCTAACTGCCTGCAGTGGTAAGACCTGGGTCAGCCTGATGCCAGGAGCTAGAAACTCAATCCGGGTGTCCAACATAGGTAGCAAAACTCAAGCTGACTTAATTCTTAGATGTTTACTTATATCTGTAATGCCCTTATTTCTAAATAAGGTCACATTGCAATGTGCGTGAATTGGGAAGGGGTTATATCATTGAACCACAATATCTGCTTGTTAGAGGACCTGAAAAATGTGGCGATTATTCTGGGGATTCATAGTGAAAACAGAAGTTTTTGTCTTTTTGATAAAGAAGCCTTACCTCATTTGGAGAAAACACACTGACTCCCTTTCTGCACTAGCTCTGCTTTGTTTTCATCTCATTTGCTGTTCCTTTTCAGTCTTCTCTATTAGTTTTCTGTCATTTATTCAAACTGAGATGTTGATGAACTTCAGATTTCAGCTTCTGAATTTCTCTTCTGAGAGCAGACTCATTTGTTAGGTTATCTTTTACAGTCTCCTCTGTGTATTTTAATTTCTTTTAGGATGGTAATATATTCATAAATCACAGTATTCACAAGACACAAAGAACATAAGCTAAAAGCATTTCTCTAGCCACTATTCTTAACCTCAAGTAGTTCTCATTGTAGGAGCTGAATATTGCAAGTTCATTTTGCAGACAGTCTGTACATGTACAAGCAAATGCATACCTATATCTATCTATATATAGATACATGTGACTTTGTACATGTATTTGTACACCTTTTCACAAATTCTTAAAAATAAATTCAAATTCAGACGTATGATGCCAGCTATTCAAAATGTTGTTTCTTCAGTTAAAGATGTATCTAATTTTTCTTATCATTCATTATTCTTTTAGTCACTGTACAGTCTTCTATTTTGTAAACCTGCCCAAATTCTTTTTTATTCAATCAAGTTCTAAAGTGTAATGAGCATTTTCTGGGGCTTCTGACCATCAGAACCCTGTGACCACTGTGGGGACGAGGCTAAGGTGTCCTCAGCAAGGATCAGTCGAGACAGTCTGGTTGAGCACTTTCATTTACTGTAAAGCAATCACAAACTCACATAGCCTAAGAAAAGGAAAAGGCAGAAGGGTGTCCTGACAGACCTGCCACCCACCAATGGCACTGTGGTTGCCTAGAAGGCGTATCTATCTCCCTGGACTCTCCAGTCATGATGAAGATAACATGCATCATGTCTGGCTGGCAGGTATGTTGTAGATCACCATGTGTAGCTGGCAGGCAATGTGGGACTGCACAGAATTCTCAGAGTTGCTTATCAAGGAAGACCCAGCATAGGTCATTCAGGACAGAAAAGGTAAATCAGGGTGCAACCTATTGCTCTCACCTGTATGGCCGGTGATCAGGTCTGGTTGAGGTCTTGGTGTGCCAAGACCATTGCCAGGGGACTTATTGTGAACATGGTGTGCCATGTCCTTATAACCCCCCCTTTGGGCCAAGCAGGCAGAGATCCAAGGATGGTCTCCCACAGGAAATAGATACCACTGTTTGTTTAAAAAGTTCATTTGAACTTGTGTAAGCAAGGTGTTAGGCTAAATTCCAAACAATTAAAAAAAAATCTGAATATCTATAGCTTGCTGACATAATTACCGTTGAGCAAATTCAAATTGTACTCAAGTTGTTTCATAATATGTTAATTATAATTAAACAAATCTATATTTTTTTGAACAAGCCTTATAGCAGGGCTCACTGTATCTGTGAATTGTCCATTGTGTTCTAACATGGTGATTCTGGAGCAGTCTGGGTCATTAGGTGAGTGGTGTACAGAAGGTGTAAATTGCTAAATGTGTGCAGAAATATTTAGAGAGATAGTTTGTGGAGGCCCAAGTTCTCTGTGGTTACCGTTTCAGTACAAATAGAGAACCTCTATGGTGCCAGTGTTCTACATGAGTACCAATTAGTGTTCTGGCTGCTCCAATTTTCCCCATTCAGTTCCCTGCTTATGATATGGGAAAGCGGTGGAGGATGGCCCAAAGCCTTGGACCCTGCATCCATGTGAGAGACCCAGAAGAAGCTCCCAGCTACAGAAGGGAGAAGAGATAGAGAGGAAGATCTTCCATCCGATGTTTCACTCCCTAAGCAGCCACAACGGATGAAGCTGAGTCAATCCGAAGCCAGGAGCCTCTTCCGGATCTCCCAGGCAGGTGCAGGGTCCCAAAGATTTGGGCCATCCTCAACTGCTTTCCCAGGCCACAAGCAGGAAGCTGGCTGGGAAGCGGGGCTGTCGGGAGAGGACTTTAGCCGCTACACTGTCACGCTGGGCCCTCTTTGTCCATTTTTAACTAGATTGTTTTGTTGCTGTTGAGGTTTATTTTTTCTTTTTAGCTCTTTATAGATCCTAGATATTTCTCTTCTATCAGTTATATAATTCACAGATGTTTTCTCCCACTCTATAGTTGTGTCTTGATTTTCTTTAGCAAACCTATCATTAAACAGCCATAAAACCTTTCTTCAAAGATATACATTGTTCTTATTACTGCTTTGCTTATGATTAGGCCTACAGAGGTGAAAAGTCTATTTGAGTTGGGTTCAAAAATGTATTGATTTGGCTCACATACAAAAAACCACCAACAACACTTGCTGGTGAGGATGTGGGGAAAAGAGAACCCTACTCCACTGTTGATGGGGCTGCAAGTTGGTACAGCCTGTATAAAAATCAGTGTGGGGAACACTCAACTGAAAATCTTCATACCATATGATCCAGCAATAGCTCTTCTAAGAATATATCCAAAATACCTGTTACACCAGAAACCAACATGCCCCGCTATGTTCATAGCAGCACAATCAATAATTGCAAAAACTTGGAAGCAACCAAAATGCCCATCAACAGAAGACTGGATAAGAAAGCTATGGTTCATCTACTCCGTGGAATACTACTCAGCTATTAAAACAACGAAATGCAGTTCTTTGTGGCCAGATGGGCCCAACTGGAAACCATTATGCTAAGGGAAATGAGCCAATTCCCAAAAGGTTAGATACCACATGTTTGCCTTAATTTAAGATGAAATGAGGTCAATCTGAAAAATAGTACATGTAAATTGTAATATTTTTCAACCTCATCCGTTATCACATGCAATAAGATATTGTCATGTAACCAATGAACCAACAATCAATGTGAGTCAGACTGCTTATGATCTACATCAAAGAACTATAAAACCTAATATACTGTCAGTACTCTATGTTATTCCATAATGGGTCGGGAGAGCAGAGAAATCTTCTACCTTCTTAGAATGTGTGAAGAAGATGTGAAGTATAACCTATCAAGAATATAACAGGCAACTTATAGATAGCAGACTCAAATCTGCATTAGACATTAGCAAAACGATAAAGACATACAGTGGGAATCAAGAGCAATCCTGACAACCTCTTAACAGGAGGTCATATGCACAGAGCAGTGGGGGAACCCAGAGTGGAGCAGGAGGACGGGAGGAGGCTTGTATCCCAACCCTGGAGACTCCCAGATCCTCACCCAGGACTACCCCTTTTTGTTTCTTCCTTATTTCCTTACTCTCTACTGTGTTATTTCTTTCATTCTTCATGCTTTTATCACTTTCTTTATTCTTTAGTTTTTGATGAAATTGGAAATAGAAATCGTATGTTTTTGGACTCTGAAATACAAATAATTCCTTCATTACTGGATTTAAGTAATCATCAAATACACAGAAACATTTTTGTTTTAAGAAGCAGTCCTTAATTATTCTATTTCAATGTCATCTGATTTTATATGTTAGTGTTACTAAATGCTTAATAGGAATTCCAAGCATGGCTATCAGATAATCTGTGTTTAGTTTTATATTGTTGTAACAAATTTTCCTGTAGATAGTGACTAAAAGCAATGTATATTCATCACCTATAGCTATGCAGAGGATTAGAAGTCCAACAGAGGTATTACTGCAATAGATTCAAATTGTCAGCAGGACTGTGTTCCCTTGTGGAGGTTCTAAGCTAAAATCTGGTTCCTCCACTTTTCCAGTTTCTAGAGGCCACTGGAGGTGCTGGTCTTGTTGCACCGGCTTTCATCTTCAAAACAGCAGCACTGCGTTCCTTTGGCCATTCTTTTATAGTCTAGCCTCCCTCTGAGAACAGCTGGGAGAGATGTTCTGCTTTTAAGAGTTAATTAGATTGAACCCAACTAATAATGCAGGATGCAGTCTCTGGTTCAACGTAACTAACAATTTCACGTAAATGATCATTTCTCCATGTAGGGTCATCCGTAAGGTTGTAGGAGTTAGGACATGGGTTCACCAGAGAGCTCGGGAGGCATTGGAGTGCTTGCTGCAATGTCTGTAAGAATCAGCTGGGGTTTTTAACAATAAAGAAACAATCCAGTTTTCGTAGCTTCCTAGATAGTGTTAGTCAGAATAATATATTAAATCCACCACAATGAATATGAATGACACTAACACATACTTTTAAAGCATATCTGTTTTTTTTTAAAAAGTATGTATGTTTTTATTCATTTGAAAATCAAAGAGAGACAAAGTATGTTTTAGTTGCTGTTCTCGTCCCTAATACCTACAACAGCTGAGGCTGAGGTAAGTCTAAACCAGGAGCGAGGAGCTGCATCTGAACGTCCCGCATGGGAAGTGCCTGAGCTATCAGCTCCTGTCTGCCAGAACATGTATTAGCAGGAGGGTGAGTGGATTGGGACTCCAAGCCAGGGACTTCATTAGGATGTGTGAGCATCTCAATGAGTGGCTTAGCCTGCTATGCCACAGCCTCTGCCCTCTGTATTCTTTACTCTTGCTCTTTCCAAAATTATGTTCATTATGAGAAACACATTAGAAGATTCATTACTCCCATTTCTGGGGCCTTTTCTCATTTTATGAACCATTCTTTATCCCTAAAAGTCTTTGAATTACCTTGGGACCTCCTGAATAAATGCTTTCTAAGGAATATGGACATTGCTAAACTAAGTTGTCACGAGGACTATGTCCTCATTATTTCCATCTCCTGTAAATACCTTTGTGACATCTTTAAAAAGATTCTGTAATTTTCCAGCCTTTTAGTTTAGGAAAAAAGTGTACCATGGTGAAATGTAATAGCACCTACCAGATGCATAGGACAAATTTAAAAGTCTACATTGTTTTAAACTGCAGAACTCATAGACATTGAAAGCTGCCATACTTTTTTAGCTTTTTAATTTTAGAGTCTGGAATGTACCCAGTAGACCAAAGTAACTATAAAACAAGCCAACTGAATAGCAAGTGACTCATAATGTAGAACCAAAAGTAATCCCTTTGCTTTAATATCTGGATACAGGGGTGCATGTTAAGGGATAAATTTAATCCTTAAGGTGGAATATTTTATCATAATAGATATTATTAAGTCATTATTGTTACTTTTAAATAGCATACTTATTGTTCATTTAACATTTCATAGTATTAATGGCGTGTGAATACACTAGTGTCCGTTAGTCAGCGACCATTTGGACTGATTGCCACATTTTTGGTGAAGTGTTAACTTGATGTTTTTAATAATATTGATGCTTTCAATTTAGACTTAGACGATCAAATTTAATCACAGTATTAGACTAATAATGAAGCCTTGTAACACTAAATAATATTAGAAAGCAAAAACCAGTGAAAGGATGGAGCAAAGAACTATTGAGGGAAATGTAAGAACTGAAATATCACATTTGGACCCATTGCAGGATGGATTAAGTATTAGTAGCATCATTTGAGGTGATCAGGAAAGGAGATTTTCTCAAACTTCTTTGGCATTTGTATCCAATGAGACCCCAGTTGAAATACTAATTTTTAGGCTTAAATTTTGATCTTTTTAAAAGATTTTATTCAAAATGAAAACAGTATCACACTGAGTAGCTCACAGACTCAATGGCAGAATTGATTTTGTTATGTTTCTCCAGGAGGAGGAGAGCCTGGAAAAACCCCAGTATTGATATGGACAAAAGTGATGGCAGCTGGACCTTCCTCCAAGCTACCTACAATTTCTGACTAGCACTGAATAAAATGATGAATATAACCCAAAGTACAATGTGAAATATCATCTTTCAATATCCATTTTATCCTTACTCTAGGTAATAGACGCCACCTGATTCTTAGCTACTTGTAACAGGTTCTCAGCAAAAAAAAAAGACTTAATTTGAAGTCTCTGGTGTGTTTTTTTCTTTTTTGAGCATGGAACTGCCTGCAAATTGATGTGTGCAGTTTCTGAACAACACATGGATTACTTCAAACAGTTCATGATGCATGCATATTATGAAAATTACTGTACACAAATTTCATTTTTGTACCAAAATAATTTTTAAATTCTGTATTCTCATAAACTTCCTGAAGCACCCTTTTATTCCGAAGAAGAGGCCACTTGATTTTTCTTCTTTTTATTCTTCTAGCTCTGGCATGCAGAAATGCTAGAGTTGTGCCAACCGTAGGAACTGGAATTCTCACTTTCAGAATGAGAGAGCAAAAGAGAGACAAAGTTTGTGCTCCTAACAATGATGTATCTTAAATATATAATTTCCATGGGCTGAGAGCCAATTTTTTTCTCAATGAAGCCATTATTGCTTTGCAGTTTCTGATAACTTTGGCTGAGTTGAATAGAAAATAAAATAAAAACTTTAATATGTGATAATTTCATTCACAATTGGTTAAATACAAGCACAACCCAAAAGAATAATTAGTAGATGAGACAGCAGTGGGCATACATGCTGATTGATAATAAATTTCATTTTCTGACTACTTTTCATGTTCTTATTTGAAAACATTTTTTATTTACTTGAAAGGTTTACATAGAGAGGAGTAGACACACACCTCTCTTACACCTCTCTTTCTTTCTCTCTCTCTCTCTCTCTCTCTCTCTCTCTCACACACACACACACACACACACACACACACACGAACAATCATTTGTTGTTTCACTCCTCAAATGGATACAATGGCTGGGGTTGTGTTAGGTCTCCCATTTTGATGCAGGGGCTCAGTCACTGGCCCATCTTCCACCACGTTCTCAGGTGCAGAAGCAGGTTGCTGGACCTGAAATGAGATGCAGGACCTCAAACTGGTGCATTTAGGGATGGTGGCATCACAGGCAGAGGTTTAAGCTAGTATGCCACAACCGCAGCTTCCATCTTATCTTAACAACCAAACGTTCCTGCTTTTCCCTTCTGTTTTACCTCAGTCAATCAACTCTTAAAATTCTCTTCACATTGTTACTGAGATGTAGGCAATTACCTGCTCATTTCACATTCCTTGGCTGCTTATTGGGTTTTGCAACATTGGGCACTATGAAAGGCATATAAGTGTCATAATGAGGCAGGGATTTAGAAATAAAGAAGTCCTACATCTTAGTTTTGCATGTGACTAGATGGAGCCTCAGAGACATTCTGTTGCATAGCTATATAGTGAACTACAAACTGGGCTTGGAGGCAATGGTTCAGTGGCTAAATCCTCACTTTACACATGTCAGGATCCCATATAGGGCCCAGTTCATGTCGCAGTTGCTCCACTTTTCATGCAGCTCCCTGCCTGTGGCCTGGGAAAGCAGTACAGGATCGCCCAAAGCCTTGGGACCCTGTACCCAGAGGGAGACCTGGAAGAAGCTTCTGGGTCCTGGTTTTGGATCAGCTCAGTTCCGACCATTGAGGTCACTTGGGGAGTGAACCAGTGGATGGACGACGTCTTGCCTCTCTGTAAACCAGTCTTCCAACTAAAAAAAAAAAAAAAAATCTTAAAAAAATGAAAAACTACAGACTGAAACCTGAGGCTCTCATGTTTGCCACTATGTCATTTTCATTGTAACTAGCGTTCATCTCAGGTTTCCCATGGAAAGAACCTGCCTCAACATTTGAGGTGACATCTAATTTTGAAATTTAATGGATGACAAAGGACCCTATTTTTTTTCTTAGGGCAGCTGCATCTGACAGCCCCAATCCAGACTGCCTTTTCCAATTATATTTTGCTTCTGATAATGTACAAATGGGCATGCAGTGGTGTCAACTTTGCAGCTTTTAGTAAATGTTTTGATATTTTATCATACTGATTTTAAATGAGTTTATGCAATGACATACAAAACGACATGTCAATATAGATTCATTAACAATTCGTTTGTCAAATTAGAAACTTGTTCCAACTTTTCCTGTGCTAGAGCCTAGAAAGTGGTTCAAAGTGGTGAAAATATCCTGTGTTATTTTTGAAGGTTTGATTACAGAACACAGAGCAGGAGAAGCGACTTTTTAAATCCTACAGTTGTGATTCTTCTGTTTACCTCTTCCCTACAGTGAAGTTTTCATGAATTAGTATGAAGGGTTAGTGGTTTGAATCTCAGGAAAGATAAAATCTATTGGGCTCCAAATCCCCCAGACAGATGGCATGCCTTGACAACATTTTTTGCTTTCATATTTCAATTGTTCAAAAATATCCTCTGCAAATCTGGTATCTGATTTGTAGAGTGTTTACACAGTGCGGAAGGAGCTAAATGGGCTGGAAAAAGCAGGTTAGATTGCTTAAGGCTTTTTATTTTTTATTACAACTGAAAGATTTTTAATTAGTTATTTACAGTGTTTCTTGAGCCTGGCTGCTGTGTGCCAAAAAGACCTCTCCTTCCTTACTAAATATGGAGCAATTTCTATCATGTTTTGCTGTTTTGAATATTTTACACGTTTAATTAAATTTTAGGTTTCTGTCCCATTTTGGAGTGACAAATTTTATTTACAATCTTTAATGTGGTTTCTATGGTGGCATCTCCTAATGCAGTGTGATTGTGATGCTTTAATTTTGAAATCAGGGTAAAGGGATGGGCTTCATGATTTTAGGAAACTCAGAACTGATGGGAAGATTCAGATTCCTGGGGGGGAAGAAGAGGGAACCAACTCTTCCTGGAGAGACAGAGAAAATGCCTCGTGCAAGAGCCCTTGCTTGAGTCAAGAGCTGAAGGATTCACAAAGCTCATAAGATGGACTTGGAGAGAACAGCCAGGGTAGAGGAAAAAGAGGGACAAAGCCACAGAACATGAGCAGGTGCATGGATCGCATCCATCCTCGTGGAATTTAGCTTGTTTTCACTGAAGTGAAATTCTCCCTTATCTGTTTTGAAACATCCCATCACTAAATATGTTAGTGTAGTTGGAGGACTGAGTATCGTGATAAGAAATAAGCCAGAAAGATTGTCAATGGATGAATTTGCATTCCTTTGAGTCTTCACTGTGTTCCTCAGTATCCTGGGATTTCAGATCACAGCCTTGCTTCATGTTCCAGCAAAATGACAGAAGTCATTAAATGGACACCTTATGTTTCCATCAGCAACTCTATAAAGCATGCTCTGTGTCCTATTAGGGATGTTATTTAGCAGAGAAACCATAAATGGTCAGTTTTTCTCCTGTGTTATGAATTCATTCCCTGTTGACTTCTAATATTTTAGACAGTAGAACTGTAGAACAGGGGTCAGGCAGTATAAGACACAAACTCTTATTGTGCAGTGTCTGAGTTTGGTGGTAAGATTTTTTTAAAAAAGATATCCTTATCTTCATATCATACCCCTTTTATTTCAGCAATCTTTCCAATGGGATCTCAGTGACTGCTTAAATCTTGAAGGGCGTGGAATTTGGGTTTATGTTAGACTTACTAGAATATAAATTGTGTGGTCCACTCTCTTTGTTTCTCCCTGTTCCTTCTACACCTCTGGTGATTTTTGCTTCTGTTCACAATTTTACAGTAATCCAGATTGTGTAACATGTTTATTTGAAGTTTCACCACTATGCAATAGTCCAAGGAGAATAAAAAAATTCATCCTTTCGCCTTGGACATTACTTTTTTGGATGAACATCATAATTTGCATAGTTTCTGATTCAGTCAATAAATTTCCATTGCAATAAAATAAAAATAATTTTAGTTGATGATAATGTATATTTTTATGTTGTAGTTATTATATGTAATTGATTAAAAGTTATCCACCAAATTATCACATTGAATTGTTTATAAAATGCTGCAAAAATAACTTATTATTGAACCAAACAAAAAATAGAAATGTGCATGTTACACATTCTGGATTACAATCAAACTAATTTCAATATAGTTTAACTTTTTGGCACAATATAGTAGCAGTCTTCAACATTTTGAGAAATCATAGTAGTTTGAATATATTTCCTAGAGAAGTGAGCATATTCAGACACATATTTTTATCATCTTATTCAATGTTTAAAATATCATCAAGGATTGTGTGATATTGTGCATTTATCTGCTACTTGGAATGTCATATTCCATATTGACATGCCCATTCTAGACCCCACTGCTCTGTTTCCAGTCCAGTTCCCTGCTAATGTGCCTTAGAAAACAGGACATCATGGCTCAGTAACTTAAGATCCCCTCATAGAAAACCAACCTCATAGAAAACTCCAATAGG
Source organism: Ochotona princeps (assembly GCF_030435755.1). NCBI lineage: Eukaryota > Metazoa > Chordata > Mammalia > Lagomorpha > Ochotonidae > Ochotona > Ochotona princeps. The sequence continues at coordinate 19,711,184 of NC_080846.1, read as the reverse complement.
TTTGTGATTCCTGACTTAACCCTGGCTCAATCCTGGAGATTGGAGCTATCTGCAGAATGTACCTGTCAAGAGATGGTGTCTCTCTTTTTCTCCTTCCCTCTTTCATTCTGCCTTTCAAATAAATATGTAAATAAATAAGTGTTTCAGTTGATTTTACATGGAAAGTTTCTAATGAAATCATACATATATGTGTTGTCTGGGACTACCATTGTGAATGTGTACCACGATTGTGCCCTGATTTTTGCAAATCTCATTTGTCCTTGCTACTTTGAAACATTATTTTCAGTGGTTTGAAGAATTTAAATCTTTTGCACAGTAAGAAGAGAGAACTCTATAACCTAGAAATTCAGATATATTTTCAAGGGAAGATGCTAAAATGGGATAGTTACGTGCATATTTTCTCCCAGTTGAACAGTTCAGAAATGAGTATTGTGGTGTCGTCTAGTAGACCAAGAATAGACCACGGAAAATGAATGCTGGATAAAATCTAAAAGCTGCATCTGTAGACTGTCTCAATATTAGAACCACAAATATTGTCATCACATTTATCTTTCCTTAGTAAGACTTTATTTCTGATTTTGCTTCTAGGATTGCAAATATTATAATTGATTTTATTGTGTATGCCTCATGAAAGTTGTGCTCAGCTTACCTAAGGGTCATTAATTTCGGTTTTTATTGCATTTTTCAAAAACTTTGACTTTACTAACTTTTCCTACATTGCATTTTTTCTGCAACTCCAGCCACTACAATGATCCTGAAATGAAGTGTTGAGGTAATGGAGCAGATGTAAATTAAGCTCACCCACCATAACCAAGAGACAGCTGGGTGGTAGTGATAGAAGCAGTGAACTTCCTGTCAGAATGTGTTGATATATTGTGATTTTGTCATTTATAATTAGCAAGAGCATATTTTTCTACACTCTCTGAGATTCTGATTTTTTTAAAAATATGTTAAATAAAAACAATATTATCCACAGGATGCTTGGGAGGATAAAATGCTTGTTTTTTTTTTTTTTTTTTTTTTTTTTGGAAAAATATTTACATTGTATATTTTACTCAGTGGCTTTGGTTCCCAAAACACACTTACTAGGTCTGGATAAAAGAAATCACATCATCGAGTCTAATAATCCGATGCTTTTGCATTTGGGGATTAAAAAGGACTTCAGATAGTTTTTGCAGTCTACTTGTTTTATAAGAAATAAAAATCAGTTGAATTGGCATGCCTAGCATTATGCAGTTAATGGCAAGCCTGTGGCTGAAATGCTGGTTTCCTTTAAGCAGCCCCTGTGGGTTTTTTACCTGTGAACTCTGTTGGAAGAAATATGACAAGGGTCACTAAGTATGATCAGACATCACAAGCTGCACAACCCACTTCTGTTAAGAACATTCAGTGATTACATAATGGCAATGTGTAGAGGATTGAGTTCAGATGGGCTCTCATGGTTTCTGACAATTTCTGGCAAGTCTCTTTGGACTGAATAGTAGTAGTCATAAGAAACATTTCACTGCCTGTTGCCTTAGATTAGGGAAAATTAGTGAGTGCACTTAGTGCTTTGTGCATAGTGTGAAATCTGTACCTATGTTGTTAATTCATTTGATATATCCTACCAATCTAGTTAATAATATATGCAGAGGTCTGCCTTAGTTGATCTTTACTCAAAATTATCTAAACAATTCTTATAACACTGTGGTTCTTGATCCTTCTGGAAGCTTAGCTGTGATGAATACTAAACCTCCAAAGATTAGTTTGGTAGTGGAAGCTGAAATGCAGACTCCAGGTAGCCGATGCAAGTGTGTTTGGATGCTTTTCTACTTGTGATCAAGGAACTTTAATTCACCACTTCCATTCCAGTTAGTAGTTCTATTTCCACGCATAGAAAGCTAGAGCATAGTTTGGGTATTTTTCTTTTTTTTCTGTACCTTTACCACACGAGAGGCAGATCTGCTCATCTGTCTGATTTTAGGGCCAAAGTGACCTCCAAAAGGGGATTGCTTTTAATTGGATCTATTTATACTCTCATTCATTTCAGCTGGGGCACTGACCCATGCCAGGAGCATTTCTGCCCAGTGGCCTGCCCCAAATTGATACAGTACTTGACCTGTTACACTCCATTTCCTGAGCCGCAGGCCTGATAGAGTCTATTTCCGTAACCCTCAGCACCCTGACATGACTGGGATGACAGGCTTTTCTTTTAACAATTGTCTTCCCACCAACTAGCTTCAATATGACTACTCCATTATTCGCAGTATATTTTGTGCTAGCTAAAAATCATATAGCTAGGTGCTGGTGGAGGCTGTTCCTGTGGAAGTCCTTCAAATTCCGGCTGTTTCAGCCTTAGACCCGTGCAGTGGTGAGTGACTCCAGCTTACTTTCCTTTCCTTCCCCGGTTGTTATATACTCTACTCTGATTTCCTGAGATCCATAATTATTTTCATTATCACAAACATGAATAAAAATATAATAAAAACCCAAGAAGATTCAATTTATATTATGGCCACATGAGTTTATGAATAGCTGCTAAGTTAAATGTAAATGTTGATGTTCTTAAACAGATTGTGGTATATGTGTTGGAAAGATGTTCAATGCATGTTGATACATGGGCAAATGAAAAAGATATTGAAGGACACTCTCAGACTAAAGCCATATTTGCAATAGCAGTGGTTATTTTTTTAAAAAACTACGCATTTTCTTTTTTGTGTTTTTCTTTTATATATATATTTTTTATTAATTACTTTGTATTATGTGACATAGTTTCATAGTCTCTGGGATTCCCCCATCCCCTCCCCATAACCCTCCCTCCATGGTGGATTCCTCCACCTTGTTGCTGTATTACAATTCAGATTCACTCAAGATTCTTTCTTTGCAAGCATATACCAAGCATAGGGTCCAGCATCTTATTGTCCAGTTAAATTCAACAGTTTCTTGGGGAGACCATCTCTGGTCTGAAGGCAGAGCTGGCAGAATATCATCCTGATCAATTAAAAGCCACAACATAACAATGACAATTTACAACATTATGGAATTATTTGACATGGTATTGAGTAACCAATATGTTAAAAAAAAAAAAGCAAGTTCTTAATCACATCCTGTGACTACTTCATTGACATTTCAGTTTTAGTTTATATACTACCGGCTTCTATACACCTTAAAATGGCTATAGGGTACTATTCAGCTGTCTCATGTCTGTTTTCATTTTAGTATTTAGCAGTTAATAGTGTTGAAGCATAATTTTGCTGAACTTGGCAGATTTTAGGATAGTCTAAACTGGCTTATAACTCTAACAGGGCATATGTCAACAATTGAGGTGCAGAACAGTTTTAGGAGGGGTGTGCAGAGAAATCTTCAATACCTTAATGAGGAGTAACTAATCTTTGTGTCCTACCTAGTAAGATATGTGTGAGTCCACGCCAACCGTTTTTTGTCTGGTTCTAAGCTCTCCTTGTCTGTCTATGCGTGTGTGTGTGTGTGTTTGGGGGGGGTGGGCTCCGGAGCGACCCTGATGGTCATTGCAAGAGAGGGTTGGGATCCAAAGTTGGAACTAAGTAAGGAACAGAGAAAGCTCCTCTCCCTATTCCTGAAGGAAGTTTGCTCTTCTGTTTCTGCAGACCGCTCAGGGTTCCTGGTTGTTGTTCTGATGACCTTGGATCCTGTGAGGAAGGATTTGGGCTTCTTTCATCGTGTGTGGTAGATCCAAATGGTGGTGGATGACCTCAGAGTTCTTGGCCTTCGAAGGCACTCCAATTCCCTGTGGTCTTTTTGGCAGTTGGGATGTAGTCCTTGGTGCCTATACTGATAGTCCACATCGTGTGTGGTAGATCCAAATGGTGGTGGATGACCTCAGAGTTCTTGGCCTCTGAAGGCACTCCAATTCCCCGTGGTCTTTTTTGGCAGTTGGGATGTAGTCCTTAGTGCCTATACTGATAGTCCTTGGTGAGGATCCGGGAGTCTCCAGGGTTGGGATACAAGCCTCCTCCTCTGCCCCTGCTCCACTCTGGGTTCCCCCCTGCTCTGTGCATATGACCTCCTGTTAAGAGGTTGTCAGAATCGCTCTTGTATTTATCCATTTTCATTGGAAAGACAGATTTATGGAGAGAAGGAAAGATAGAAAGAAAAATCATCCATTTGCTGGTTCGTTCCTCAAATAGGTGCCATGGCTGGAACTTAGCCAATCCAAAGTCAGGAGCCAGGAGCCTGGTTGAGTTCTCTCATGTGGATGCAGAATACTAAGCATTTGGGCCATTCTTCACTGCTTTCCCAGGTCAAAGCAGGAAGCTGGATGGGAGGTGAAGCATCTGGGACATGAACCAGCACCACGTGGGATACCTGTGTTTGAAGATTTGCTGGGTGAGTCAATGTGCCTGCCGTAATGGTAGTTATTTTTGTGGAATGTCAATTAAGAAGCATGGTCTCTCTTTTTATTTTGTACATTGTATAATAGTTTGAATGTTTGCAATGATTTATTGTTTTAATAACTTTTTCATATTAGAATAAAATGAGTTTTAAACACAAAGAATGGACAAAAGAAACTGGAAAAGTTTTAAGCAGGTGTAGTTTTCGAATAGGTTATTTTTTTCTTCTGAATGACACTGAGGGGAAGAATAAGGGACAGGTTGACATGCCTTATGAGCGCTTTATAAGATTTTAATTGTGTTTTTAAATGATATTTGCCTATTATGGGTCTCTTCAGTCTTCTATTATATAAAATAATCATGTTTGAATACTCTTCAGTAATTTAAAAAGTTTTAGTTTGATTTAGCAAATTACATGGATATCTTTTAATGGTTCATCCAACACTAAATATGTATAAAGGACACTGGTGGTGCTGAAATATGATTATATAGGCAGTATTATGATCCTCTTTAAATGTTTTGAGTTATTTTATGTAGTTTAGTAGCATAGTATCATTGTATTGTATCCCAAAATATTTTAGACACATAATCATGTCTTTTCTAATTTGTAAGTTGGTAACTTCCTGCAAGTTAGAATCTATAAAAAACAATTTTGTACTGGATACTTGTTAGAAACAGAAAGTTGGATATTATTTAAACTCCTGGACTAAGGTGAGAGCGTTTTTTGTTCAGAACTGAATTCAACTCAGATACAGCAAAAAGAATTAGAACTTCACAGCTAGCAAGCAAAGTGAAAGGTAAGTGGATAGAATGTTTCAAAGAAGACTTTGTTTAGATATCAAGCACATAGGGAAATTCTTGATAATCTGGATTAATAAAATCTTGCTAAAACCAGATTATTCTGCACAAATTTGAGTCCCCATGGAGAAGAAGGATCAGAGAAGCCTTACTGATGTTTGATTGGGTAGAGTGTTTTTATCAAGTCCCACAATGGTATTTCATGTATTAGGACTTGGTCTACTATGACAGTATCACAAACAGATTTCTTTAGTAAACGGCCCAATAGAGTAAGGTGAAGGGATTCTGTGTTTCTCAGCCAATTCATCTACACTTTATTGTATATCTTAATGTATTTATCTTTGCGACCTCTAATGAGATGATAGTGCTGTATGAACTTGCTAGGCATATGACAAAAGGGCAAAGATCTGGAACAACGCAAGCATGCCTACTGCTAACACTTTTATTCCATGTGCTACTGGACATCCCAAATAGACCAAGAAAACAAGGGGTATTCAAATTAGAAGGATATAGCCTGGTACATGTTCATAAAGGGTATTATCTTATGTACAGAAAACAATGAATACGCCACTGAAAAACAGCATAATCTTAAAAAGAAATCAGGAACCCAACCCCATCTCAATGTCTACAAAAATTTAAAAAGCCAGAATAAATTTAACCAAAGAGATAAAAGTACTCTACATTAAAAACTATAGGTTATCAGTAAAATTATAGCTACCACAAAAAATGGAAAGACATGCTATACTTCTCTAGAAGACAATAACAAGTAATACCAATAAAAGGCACTATTACTCAGTGATGTGCAGATTCAACACAACCCTTATCACAACTCCAACAAGATTTTTCACAGAATTAGAGAAAACACAAATAAAATTTGCATGAAACCAGAAAACTGCCAAGTAGTTAAAATGATTTTGAGCAAAATGGACAAAGCAGAAAGCATTTACACTAAGTTTGAAATATTTTATGTTATAATAATTATAGCAGTACAATAGTGGCATAAAACCAGATCCATAGACAGGTGGAAAAGAACAGATACCTTGAAAACAAGACCACCCATTTGCACCAAATTAATCTTTGACAAAGGTGCTGAGAATATGCACTGAACACGCAATAGTCCTTTTTCAATAACTTGTACTGAGAAATGTGGACATTCACTTGCTAAACAATGGAATTAGACTCCTCTCTGTCACCAGGTACAAATAGCAACTCAAAGTACTTTTTAAAAAAGATTTACTTATTATTTTAAATCAAATTTACAGAGAGAATGAGAGAAAGATTCTCCATCCACTGGCCCACTCCCCAACTATGGCCAGAGCTGAGCTGATCCGAAGTCAGGAACTGGGAGCCTCTTCCAGGTTTCCCAAGTGGGTGCAGGGTCCCATAGCCTTGGGCTATCCTCCACTGCCCCCTCAGGCCACAAGCAGATCTCGCAAAGGCTTCCAAGATTTCCCATCCAATATTATGTTACACCTTGACTTATTATACATGGCTTTCATTATGATATAGTGTGTTCCTTCTGTGTGCTTTATTTATGTATTAAAACTGTTTTCTTGTACTACTTTTTAAATTTAAAATCTATTTTATCTGATAGAAATATGGTCTTTTCTGCTTTCCATTGGGTCCCATTTGCCTGAAATACTGTTTTTCAATGGGTTTTCACTATGTATGTCCTTACAGATGAAGTGAGTTGCGTGCAGGAAGCACATGGTTGAGTCTTGTATTTGTTAGTTTAATTTGTCACTCTGTTTTAGAATTGGAGAATCACTCATAGCATTTAAGTAATTATTGATAGGTAGTACTGGGGTTACTTTGATTCATTGCTTATCATATACATGTCAGCAATGCAGGTGATGGCTTTACCTGCTACATCACAAGGCTGTCTCCTACCTTAGTTTTTAAAAAAACATTTATTTATTCATTTGTTTGTATGCATTTAAAAGGAAAGAAGAGATGAAATAAGAGGGAGAGAGAGCGGGAGGATGAGAGAGAAAACATTTCCATTGACTTGTTCTCTCCCCAAATGCCCACCACACTACTGTCTATGCCAGGCTGAAGCCAAAAGTCAGGCACTCTATTTCAGACTTGCAGGTAAGTGACAGGAATCCAAATACTTGAGCAGCCATCCACTGCCTCCTAAATGCTCTGCAGCAGGAAGTCGGATCAGAGGCTGAGGGAGGACTAAGCCCAGTCACTCTGATATGAGATGTAGGCACCCAAGCAGTTTATTTACTAATCCACTGCACAACATCTATTCCTAGTCTAGCATTTTTCAAAATTCATAGTCAAAACTTTCTAGGAAAAATACCTAAGAACCGTTGAAATCACACTGAGTCATTATCTTTAGAGTAAAGCAAGCAATTACAAAAGTGCTTAGTGAAAACATGGCTTTTTCCCATTTTAATTGCTTGTAGGAACCAGATGGGGAGTCTGCAAAGGAACATTGAGAGGGAGAGAGATGACAAGACTGTATCAGGGTATATAGCCTTAGAAAGCTTTTATAACATTCCAAGCAGCAGTCTCTCATTTTGCTTAACTATAGAATAAGGAAAAGAAAAGAACTTTCACATACATTAACTGTTAGAAGGGAAGACTCCAATGGAACATAATAGTAACTTTATTATAATTGTTAATAAAGTTGCATTTTAACAGATGTGTAATAATGTCCAATGGGCTAGTTATGTTGAAGATGAACCAAACTTGCTCTGTAGGCCTTCAAACAGGACAGCTGGGATCGATCTGTGAGTGTGAGCCATGGAAATGAGATTTCTGCTCTGAAAGAAGAGGAATTTCTTTAATATGTTTTTATGAGAATAAATGGACTATTTTGAGAAATATGTATATCATGGATAGAACTTTCTGATTGTATACAGGATACCTATCAGGTGTGAATGTTGGAAGGCGACGGAAGCACATAAAGGGAGGGTAAATATGATTCTCTTTCCTAGCCTGAACAAGCCCGAATGTGAAGCTTCAAGAAAAACAGCAATCCAGTCGACTGTGGCAGTTGTTCCACTTGGGCCATTGAAACATCCCATTCTTCCAGGAAAGAGACAATCAATTAAATATCTGTATCCCTACGGGAATACGTTAAATCATGAAGATGCAGCAATATGTGAGAGTAGAATTCTTTTTCTTTTTGCTATTGAAATGACTAGCGAAAAAGAACAAAAACAATAAGAAATCTCAAAACTAGCCAAAATATCTCAACTGGAGTTCCAAAGGGAGTGAGAACTTGGCAATCTTTCAATTACCAAACAGCCAAATTATATAATTTAAGCAATTATGGAATTTGGCTATTTAGATCAATAAAATTAATAATGCAATTTACAGATGCTCATCTTTAGCATGTAAATCATTGTTTTTCATCAGCTATATACTGAAACTGTCACTCATATGGAATGCTGTTGCTGCAGGGAGAGGAGTAGCTCGCTATGCTACCACATAAGCCCAGTACTAAAGTTGTATCCTTCTTCACGGTCACTCCTCAAAATCTGGTTGTAGAGATCAAAATATAAACAGTAATAGCTAGGAATTAATTTCATTAGGAATTTATGAAAATCTTATCACAGAACCTTTTTTTATTACTATTTTCTCTGTCCTCAAGTAGACTCTCTCTAGACAGAAGCTCCATATAATTTTTGTGTTTTTTTAAGATTTATTTATTTTTGTTGCAAAGTCAGATATACAGAGAGGAGAGCAGAGAGGAAGATCTTCCATCCATTGATTCACTCCCCAAGTGATGGCAATAGCCAGAGCTGAGTTGATCCAAAGCCAGGAGCCAGGAACTTCTGGGTCTCCCACATGTGGGTGCAGGATCCCAAGGCTTTGAGCCATCTTTGACTACTTTCCCAGGCCACAAGCAGGGAGCTAGATGGGAAGTGGGGTTTTCCTGGATTAGAACCAGTGCCCATATGGGTTTTCTGTGCGTACAAAGCAAGGACTTTAGCCATCAGGCTACTGCACCAGGCTTGTTCCATGTTATTTCTTTCTGGGCTAGCTATTCATCTGACAGTGCTGCAACCTGGAAATTGTGATTTATCCCTATGGCAAGAAAACCCATGAAGTATTGAATCAGAGGGGTGATAGTGTTAGATTTGCTTTGTAAGATCACAGTTGCCCCTGGATGGACCCTTGGTGACTCTAGGACTGAAGAGTATGTGGCCAGAGGAGCCTCTAGGCTAACAAAGCTCTCCCCGGAAGGAAGTCGGGTCATTCAGACTTGTGTGGAGAGAAAAGAGATCCAGACACATCGTGGGACTCCAGGCATGGTACACAGGTGAAGCCATCACATGTGGGGAGACTGAGAGACGATTTCAGGCAGAAAGAATTAGACACTGTATTGGAGCCTGCACAGATCAACTCAGACTGATCAGTGTCACTTACAGTTTATTACAACGCTAAATTGCACACCTCTGATGATATTTCAGCAGCCATCTTTGTACAACCAATGTATGCACAGCCATGATTTGTCAAGGTGCCCGTAAGTCTTCTCCGATTCCTCTTCTCTGAACCTCATATTGTCTCTTGCTTTGTTTCATGTAGTAGTTCCACTCCAATTAACCTAACTCCATAAATTTCTAATCCATTTTTCTGAATGGAGGGATAGATTTGAACTTTGTTAGGGCCTGCCCCTTCCTGCTACAGATCTGTAATTAATGTTTCTCTTTCTTAGAAGGTGAACTCAATATTTTTATTATTAGCAGTGTGGTATGTCAGAGTAGGAGGAACTGCCATGTGGTGGCTGGTGACAACCCAGCCAGGAGGTGCTAGATCCCTCCCGGATTGCTGTGATTGTGGCTGGGGGGCCCTCACGGAGCTGCGCTATAACACAGGAATCACAGCAGCTATTGCTGTGATTGTGGCTGGGGGGCCCTCACGGAGCTGCGCTATAACACAGGAATCATAGCAGCTGCTTGAGCCACTTGTTCAGTGAATTTGTGTGGCTTATTGAACAGCAGGATATTGTAGCCTAAGGTACAAGGATTTCACTTCCAAAAGACAGAATTGTGGAAACTTGAAGACACCTTCCCATAAGTGCCCTGACAGTGACTAATTTAAAAGCATGTCTTTTCTTTTGATACCACCCCCAGGGACTTTTGTGTGGATATCTTTCATGCAGTGGCAGGAGGATGGGGTTACTTATAGTGTGTGACTTATAGTGATCTGGAACTTTGTAATTTGACTTGATTTATTTGCCTGCAATAGCTTGTCTTGTTTGTGTGTAGTCAGTTTGTTTGTACTAGTTTTGTTTGTTTACTATTATAGGAATGCAGCCTTTTAGGTGATATGTCTTTAGTTATGAGCCCATGAAGAATAAAGGATGACATTTTCTGTATCCACTCTTTGCCCCAATAGTCTTGAATCTGGAAAGTCTTGACCAGAAAATGGTTGCCTGAATTGAAACACCATTCTGCAATTAGAGCTATTGTGTAAAAGAAAAAAAATGAAAGACCAAGTCAGAAAACCACTTTAAATACGATTTTCTTCATATGTATAATGTTTGGTATTTTTACTGGGATGGGGCTTGTTGTGCAAGGTGGGATCATGAAGGATTTCCTCTGGGAGATTGGAAGTACAGGTAGCTCCGGAGAGTGTGCCCTTAAAGGAAGCTCTACTCCAATGGGATTAGGAACAGCTAGCTCACACTCCTAACAAGATCTTATGAGAGGTAGGGGAAGATTTGTGGGCAGAAGAAAATCCAGAAAGCGTGACAGCAGCCACTTCAATCAAGTTAACTTTCCAACCCAACTCTCAATTAATATTGATTGAGAGAAATATTGCTGGACTGTTCTTCTTTGGAGATTCAAAATGTCCAACCATATTTTGAGAAATTCTGGCAGGGACTGTAAGAGACTCACAACTTTCTGAAGGTGGGTTTTCCTGCCACACGTTGGCAATTGAGATGGCTTTTAGAGTTGGAGGCTGCTAATGAATGATTTTTTTTTTCAGTAAAACTGTGGGGATTCAAGCGTTGAATCCATCTTACCTGAGTCAAGCTTGCATCATTATTACCATTAAATAAACCAGGCTCTCTTCTTCGTCTCAGCTGTCAGGGAAGCCTACAATATTGCACGGGTAGTAGTCTGTGCATTAGAAGACTTTGTAGTTCTCTTTGTAGGGCCAGAGAACCAATTCTACAAGGAAAATAGGGGTCCAATTTATGCTGAACAAGTCATAGTATTCTAAGATAGCAGTAATGTCTGGAAACACAGTGAATGCTGACATGTGCCTCATAAGTTAAAGACTTTCGCACCCAGAAAAACAGAAAAAAGGAGAGATTTAGAGTTAGTAATGACTGACATAAACTGGCACTAGGATTGTCAGTTTAAGTAGGAGGATTTATTATAAGGTCACCGGGCTATTTCTGTGTCATCTCAACCCCAAAAGTAGGGCTTATTTACTTTATCATTCTTATGTAAGGAATTCAAAATATATACAACTTATTCTCAAACTATTTCATTCCTTATATCCTGATTGATCTGACACCCTTATCAGCATCAAGTAGCTAAGGACTGTCACCATCCACTTCAGAGTTGAATAAAAGCAAAACAGAACAAAACAAAACAACAAAGAAAAGAGGGATGGAAACCATTAACATAAAAGATGTCCCCTCTTCTTAATGACAGACCTCTTGTGGGTGCATAACATACTACAGCCCATAATAGTCATTACCTAGAGTCCATAATAACTTGCAATCCCATGATAGTTTCATTAGTTTAAAAAAAAATCTGCTGAGCTATGTTTCCTAGGTTGCTGATGGAATTGGACATACGTAGCCTTAGCACATCAGCATCCAATGACCCCAGACAGGACAGTTAACTTATGGCTCATTATGATGCTAAACATACACCTCCTTTGCTGTGATAGCTGTCATCTTCGAACATATCATGCTTGTAAATGAATGATTTGTCAAGGTACATGCTGAAAAGAGTTTTCTCTACTCCATTCCTCTGCACTTACACAGTTGCTTTGTTTCACCTGTTCCACCCAGGTTACTCTAACTCTGTAAATTCCCTAACCCATTTCTGAACAGAGAGATTGATTGGGACTACATGACCTGCCACTTTTTCCTACACATTGCTAATTAATCATAAATGTTCTCTTTCTCAGAAGGATAATTCAATGTTTTTATAACAGTAACAGTGGGAACACAAATAAGAGGGCCTTATGTCTGTTGCATGCATGCCCCCAAAGTACTATTGCCAGGTTTGGGCTAATAAGCATACTAACACCTCAGCAAATCTCTTTGTATCTTTTTGTGTTGCCTTTTTGCTCTGTTTATGATAAGAATACTTAACATAATGTCTGTTACCCAACATTTTTTCTGTAATACTGTCCTTAAAACTTTTTTTTAATATCAAAAAACAGATTTCATGCATTCCATAGGTTCAGTTCCAAGAAGACAGGTGCACTTCCTGCTCTCCCCCTTAAATTTCCCTTCCTTCCTCACTTCATAAATTTTCGCAAAGAGATAATTCAATCCACTCTATTCACAAGCTTGATTCACAGCTTATCATTCTATACAACAAGTAGAAAGTAGAAAAACCATTGTTCCACAGGAATATAAATTCAGGCTGATAATGACAATCATATTCTGAAGGGATCATTTCATTCTGCATTTTTTGCACTGTATATTAGCTGCCATCTATCAGAAATTATGGTACTTGTCTTCTTGAGACTGACTTGTATCACTAAGCATATAAAGTTTACAGTCACATAAATTGTGTTGCAAGATAATTTTTTATGGCTTAGTAGTATTCCCTTATATATATATGTATATAACATCACATTTCCTTTATGCAGTTATCAGTTGATGGATATCTATATTTGCTCCATATCTTAGTTGTAGTGGTCTGTGGTGAACCATGGGTATACAAATAAATATCTCATATGCTGATTTCACTTGATTTGAATAAATGCCCAGGAGAGAGATGGCTGGGTCTTACGGTAGGTCTCCTTTCAGATCTCCGAGGAATCTTACTGTCTTCCATAGTGGATGTACTAGTTTGCATTCCCACCAACAGCACATTAGATACCCTTTTCCCCACATCCTCAACAACATTTATTGTTGTTTTTGATATTTGGGTGATAGTCCTTCCAATTGCAGTGAGGTGAAAAGTTTGGTCTTAATCTACATTTCCCTGATGGCTATTGATGTTAAGCATTTTTCCATCTGTTTGTTGGTCATTCATATTTCTTTCTTTGCAAATGGCCTGGTCATGTTTTTTGCCTGTTTCTTGACTGGGTTGTTAATCTCTTGAGCTCTTTATTTATTCTGGATGTTAATCATTAAGTGTTTGCTTACTTTGCAATTAATTTCTCCCATTCTGTCAGTTGTCTCTTCAATTCATTGAGTGTTTCTATTTTTGTAAGAGTTATTTTTATTTTATTGGAAAGGCAGATATATAGAGAGAAGGAGGTACAGAGAAAAAGATCTTTTATCCATTAGTTCACTCCCCAAGCAGCCGCAATAACTGGAGTTGAGCTTAGCTAAAGCCAGGAGCCAGGAGCTTCCTCTGGGTCTCCCGCTTGGGTGTAGGGTCCCAAGGATTTGATCCTTGACTGCTTTCCCAGGCCACAAGCAGGGAGCAGGAAGGGAAGTGGAGCAGCCGGGATTGGAACCGGCAACCATATGGAATCCCAGCGCATGCAAGGCAAGGACTTCAGCCACTAGGCTATTGCACAGGGCCCATGTTGAGTGTTTCTTTTGTAATGCAGAAGTTTTTAGCTCAATGTAACCCTATTTTTCCATTTTTGCTTTAATTATCTTTGCTTCTGGGATCTTTTCCGAGAAATCTTTGCCTAAAGTCTTAAAGTTTCCGCAATGTTATTTTCTAGTAATATGCTAATATCATGTCATAGATTGAAATTATTTTGAATTGATTTTTCTATATGAGGTGTAAGGCAGGGATCATGTTTCATATGACAATATATAAAATCGTTGAATATAGGCACTTTGCTGTTCAACGATTCTCTAAGTTGACATACTTGAGAATTTTTATCATTTGAGTAACTCTCCATTTCTCTTCTCTCCAAATCTTGATGACTACCATTGCTTTATCTAAATTTGAGGCAGTTTTTATCTCAGATAATATCAACGATTAAAGAAGTTTTTGGAGTGAAAGAATAGGGAATATCTTGAAGGAAAAGTTACTTTGTTTTCTGTAGAGCAGAGAAGGGGATATGTTTGTCAATAAATGGCTGCTTGCTATCTAAAGTAAGAGCTGTCTTTCTGCTCTCTCTCTCTTGTTCAGGCAGAGGAGACAGGTTTTATCAGGGAAATGCGTCAGTATCTTACATGGTTAGGATGACTGACAGGCTCAGAGGAGGCAAATATGAGACCAGTGAGGTCACTGACATTTTGGAGACAGGAAGCAGCAGAACAAAGAAACAGATTTTGGAACAAAGGAGAGATGAAATAGAATGTTAAAAGGCCTGTGAGAGTGAACCTGATTTGGGGGCAGGCAAAGTGAATGAACAAAATATGAACAAAATATGAAGCATTGTAACAATACTGCAAGTTGGGTTCTGCATGTGGGAACATGGGAGACACACTGACATGTGTGGTGCCCTTATATTGCGGTTGATGGTAGACTAGTTAGCCCTTATTCATCATTATTATAATCCAGTTAGTGGAGTTTCCTTTTATTTCTGGTTCCCAAAGAAACAAGTTTCGTCACTTGGTTGTGTTCACGCAGAAGTCAGGGACAGAGGCTGGACCAATTCCCAGGTTTGTCTAATTCCAAAGCTTTTCTTATTTGTTAGAATTGTATTTAATTTAATGCAAGAGAGAAAGCAAAAAGGAGAGGGAGAAAAAGCCAGCTCTCATCTGTTGGTTCACTTCCCCTAAATGCCCACTGGATCCAGGCCAAAGGTAGAGCCAGGACTCTTCCAAGTTTCTCACATGAATAGCAGAAACCTAATTACTTGGGCCGTCTGAGTTGCCTGCTGTCTTCCTGCATTTCCAGGAAGATGGAATCAGGAACCAGAGTTCTACCTTCCCTATATTTAAGATCCACCCACAGCTTCCCCCGTGTATTAGCAGGGAGTTTGATAGGAAGCACAATAGGTGAGACTCAAACCAGTGTTCTGATATGGGATGCCAGTGTCACAGACAAAGGGCTTAAACGAATGCATTGTAGCACTGCCCCCAACTCCAGATGGTGTGGTGGCTATGTCTGGGCCAGGCTGAAGTAAGGGTCATTGTGATCCTTGACATGGGTGGTAGAGACATCTTCCTTTGCCCAGGTACATTAGCAGGAAGCTAGATCTCAGGTGCAGCAGCCAGGAGTCAAACCAGAATTCTGAGATGGAATTTTGTCATTACAAGTGGTGCTTTAACACTGAACTACAATGCTGGCCCCTGAAATGTCCCATCTTCGCAGCCCAGAAGACATCTAGTACGCTTTATGTGCACATTATGAGGCTGGAGTAGGTTGGTTCCCACAGAGTAGAATGTCCACAGAATGGATGAGAACCAGGCCAAAATGCCTGTTAGCCACACTTTGTTTAATCATCTCTTAACAATATTTATGGAGTCTAGGTCCTCTGCTCTGGGTAAAGTTGTTAGCTGATTATGTCTTATCCGCTTCAAAATTTCTCTTGTGTGATGCATTAGAGATGTCATTCGTGCCACTTATTTTGGCATAAGCCATTTTTTTCAGTAAAAAATGATTTCTATTATTAGTGATGGGTAACATACTTCATACGGATTAGGTGATCAGAACAAGGGTCCCATGGTTAGGGACATCTGGGATATTTGAGAAGAAATTAACATTTGTCAAGCACCTGCTATGTTCCAGGCTCTGTGCCAGGAACTTACATACATCATCTCTTTAATCCTCACAACCACCATGAGAGGAGGATAGTCATTGCCAGAGATGAGGAAATGAAGGCGTTTGGTAGTTGGTTCATGTTAAAATTCTTTTGGCATAGGACAGGAAAAGTCCATATGCTTGGACTGTTAGGAGATGGACAGGAAGTTAGCAATTATTACATATAGCAAAAATATGGATATCTTAGGCATGTGGCTAGAAATCCTTCTTTTAGCAGGCAATAATATTGAATTTAAGGGAAACATTGGCATGACCATGTTCATGCTATAACCCTAAAGCTTTCTAATTTAAGGAGAAACCAAGTGGGGTTATTCTACTTTGCGTCGATTAGGACAATGTTTCCATGTCAAAAAAATTCACAATTTTTTTTAATAAAACAAAGTTGTACACTTTTCTTCCTTGACATCTTCTGATAATTTAAAAATGCTTTTCCAAAATACTCTTACCATATGCATTCATGCACCTTGAAGCATGTAATGCTTATTCTCTGATAACAACACCTAAAGCATTATCTGCATCACTGGCCGCCATGCTACTTTGAAAGAGACTGTGAGGAAATATGGAGCATATCTTAATAGTTGTGCTGCATCTGTCATATTTTTCACCTCACATTCCATGAAGAATATTAACTCTTAAAATGGAGTGCTCTTTGGATTGTTTATTGATTCAGTTTTTGCTGTTATAATTTGTTCCCTCTTATAGCTTATCATTCACAATAATTTTAGATAAGTAGGATCTATGAGAAGGGATATCAGAAGAGTTGTGTGTTTAGTCTATCCAATGTAAACCACGATTGTAACGTATGTGGCAAAACAAATAGAAATAGTAAGAAAAAAAAGTTAACTATTTGTTAAATTCTACTATATCTAAAAAGCTTCCCATTGTTAATTAAGCAAGTATTTATTAGACAGGTATCCAATCAGGTGACTATTCACTGAGTGTAGAGCCATGATAGAAACCCGTGCTGTTGCGGTGTGTGAATGCATTTGTGTGTCATAAGAGGGATGAGCAGAGAGAAAATAAACAAAAGAAGTAAGACATGAAGTATACGAGATAATGAAAAGCTTTATGGAGGAAAAAAAAATCAAGATGATGCTAGGACAAGGAGATGGCTACAGTTTTAAAATGGAATGCTGCATTGTAAGTCACTGGCCATGGATTTCTAGAGAGGATTTCTCCCCAAATGAAAGTACATAAAAGAAATAACTGGCTGGATCCAAATTATTGCCATGGTTATTGTTGACTGAAGTTTGGTTTTTAAATGGCCCCAGAGAAGGTCAAAGTGCACTGTCAAGTGGTAGGAGTTAAAGACAATGAGATTTAAAATGAATGGGAGGGTCAGTGAATGTACATTGGCATTTTGCAGAGGGAGAAGGTTCCGGTGATAATGGACTAGAAAATTACTTGGAGTATAGTTAGATAAAGTAGTTGAAGAATTAAATTGGACAAGAATAAGTTAGTTGACAAAAGAAGATTTTGGCTTTAGTAATGTTGTAGGAAGAGCTATATAAGATATTGCTAATGCCCTTGTGACTGAAAAGTTCTGAAAAGGCTATCTGCAGATGAAGGCTTACTTTAGTTAAAAATGCTTCAAGCAACATAAGCAAAGCAATAAAGAAATTACACTGGATTAGATCCAAATATATCGGGTATAAGTTTTATGAAACCAATCCAAGGGCAACCTGGTAATAACCCATGCTATCAAATTAAGGCTGGACTACTCATGCAAGTACAATTTTGTATATTTCTTATTCTGCTCCAGTCATGGTGTGATGCTTCGGTATTCCCTCTTCATGCAGGAACAACAATCAAAAATCTTAATGTAGGTGAGTCAAATTGATATGAGTTCATTATTATTTGTAACATTTTTTATATTCTATAGAACAGTTGTGTTTCTGCTTTTAAAAATCTAAACATTAAAGGAGAGGATGTTATTGGCACAGCTCATGTCAAGCGTTTTCCATGTCAAGTGTTTTCTACACACATTTGTCCAGTGAACTTGCTATATACTGCTAAGAGGATTCCAGAGACATATCCTTGCACACAGTGTTCGGTTCTTAGAGACTAGGAATCAAGCTATGTGTATGAGATATCTGTAGATGTAGTAGGGACCTCAGATTCCAGGATTATAGATGAGGTATTTAATTTAACTCAGACTGATGATATAACTTGATAAGGAAGAAATTGTGAGGTAGGCACTAAGTTTGCCACTGACAGAATGGAACTGGCCAGGATAGTACAGTGTAGGTTATTACAACATTGACCTATTCAGTTACTCAGTTTTAAGATACTTTAAAATGTATTTGAAAGGCAAAGAGACAGAAGGGTGCAGCAAGAGAGAGAGAGAGAGAGAGAGAGAGAGAGCAATATTCTGTTTGGCAATTCACTACCCAAATGCCCACCAGAACCACATCTGGGAGCTGGGAGCTTAATAAAGGTCTCCCATGGTATCACATGATGCTGCCGAGGGCATGCATTAGCAAGAAGCTGAGATCGAGATTGGAGCAGAGGCTTAAACTCAGGCACTCTGATAGACGATGTGTGCTCAATATTTACGATGGAATCAGATACACAGAGAGCTCCCGAAATGACACTAGGCTAATAAATCAAGGAGTTACGGTACTCAAGGGTGACAGACCAGTAACAAGACATTGGAAAGTTACAGTTTTGTGGACACCATACTTTGGGAGCACAGAGTTGAGAGAGACCTGGGGAAGGTGGTGCCTGGGAAAAATTCTGTTTGATTCCATGCCCATATTCAATTGTAAGGAATATGCTGGAGTTAGCCTCCTAAAAAGAGATAGAGAACCCAAAGGTACAGATGTACGGAACAATATGCTTCGTTCATAGAATTCTAAGTGGTGAAATGTTTGAATTGGGTGTAGGAACCAGAGATGGAATTGGACATAACAGATGATGAGTAGCCTTGTGGCTTCAAGTGTTTAAGGTTAACTTGTGACTACATGAAGCCCTTTGGCATAGAAACAGCAGTGGATATTATTAGACATGGAACAGACATGAAAAGGTGGACTTGGAGAAGAGATCAGCCAAAAACTTAGTCTTGTTATCACGTCTGGCACAGAGACCTGAATATGTGAGAGTTTAAGCTTCTAGGGAAATGACATACGCTTCCTAGACCTGGTGATTAAATATACCCTCAGAGTGGACATGAGCCCTATTCCTATTCTAGACCTGAAACATGTAGAAACAGAATCTATCATGTCCCTTCCACATGCAGCTACTTCATTGCAAAAGCAGGGTGTGTTAGGGACTGGCAGATGGAAGCACCCTCCAACAAGGCTGCCTCCGCAGGAGGGAGTCAATCTGAGTGTGCTGATAGCCTTGGGTTGCTCAGCAGGACTAAATAACAAAGCGGCTTTAGATCATGAAACCAGACAGCCCAGAACAAAATTGTCCTACTCCATGAATTTTTGTTGAATGAATGTTTTTCTTTCACTCAAATACTTTCAGTAAAATATCAAGGGGAAACGAGTGGAAAACCTCCCAAGGTTTTCTTCTCTTGACTTGATGACTAATATTGTGTACAATATAGATGTCCTATGGATGCCCGAGGCAGATGAACCTTATTTTAAGAAGAAAAAAAAGCCTGGGAGTACATTTTAGCAAAATGCACTATAGCATGGTACTTATAAAAGTTTGCAGAATATAGACTTAAAAATATTCATTTATTTTACTAAAAAATTCTTTTTGAACTCATGAGTGCATAATTTGTTCATAGTACACACTTTTCATGGACTCTAAAAAAGAATTGCACCAGCATAATTTTAACACAGGAATAGATTCATAACTTAAAGTTTATTTCCAGTGACTTGGTAAAGTATTTCATGTAGAAACTAATTATTTAAACTTTAGTGACTTTCTTTATTGTTACTTTTCTTAAAATAAATTATTTCTCATATATGACATCATGTAGTATATTACATTGTAGCTTATAAGAACATGCAATTAGTATTTTTCATATAAAAGTAAAACTTTGGAAAAGAACAATCATTTCTTTATTCATTTTTCTTTCTGTTTTGAGGCAATAGCTTGTAACCAAAAAACCTGTAGACATGGTCAAATATGTTGTGTCTTAAAAGCTTAGAGAGTTATGGGGGATGGTTTCCCTTTTCTGCTTTTAAGTGCTCCTTCTTTATTGTGTTCTCTCGAAATTTGGTCTTGATCCAGAATCAGATCTTTTTACAGTCCTTACCTGATTGCACAATTTGGGTCACATGCTACATAAACCTTCAAGAAGAAATTCTATTTTCTGATTGGAGGTACTTAGAACGTAATCTGAAAAGTACTTATTACCAGTTAACTTTTCTTTAAATCAACCCCCGCACCCCAACACACACACACACACACACACACACGGCTGTTATTGCTTTGTTTAGTTGAGAGGTAGAAAGAGTACACTAGGTCCTCTATTTGGATTAGCTCGCCTCTGGGCTGGGCAAGGGCGGAAGCCAGGAGTCATGAACTCAATGTAGGTCTCCGAAATGGGTAGCAAGAATCCAATGAGTTGAGCTAATGTTTCTGCTTTTCAAGGTCTGCTTAGCAGGAAGCAGAAGTCAGGTGGCTCAGCCAGGCCTCAAACCCAGCCATCCTGATGTGGGATACTGCCTGATCAACACAGATTTTTAATGGCTAGCCTAACAGCTTGCTTTGAAGTCCTCTTTTTTTTTCCTTTGGAGACTTTGAAGGTACATTCAAATTTGAGAGTGAAGCTATTTTTCTTCTAAGTCCAAATTGTTCTTTATTAAACCCAATTTTGCTGTACTCCCAAAGGATCGACTTCGATAGAGTCTTTTTCATTCTTTCGCGTGCCAATTCTTTTTAAAAGAAGGTTAGAGTGTTCCTTTCCAGTTTTGATTCATGGCGCATGAGCACATCTTCTTTCTTTACTCCTTTTTTACCCCCCCCCCCTTTGATGGCTTCTGACTTCCCCCAAATCAAATCTGGAACAAGATTATTATATTGAGTGATTGCCTTTTATGAGGTTTCCCTGTCAGCAGCTTCAGTGGAAGTCGGGCGTGCAGAGCTGTGATTTACCAGCCCTCAGCACTGAGTGATTTCATGTATTCACACATCTTGAAGAGCAAGATGAATGGAAAAACGCCCAGGAAGGGGGATGGCCAAGTCAGTCATCAACCACATTTAGGGTGGGGAGTTGGCTGCTGAGGTGGATGAACAGAGCTTGCTCAGTGAAAGATACAGATTTTCGGAACCCAGGAGGATGTCGTTGAACTTGCTGCTGTGTTTGAACACTGAATACAATGCCACATCCTTTGCAGAAAGGATTGGCTCATTACTCTGTGTGGAGAATCGTGAGACAGAAATGTTAAATGAGGAGGCAACGAGAAGGAACTGACTTTGCACTTGTAAGAATTGTTAGATTGTAAAGCAGGGTAAAAATGAATTTGGATAGAAAATAGAAGGCCTAGGTAATGATATTTTCATTTCCTGTTGAACTTCTAGACCATTCTAGGGAACTTTGGATGTGGGTGTTGTAGGTGGAAGTTTAAATGGGTATTCCACAATGCTGGCCACCTTTTCTATTCTTTACTTTTTTCTTTTCTCTCTTCTCTTTTCTCTTTTCTTTTCCTTTCTTTCTTCTTGTATTATACTTACTTGAAAAGCAAAGAGACAAGAGAAGGAGATATACAGCCCAATAGAAAGAACTCCCATCTCCTGGTTCACTCCACGAAGTCCACAGTGGCTGGAGCTAGGTCATGCTGGAGTCAGACCCAGTTCAAGTTTCCCATGTGGGTGACAGGAATGCAGATACTTCAGCCAAGGCCTACTGCCTGCACGGAAGCTGAGCTCAGGAACTGGAACCAGGTTTCAGACCTGGGTACTCAACGTTGAATATTGTCATCTCAACCAGCTTCTTTGCTAAGGCTCATTGCCTGCTCCTCAACTTTCTTCTCAGTCTTAATGTGTAGTCAAGTCTATTTTTCAATCACATATTATTAGGAATACTTATAATGTCTATTTCTAAGGAATAATTCCAGACCTCTGAGTCAGAATTACTGGGGCACTAATCTAGAAACCTAGATTACAAGCACTCCAAATGATTTTTAGAAACACTAAAAATTGGGCCTGACGCAGTGGCCTAGTGGCTAAAGTCCTCGGCCTTATGGGTGCCAGTTGTAATCCTGGCAGCCCCACTTCCCATCTAGCTCCCTGCTTGTGGCCAGGGAAAGCAGTCGAGGATGACCCAAAGCCTTGGGACCCTGTACCTGCGTGAGAGGCCTGGAAGAAGTTCCTGGCTTCTGGCTTCATATTTGCGCAGCTCTGGCTGTTGCAGTCATTTGGGGAGTGAATCATCAGACGAAAGATCTTCCTCTCTGTCTCTCATCCTCTCTGTATATCTGACTTTGCAATAAAAGTAAATAAATAATTTTTAAAAAAGGAACACTAAAGATTTAAGAAATTATTATAATAAAAAGTGAAAGAGCAGAGCACACACTTATGATTCCATCTATTCATATGCCTTTTGAATATTAGTTTATTTATTCCTTATATCACATTATAAGTCATTCACTACCATCATTATTTCAGAAATTAAAATGTTTTCAGATTTTTATCCCAGCAAATAATTTAGGATAATGCAAAATCGTGTTTATCTCGTTGATTTTCAAAGCTTCTGCTATTTTCCTGGACTGATCTCTTCCATCTCAAAGATGGTCTGTAGGTCTGTGTCCCTGTAATATTCCCAGGCTGCAATGAAGACACACAAACATTCATATCGGCACTGTTTCCCCTGAAGTTCCAGCACCCTCCTTAGGGGCGCTGCCTGGTGTCTCTTTGAGGTTCTAATAGACAGTTCAAACTAAAAATGCACTCAGAATGGTTGCACAATAGTGATTCACACATTGGTTGCTCTGCCAATCCATCCGTGTGATTGCTTAGTGCCATTACAGCAAATAGAGCAACACCACATTGACCTCTTGACTCACTGTGTTTCAGTTCATAAGATTTGATTCTCCTACTTCAAGTCTCAGATGACTAAACCCTGTGACGACCAGAGTTACTCTTTTGGTTGAATCCAGTTGACAGATTCAGGCACTATCTTAGAATTGTCTTATGACAAGATGGTTTCAGTTCACATAGTGCACTTACTCATCTGTATTGGTTGACAAATCGTGACATTGCGTTCTGGCTTTTAAATATCAAATATCAACCTCTCATTCTTTTTTTGAAAATGTTTGTGAAATTAGACTTGGTTGATATGATTTTGACTTAGAGTGGTATACTGAGAACTGCTATCACTCAGAATTTTTTTTAATAACAAGGTAAAAGAATTGATGGAACACATACGTTGCAAATTGTCTCAAGTATATCAACTAAGTGACATTGCAAGCCTTGAACCTGTTACCTGCCATTTGAGTCCATGTTTTGTTCTTTTCTACACTCTTTTAATATTAATGCCACTGACTTCTGGAGAACCCCAAAAATTTGGTTTAACAAAAAGGGATTTTAATTTCCAAGAATTGTTTAATATATCCCTGCCTAACTTTTAGTTTTGGAGTGGAGCTTCATAATTTTCTTTGTGTGCTAAGGCCTTTAATTAGTTTTAGTCTAGGTTTGCAATCTTTAATTTATCAAATATATTCCTAAACTTAAAAAAACTTACTTTCTTGATTCATGAGTAATATTTCTTAATTATTATCAAAGATTTTTTTATTACCTAATTCCTTTTCACTCTACTACCGTCTTCAGAAACTTTATTAGCTTTTAATACTAATGGTTAGTCTCAATTCTGGCATTCCAGGCCTTTCATCATACTGATGCTATTGTTTTATTTTGAAATGTGATAATCTGATGTCAATGCCTATTTAATCTATATGAGTATCCTTAACAGCAACATTAACCTCCTTAGTGTGGTGTCTGCATACTGGATTATTCGCTGTCCAGCCGCGAGGGGACTTGGTTCATGCAGCTGATAATCGTACAAATGGACTACTGACTGAGGGCCAATAGCCGAAATTTATTGGCAGCAAAAGACTGTTAAAGACTGAGGGTCTTTAGAATGCACAAAGAAGGAGGATTTAAGACAGGCTGTGATTCACATGCTAGCAGCAAGTGGAGGGGCCGGGGAGTCATCAGTAAACAAGGTGTTCTAGCAAGCATCTCTCTTCGTCATCTAAACTTGAGGATTAGGGAGGGCTTGCACCCCTGCATTTTCATATCAACTGTTTCAGGACCTGTGCCCTAAATTCCCTTAGCTATCTCACAGGATTAAAGCTGGTTAGGGTTTTATAGCAAGGGGATTTCTGTACTTCTAATTTCTGTCTTCCTTCATCACATGCTTTGTAACTTTTGGGTTTTTTCTTCACCAACCACATTGCCCTTGCCTCTTTCTCATCACATGTTCTTTGCACATACTATTTCATGTGTCTAGAAACGTCTTTTCTTCACATCAATTAACTGAACTGACTTCCCCTGAAAATCTTGGATCATCACTGGTTGACAGAGTTCTACTTATTGGGAGATTAGCCTGGGATTTTCAATTTTGCTTACAACTGTATGAGTATCATCAAAAACTTGAATTTACTCATATGCATGTATTTCAGTATTTAGGGGTTTGGGATATCAAAATAGACATCCTTCAGTTCTGTCTTCCGCCATTCTGTGCTGTGATCTCTCTCAACCCAGGTGTCTCTGTAATGGTGGTGATACACTCAGAAACTAAATAAGTGTCATTTTTATTGCACTTTAAGGCTAGAACTGAATTCTTAAAACATTAGAAAGCTAAGCAAGGTTTTCATTTACTAAAACCTGGAGCTGCTTAGTTAACTTCCTGAATTTCATTTTCTGAACTCAGGAAAATAGGAGTAACAATAACCATCCCATAGGACTGTAGTGAGCATTAAATGAGGAGACACATACAATTCTTAGCATGATGTCTGTCACAGTTAGGATTGAAAAGATAAATTGACTGTGAGAAGTTTGTACCCTATTTGACAAGGCATAGCAGAACAAAATTTATTTCATCTCTCCACTTCTCTCTCTCTGAGTCTCACACACACGGTAGCTGTATGTTTACTAAAAGCTGACTATGACCTTGTTTGGTAACACTGGAGATCACGGTCAGATCTCTTTGTGAAAGGATGCCATTCTGTGTACACACTGTCTTCTGGAAGGAAGTAGGCTGGGTCTATACAGAGATTCAGGGCTTTGGAGCATCGTCTTCTGAGTTAACAAAGTTATGCACAGTGCAGCCTCCTGGGAGGTGACAAGAAAATCTTATTTCACTGTTCTATCAAGGAGTTGGAGGTCTTCGTTAAAAAATGTAGCTGGTCAGAACACAGGGCTGAATGAAAAACATATATGAAAAGCCACTCATTTTTATTGTATCATAGTTGGTATTTTTTAATGAAGGTAAGGAAAAACTAGGAAAGAAATTTCTAGAAATACGTGTCTAAGTAAGTGGGAAGCAAGAGTTAGTGGCCATAAGCCCTAGCAGACAAGGGTGAACTTTATGTAATATTCACCAACTTCTTGGAAGACATTTTCCCTAGGCACACATCAGCAGGATTAAGGACTCCTTTGGGCAAGGATTCCTATATTAGATAATTAAAAATATTTTTAAATATATGAAGCAAAAATTTAGTCTAAGGCAAAAATATCTTTACACACAGTTTCTATTTACTTCCATTGTCCCCTGCCCCCGGAGGCTATATGATAAAACTGAGCAATTTGGGAAGTCTAATCTGTACCTTCTGTTCTCACCAGCATTAACGATTTGTCTTCCTCTACCCCTACTCCAGCACCAAAGCTCAGCCACACATTCTCACTTGTAATCTATTTTTTCTTGCTTTTTATCTGTCTGTAAATATAGATATGGGCAGAATTTAAGAACTGCCTAACATCTTGTAGGTACACTGGCTTTACTTTATTTTTATTATTGTTTTTCCATTATATGGTTTTATAGATATGTGGTTATACTTTTATGAACAAAATTTTGCCCATTTATTTTTATTATCATTTTATGATACAGTTCCATAGGCTCTGGGATTTCCCTGATTCCTTCCCAAACCCCTCCCTGCAAACACTGATTTCACTTATGTATAGTTCTTCATAAACAGTCATAAGTCCATCATTATGAGCATGGACAATGGCAGAGTCCAGCATCCTATTGTCAAGATATAGTAAACAGTTTCATTAGGAGTCCATCTTTGTCTGGAAGTTAGAGATGCATACCATATTGTATCCTCACTTCTGGATATGATAGTCTCCATTACACAGTTACTATACATCTTGTTAAATGAAAAGCCACAAAACAAAACAACAACACGAAGAAAAATAAAAATTTACAACTCTGTGAAGTTAAATAAAATGCTGCTGAATGACTAATGAATAGCTAAAGAACTGAAAAAAAAAATTAAGAACCTCCTTGAAGTGCTGCAACTGTATGATCTATAAGTCAGTGAAGAATTAAATATGAGAAAAAACTATTTTTAAGAAATGAAAATAAAAATAAACATCAGAATCCATGAGGTATGGTTTTCACTGGTTAGCTCAGACATCTTCTGTAGAGTTTGTTTTTATCTTTGTTGTAGAACTGCATTTCCTATTGCTTGAAAGAAAAAAGCAAAAATAGCGGATTTCCTCCCCCAACAAGTTTTGTGGGGTGCTCAAAGAGTATACAAAACTCCATATAGTAAAAGGAGCTTCTTGCTCTTCTACGTAGGTAAGGAGGGAGAGCTGGAAGAGCCGGAGAGGAATGGGGAAGGATATTTCATCTGTTGGTTTATTTCTCAAATGCTTGCAGCAGTGGGCTTTAGGGCAGACTGAAGCCAGAAGTCTGAAACTCCATCTGGGTCTCTCATATCAGTGACAGGGAATCAAGCACTTGAACCATTATATTCTGTGTCCTGGAACATTCACCAGGAGATTGACATGAAGCAGAGGTGCCGGAACTTCAACCCAGAGATTCTGGAAAAGTGTTTTCTAAGCAAGACATGACTAAGCTGAAAGTTGAGATCAATAAAAGTTACCAGGTAATGACTAAAAGGAGGCCAGCATGGTCACAGAGTAAAAGTGCAGGAAGTGCTATGTGGGTGATGTGTGAAACTACGGGAGAAAAGGATGATGAAGAAGAATCCTGTGAGTCAATGTTCAGCTGTATTATATCCCAAGAACAATGGAGACACACTGCAAGATTCTGGAGAACAAAAATAATGAATTTGATCTTTTTGAAGGATCAGTCTGATGGTTTGGGAGGATGGTAAATGGAGAAGATTGGACAATAGATCAGATAGGAAATGAATTCAGAAATCAATGCCAAAGGAGAGTGGCTAGACTTGATTAATACCAATGGTGGGGAAAATGCAGAAATGAGATATTGAAAGTAGAAGAACAGAATGTTAGTCCTTATTTGTAGCACAACATAGTCTGATTACTGAAGGCATGAGTTCTGGGCTGGATTCTTTGGCATCGAAGTCCATCTCTGTTTTTCATCGAGTGTATGGAACTTGTTAGAGTTGTTCAATCTGGCATTTACATCATCACTTCCCTTGTCTGTGACGTGCATTGTGACGGAGCCATCTACGCTAACACATTGAGTGCGCTAAGAACAGTATCTGGTAAAAATAAGACCTTGGCATGTATTAGCCCTCATTTTTAAAAATATGTGTTTATTTTTATTGGAAAGTCATATTTACAGAGAGAGGAGAGACAAAGAGAAGGATCTTCCATGAGATGATTAAGTCCCCAAGTGCTTGCAATGGCCAGAGCTGAGCCAGTCCAAAGCCAGGAGCCAGGAACTTCTTCTAGGTCTCTCAAGTGGGCACAGGTTGTCAAGACTTTGGGCCGTCCTCTACTGTTTTCCCAGGCTACAATCAGGGAGCTGGGTGGGAAGTGGAGCAGCTGGAATATGAACCAGTATGGGATCCTGGCACATGTGAGGTGAGGACTTCAGTTGTTGGGCTACTGTACAGGCCCAGCCGCCATTTTTTATACTGCCATTTAGCTCTCAGATATAAAAAGCCTCATTCACTCACCAAGCTTTCACTCAGTGCTTACTGTGTCCCAGTGACTTACATACTCTTTGCCTTTAGTTTTCTCATCTGGAAAAATGATTGCCTTGGAGAAGTTCTCTGGGTGGGTTCCAGCTGAAATTTGGTTGGGCTAACATTCATTAGCATTGGGGATACCACACTGATTAAGTTGCAGTTCAGGGAAAAGTGACTCATTCCACTAACCAGACCTGTGTGTGTCATTTGTCAATCGTTTCTGTAGTGAGAAGCAGGGAGCAGGCAAGTAATTGATTCCACCACTCTGCACCAATACCTATTAAACTGCAAAGCAGGAGAATTTACTCTAGAGCATTTAATGACTTGGCAAGGATGTGCCACAAGGATAGCAAAGTTTACCTGGGTTAATGTGAGTTTACTTTCTGAGGTGTTAAGAAGGTACTTTAAACCAGGGAGTGTAAGACAAGGACGGGGATGTTAAAAACTTTACCAGTCTCTGTACTGATCCCAGTTCCTCACCGGAAGAATGAAAGTCAGGTATCCTGTTGTGGATCATTATAGCAGGAAAGACGAGCAGGGCTGAGTAATCTTAAAAGTAAAACTTGTTTAAATGGGTTTCCTGCTGAGTTCAATAATGCCAGCTGCAGCTGCCTCTTGCTGTTCAAAACTTGAGAAAAGGATGGTTTTAAAAAGTAAAAACTTCACAAATATGTATTATTAGCTCTCATTTGTTGAGCACCTACAATGTGTCCTGCTCTACTGTTTTATTTATTTGTGTGTTTATTTTATTGCCTTAATCCTGCAAGCTAAAAATCATGCCTGATTTTCAGAAGTGAGATTATGAAGTTTATGAAACCCACACAGCTGTGTGTAGGGGAACACACGATTCTTGCTGAAGGTGTTCTGCATGTTTTCTAATACTATGTGCTATGTTTAAATGATCAATTATTTTACCTTTTAATATTGATCCTAAGAGCAATCCATGAACTACAGGGGATGCGAATAGTGAAAATATTTGTGAAAAACATGTCACCTGTCACTCTAACACTGAAGTACTGAGGGCATTTTGAATGACTGCTTTCTAGGTCATATTCTCTCTCTCCACTGTATACTTCCCACATGTTACTTTTTAAAGCGGATCATTCCTGGACAGAACTAACGTGGTGAAAGTGAAGTAGAAAATAAATCCAAAATCTGTTTCCTTGGTGCCTTTGTAAGTACAATGGCCACCATAAACCAATGAGCTCAGAGAAGTCTCAGCACATGCACACTAAAGTGGTTAATCTGCTAAGAAAAAGATGATATTTGTCAGATTTTTAAGTTCAGGTTGTTTTTGTATGTGGTATAGGAGAGAGATGTTGATGAATTCTTAGGGATGAGATGGAAATAATGAAGGTAAAAATTCACTGAATGAAGCTTTTAAAAACCTGTTTTCCAACTTAGTTTCAACAGAAATATAATCATATTTACAATGTGCTTTATTTAGTGGACTTTACAACATAATCAAGTTAACCCAGTCACGTTTTCTCATGAACATAATTCTTTGAAAATATTAATTTATTTCAAAATAAATTAGAAAAAGGGTGGGAGAGTAAGACAGATCTTTGACCTGGTGGTTCATTTCCCAGAAGGCTGTAATGGCTGGGATTGGGCCAGGCTGAAGCCAGTAACTAGGAACTTTATCAGGGTTGCTCACGTAGGGTGCCAGCCCCAAGCACTCGGCCCTCTTCTGCTTCCTGGCACATCAGCAGGCAGCGGAGTAACTGAGACTCCAATTGATGCCATACCGGATATCAGTATTATGGGTGATGGCTTGCTCCATTATACCACAAAACTGGCCCCAAACTTAAAATGAAATATTACCAAATATTAGAAAAGAAATTCCCATATATCATGGAAAATGTGAAGACATTTTGGTGAGTGAAATAACACATCTACCAAGGGACAA
Source organism: Ochotona princeps (assembly GCF_030435755.1). NCBI lineage: Eukaryota > Metazoa > Chordata > Mammalia > Lagomorpha > Ochotonidae > Ochotona > Ochotona princeps. The sequence goes on along the minus strand of NC_080846.1, from coordinate 19,681,264 downwards.
ATACCACCTGATTCCACTTCCATAAGGCATTTAGTGATATTCATAGAGAGAAACAATAATGGTGGTTATACAGAAGACAGTTTTAGTTCTCAATGGACATAGTTTCTTTCAGCCAAGGAAAACTAAAAACAAACAAAAGCTGAAAGCACTAGGTAATGGATGGGAATGATAGCTGCGCAAGAATGTGAATGTGTGTTCTATACTGAGAAATGGCATGTTTTCTCAACTTAGGATGTTCATAGCAGTATGAATAGTATAAACATTGAACATAATTGGTAACATAATACCTGTTGAATTAATGAGACAAGTTTAATCTTGTTTTATTTAGCTCATACTTAAAAGTTTGGTTTGCAGTTGTACATAATTTTTAAAGATTTATTTAGCTGAAACAGAGGGAGAAAGGCGATCTTCCATTTGTTAGTTCATTCCCCAAATAACTGAAGCAGCCAGGCTGAAGCCAAGATCCAAGAAGTCCATCTTAGTGTCCCGCACGGCTGGCAGTTACTCAGTGACTTCGGCTACAGCGGTAAGGACTCAAACCAGTCCTCCAATGTGCACCTCGATGGTGGCTCCAGAGATGAAGTTTATAATTTGCTAACATTTATACTAAAACACAGCCATATTGTGTCAAAATATTCCTTGAAAAATTATTTGGAGACGAGGTTGGTCCAATTAGAACCACCATTATTATTTTATATACACAATAATTGATTCTAAATGTGTCTTCAAGCATTTTGTTAATGTGCATACAATTCACTAATCTTAATGTTTTAGGATATATAATTATGACTTTTGTATCAATTATGTGTAAAAGTTAAGTTGAAATATCTGATAATCTGGATAAAATGGACCTTGGGTTTTATTTGCCTGTGAAGGTCGGCCAGATCCCCACTGATGTCGGCCAGACACTTGTTACCTTCTTCGTCAGAAGTTGTCCTACTTGTGGTGAACCCGTCATGCTAAATGTCCCCCACCGAGTGCTTGTGGCTGATTGGGCTGCAGAAAATTGATTGTCACAAAAGTTTCCTGCCGATTGTACTTAGAATTCTGATGGCAGGAAAGTATATTTGTTCTTTAATTCTTTTCATTCTGACAACCTGACCAAAAAAAAAAAATCTCAGAAGGTTAACTTTGTCAAGTGGGTGGACCACTATGAACACTAAAAATGTTAGGAAAAATCCTGCTGCTAGTCAGTCAGAAGACCTGATTGAAGTAGTTATGTGAAAGTCATTTTCTATGTAGGTTAGTGGAAATGTTGTTCTCTTCTTTAATGATTTTATTTTTACTGATAACAATCAGTAGTCCCCACTGTCTAGAAATTACTCTAAAACACAGTACAGGAATAAGTCTAGATACTTATTTGTCTTGATTTTTTTTCAATTAGGATTTTCTAGGTGGTATTTTAAAATGCAGTTATAAGCAATGGGGTATTTGTTCTCCATTAAGTTAATATAAAATGTTGGCAATTAAAAGATACACTCTTCTTTATTAACACAATTACTCATTTTATCTAGGTTCAAGCAAGCTTGATTTTATGCTATGATTAACAGCTATGGACATTTAATTTCAAAAGCAAGTAAATGTTGGCCCTTTCTCTTTCAGATTGCAAGAGTAGGTATCTCATGAATCCATTTAGGTGATCAGTAGGTTTAGCATCACCATTTAAAAATTAGTTGAAATTCTTAACCTGCCTTGGAATCTGGTGTCTAATACACTTTCCTTCTAGTTAGACTTTCAGCTACTGTTACATGTTTCTATAATATACAGTGTTTTAATATTTCAGTAGAGCTTAGCTGATATAGGCCAGATGCACAATGCATGCTGGTGTGTTTTCAAAATAAGAATTATTATTATGAGAATATTACAGAAAATCAGGTTGAACTTGCACTGGTAGCACTGCATCCCATTTTCAGAGTTTTGGCTCTAGCCTCTGCTCCCCCTTCTAATTCACTGCCCTCTAATGTACCGAGAAAGACAGATAAATCTGGCCTGTGTACTTAGGCCTCTGCCACAAACATGGGAGAACAAGATGGAATTCCTGTTTTAGATCTGCCTAACACCTGGCCGGTGGTGGATGTAAAGGAAGTGAACTAGGAGATGGGAGCACTTTTCGGTCTTCCTATTACTTTGGCTGTCAGATTAGTAAAAATAAATGGGTTTTTGTTTAAATAAATAGCTTAACAGCGTGTGAAAAAGAGGTTTTTTAGCTGTATTCTTCCAGCTATGAATGAATACAAATAGATTGTTTCAAATATTTGATTTCATAAAATCTGAAAAAGACCATTGATATGAAATCTTGAATGTCCTATTGACTGACAAAAGGAAAATGAACATGAGACATTTCAGTTATGTGAGGGCCCAGCATGATAGCCTAGCAGCTAAAATCCTTGCCTTGCATGTGTCAGGATCCCATATGGGCACTGGTTTGTGTAGCTGTTGGCCTGCTTCCCATCTGGCTCCCTGTTTTGACCTGGGAAGCCAGTGGAGGACGGTCCAAGGCCTTGGGACCTTGCATCCTCATGGGAGACCCAGAAGTTCTTGGCTCCTGGCTTCGGAACAGCTAAGCTCCCGTCGTTGCTGCCACTTGGGGAGTGAATCAGTGGATGGAAGATCTTCTTTGCCTATCTTCCTCTCTGTATATCTTATTTTCCAAAAAAAAAAAAAAAAAAAAGTAGACAGGGGCCTGGCAGAACAGCCTAGTGGCTAAATCCTCACCCTGCAACTGCTGGGATCTCATCTGGACACCAGTTTGAAATACAGTGATCAGGAATCCTTATGGGGTTGAACCACATAGCCTGTGATTTTCTCTGTAGCTAGGATTTGAGTCCAGTCATGTAGCAGGGGAGTCCTCCAAGACACCTTACTGGGACGACCTCAGACTTGACTCTTGTGTGCCAGCTGGTACAGGGTTAGGTTCAGTCTGTCACTTGCACCTGCCAATGCAAATATTGGTGGATGCAGCTGCTGTTTTTTTTTTTAAGTCATAGATGTCACATGGCAGTGTTAATAGTGTCAAATTATATTCTTTTCAGTAACAGTAACCAAAAGAAACATCGTCAAACCCATTAATAGAACCCTTAAACATTTCTTTTTTTCTGAAGTACACATTTAAGCCAAATTTCCTTAAATGCTATACAGAAGATCAGTTTCCTTTTGAGATTAAAATTTGATGATATCTTATAGAGCACCAGTAAGATTCATATCTTTAGATGTGAGTTATGAACCTATTTTATCTTCTTTGCCCAGAATCTTTTCATTGTAGGATTACCTTTCCCAGTTCTTTCTTCTAAAAGATAGCTGAGACTTGGGCATGCTATAGCTTTGTTGATATTCAGAAGGAAGTGTGAAATCCTGAGTGAAGAGGGCTTATGTTCAAGAACTCTTCAGAAAATGTTATATTTGTTTACCTTTAAACACTGCTCTTAGGGTAGCCCAGATGCTTTTGATCCCACTCAGCTTGTACTAACCCAGAGAAATATGGCAGGAATCACTATAGGCACCCAGGTTTTACTAAAGGCTTCTGAGGATGTATCCATTAATTACAGAATTGTCTTAAAATTTGCTTCCTTTATAGTACGATCAGTTAGCTGAAAGAGGCTATTATCTGACAAAACAGTGTTGGCTGCATAATTTGTAATGTTCATGGTCTTCAAATTTACTGGATTCTGAGCTCAGTAGTACTTGGCTCATGTCACTTCTGTGTCTTTTTTTATTTTTATCATCTCATTATGCATTCAGAACATGCCTTGCAAATACATACTGGCTGCAGGTGCTGGGGATATTTTATGTGTGATCTGTGATGATCTCTGCTTTGGAATATGTGGGTGAATTGGGCAGGTAAACAAATAAGTGTTTCCTTCTAAGCTGTAAAAACATTAAAAAACTAGAAGTGAAGGATTCATGAATTTGTTGTTGTTGAGCTTAAGGTCAAAGATTAATGGGAGACTTAGAAGCCATACAATGTGAAACTTCACCTGTCCCTGTAGAAAATCAGTATTCCTACCGTTATATGTATGAGTACCAGGAGACATCGTTTCCATAATTGATGCACCCTAGGATCCTTCTGGCCCTTGGACATAAACTCAAGTTGTGCCCTCTTATTTTATTAGCTGGAATAATTAGTGTGGGTGTGACAGACATGTTTTTAACCAATAGAGTGAGCTCTTTAGCGACATATATTTGTGAGATATTAGAAAATTTAGTAAATCTTTCTGTTCTCTTTCCCCCCTCATTTGTGGTATGAGGTAATTAGAAGCATCTGTTTATACCCTGAGACACTTAGACCTTCAAGATGGGCTAGCTATCTTTAGATTTTGGCAATCTTTCCTGCAGCATCATCTCCACAAAACCTATCTCAGAAGTTGGCTCAGAAAGGAGAGTGACAGAGCGGAATGGGCAGGAAACATTTGTCTCCTTCTACTCCTCTTAATATTGGAGAATTTCCAGAAATACTATAATGAATAGAAGAAGGTTAGCATCATCAACTGAAAGGCTTTACAAATCTGTCTAATCTTTGAGGGTTTTTCTTCATTTTGAATAATAGTGGCTAAAATAATAAGTTGCCACTGCGTAGATCTCAACTCAGGATTTCTCACTAAGTGGCAAAAATAGGAAGACAGAGATAAATGAAACAATTACTGTGTGACAACATTGTGATAGGAACAAGGAAAACTTAAAATAGCAACCCCTAACCTCATTGGATTTACAATTTACTAAGGCATTTCTGAAATCATAAATATAGAAAATATATTTACAAATTTGTGCTTTATTTGTGAAGCAGGGATGAAAGGTGGGAAAGAGACACATAGAGAGAGTTAAAAGGCTCCTGATTCATTAGCTAAATTCCTGAAATGTCTTCAGCTGGAATCAAGAGCTGGAAACTCAATCTACGCTTTCCGGATGAGTGTCAGGAACCCAATTGCATGGGCCATGCCCTCTTCTTCCTAAAATAGAAGGAGACGGCCACCAGGAGCTGGAGCTGGGAATCAGGTGCATGCATCCCAATGTGGGACATGGGCATCTTGAACATCCCCTAAGATGCATTTTAAATTACGGCTGTGCTAATACATGATACCTGATGATGAAACCACAGTGCACATCCCATTTGCCAGGCAGCAGCTGATTGGCTAAAGTTAGCCAGTGGCTAAATTTTTATGCTAAGGGCAAAGTGACTTTATATATTCCTTTACAGACCAGTCAATGAGTAATTTGCAGAAGGCTGGTCTTGAGGAATTTGGAAAGAGTAAATTATCAATATGTGAACTCAGGTTTATCTAATCCTGAAACCTGATCTCTGGATCAAGAAGTGTCTTTTACTAGAGAAGAACTTCTTTGAAAGTGGCAGGATGGATGAAAACAGAGTAGAGGTAAAGACATTAGCCATGGCAAAGACTAGAGGTAATTTCTCCTCTGAAACAGGAGGGAAGGAGGAGGAGAAGAGACATTAATTTTTAGATAATTAAGAATTGACAATGTTATTTTCAAGATTTATGAGTTTTGGAGTGGCTGGCACCAAAACATCTTAGGATCAGTTTATTGATGGATTGAATAATCTCTCAATGTAATGCATTTATTTTTAATTAACTTCAGTGAAAGTTAGTTTCCTTAATAGAGGGATAAGTTATAAACTTTATGAAATACATAGTAGTTCAACAGTTTCAATTTCCTAGTTTCCTTATTTGAATGAAGGCTACAATCCCATCCTTCATGTAACTAATTGTAAATATATAGTGAGATTAGTAGACCTTAAGATCTACAACCTGTAAATGATGTAATTTACAAGGTCATTGGACAAATTAAAATGCTTAAACTAAATAAATAAAATTGTTTTAGAGCTAAGGGGAGGGAAAGCATGTATAATTGGAATTTTCTGTTAAAAATGTTAATACTTATGGGCTCTGCATGATAGCCTAGTGGCTCAACCATCACCTTGCAACCACTGGGATCTCATATAGGGGCCAATTCATGTCCCGGCAGCTCCACTTCCCATCCAGCTCCCTGCTTGTGGCCTGGGGAAGCAGTAGAGGATGGCACAAAGCTTTGGGATCCTGCACCCACATGAAAGACCCGGAAGAAGGTCCAGGATCCTGGCTTTGGACTGGCTCACCTCTGGTCATTGAGGCCACTTGGAGAGTAAATCAGCGAATGGAATATCTTTCTCCTTTTTTTCTGTAGATGTGACTTTCAAACAAAAATAATAAAATAAATCTTTTAAAAATGTTAATACTGATAATCATGTTGAGCTAATGAAGTAGTCTCTATTTAAGAAAGAAAAAAAATCTATTTTACCAGATTTGCTGGTTTTTGGGGGGTGCACTGAAATGAGATGGCATGTACCACATGAATGCTACCACATTTGTCTCTGGATTGCCTAAAATGTTCATTTTTTTTGTGTATGTTATTATCTCAGTTGAATTTCAATTGAGAAAATTAGAAGTGTGTAGTGGCTTAATGGGAAGCAGAGGTGTTTAAAATGCTGAAGCGGGTGTATTCCAACACAGCTTGGTTTAAAATGAAACTGCAGCAGTTTTCAAAATGAAATTCTTACTCTATTAAAATGCAAATAAACGATGTCTACCTTTTTTCCTTTATTTTCCGAAGTCTCTCCAGACATTCCTACCTGGTTATGAAAGAACTTTCAAAATACATAAGACATGTCATTGTCAAGACATGAATTTTTTGTGTTGAACTTTATTAATAATTTATAAAAATCATCTTCCTTTGAAAGCCAGTCATATAAAGAGTGATTATTTTTAAGAATTACAACTAAAGAGTATTTCCTAGAAGAAAAGCAAACTGGGGAAGGAGGAAGAGGTAAAGCCTCCAGAATCTAAAAAATGTGGCTTCTTCTGAGAGTTGATAGCAGTCAGTGCTCTCTGAACTTGCAGGGGATTGCTTTGTGCATTTTGCTCTGTTACCTCCCTAAATTGAGAAATGACATATATTTTTTGAGGCTTATACAACCGTACAGACGTAAGCAACCAACTTTCTATTTCTACAGTAATTTTTTTTAACCTAAGATATATTGTTAGCATCTAGATGGTTCAGTTCAGTTCATTACAGGCATTTTATACTTGTTTTGGGAAGGTTTGTACATGATGTAGAAAATGGCACCAACAGCGTGTAACCTCTCTGAGTATAGGTTCCCACCTGTCACTCCTGCTGTCCTTGGAGTCCTGGGTTGCAGTCTTGCTACTCGCAACTGCCTGTTGTGACTCCTCTGATTGATTCCTTGGGAGACCCTCCTCCCTGGGTTAGAATTCTCACATTGGTCTTCTGTTACAGTTCACCAACTTTGCCAATGCTTTTTAATACCATGATTTAGTAGAATTGTTTTAAAAAAAATCTGTTATCCCGTAGTCTGCTCCCTGAACCTTCTCAAATATAATGCTGAAGTGTGCCTTAATAACTTCAACAAGGATTCATAAGCATATCAGTGCAAAACTTCCTGGCTTGTCTTTCACTGCATGAGAAATCTACTTCAGATGGGACTCTTCTACTTGTACTTCTGTGTTACTGTTTCCATTTCTCTGCTACTATGCCCTGTTTCCTAAGTCCTGAGAGCATTCTTTAGGGGACAGGCCAACTTGTTTTGTTTTGTGTGCTGGTGAGGCAGAAGGAATAACAGATCCTTGTGCTCCTTGCATTAATGGGAAACTTAGATCCACTTACTATTTTTTTGAAGGAGGGAGATAACCATAAAATCAGCAAAACTTTGTCAAAGTGCTGAACACTTAGTTTTCTTTTTTAATCCATCGTTAATTATGTCTGCTTATCTCTTATTTGCTTCCTTAAAGTCACGTTCTTACATGCAATGAGGGACAAAACCTCTGTTTTGGCATATGTGAAAATTATCTATAGTATTTGTTATCTATTTCCATTTGACAAATTGTTCAAAAGCTGGAAGAAGCAGCTGCTATGTGCTTACAAACTCTGAGTCAGATATCCAGAAAAGACACAGAGGTATAGTTTGTCTCTACCATGCTCGGGTCACAGCTAGGAAGATATGTGTTAGATCTGCCAACCAGCCGAAAAAGAAAATACCAGCCAAGTACAAACAGACCTTTATTAGGCAAAGAGAAGTCCGTTCCTAGGCCTTTCCCGTGGGGTGGCGGAATGAACAGGAGAAGAGAGGACCGCAAGTGGGAAATACAAGCTGGATAGTGGAGACAAAGGTTTTATACCCCCATTGACATGGGTGTTGGCATCAGCCCTGCTTGGGTCCTGATAGGACAAGGGATGTTGGCCTTTGTCCATCATTGGCCCGTATGTGGCCATGGCTGCCTTTGGGGCATGCTACATCTCTGGCTGAGGTCACTGTGGTGTCCACCCACTTCCTGTTTCTGCAGTAACCATCAATATAGATGAATTGAATGATTGGGAGCAGGAATCATTTAGAGGTTTCTTCACATTGAGCCTAGATGTGTCTTCTGGCTTTCTTCATGGTTTGAGTACTTCAAATTAGCCAAATTTAGAGCTCAGGGCTTTAAGGGTTAATTCTCCAGCAGACAAAGAGAGAATGTGCATGGTTTTACCTGGACATCCTCAGGAGTCTTAGGATATCTGTCCTGGATGAAACAGCCACAGCCCTCAATGATCAGGAGGGGCCACAGTCCATCTCTTGGTAACTGCTCAAGAATACAAGAAGTGTTTCCATGTAACAAGATAAGCTGCCATGTGGGAGTCTACATTCTGTATTGAAACACCCACTAGAGTCCTGGATATTCTGTTTCTGATTCAGCTTCCTACTGATGCAAATGATGACCAAAAACTTGGTCCTTGCCGGTGCTGTGGAAGGCCTGTGTGGAAGCACCTGATTTCAGCTTAGCCCAGCTCTGTCTGCTGGTGGGTATTGGCAGGCCGGGGTGGGAGGGGTGGCGCAGTGAACTAACAGATCAAAGATCTCTTTTTTCCCCCGCTCCTCTCCCCTTCTTATTCCCCATTCACATCTGTTTTTCAAATAGACTCTTTAAAAAGAATGACTATGTTTTAAAACTACCCTTTAAAAATCACAGCTATATTTATTTCTTTTGACTCGCTCTGCTTTTGTCTAGGCTAGTGGCAATCAACAACTTAGGGAAACTCTTTTGGAAGCATTGATTTTCGGCCTGTCTACCATGTTAGTTCAGTCATCACCTGTCTGCTGAGAACCCAGATGGACACTGCTGAGTTTGTAAGACCTCACCATTAAAGGATTGAGATCTTTGCTCTTTGTTTATTTGAGAGGCAAGGAGAGAGACAGAGATGTACACCATCATATGTAGAGAGTGCTCCAACTCCTGCTTCATTCCTCAAATGTATACAATGACCAGTAATGTGAAACCTGAAGCCAGAAATTGAATATTGGTCTCCCAACCCCTGGAGATATCACCCCTGTCTTCCAGAGTTTACAACAGGAATTTGAAATTAGTTCAGAAGATTCTGGAACTGACATTGTGGTGTTTGTGTGTGTGTGTAAAATCTCTGAATGTGAGACATATAATAGTTGGTTTAAAAATGAATTCAATAAGAAAGCCTGGTGTTTTCTTAAGATTTAAAAATTATTTCACATGCAGTAAAGATTGCTCTGTATTAAAGTTTCTTTTTTTAGTAAATTCTTTTAAATTGTTATTGGAAAGTCAGATTTACAGAGAGAGGAGGAGAGACAGAAAGATATTCATCTGTTGGTTCACACCCTTCGCACCCTATGTGACTGCACCAGCTGTAACTGAGCTGATCTGAAGCCAGGAGCCAGCAGCTTCTTCCGGGTCTCCCAGCAGGTGCAGGGTCCTAAGGCTTTGGGCCCTTATGTATTGTTTTACCGAGCCACAAGCAGGGAGCTGATATGAAGTGGAGCAACTGTAATGTGAACTGACACCCATATGGGATCCCATTGGTTGCAAGACGAGGATTGAGCTACTAGGCCCTCCCACTGGGCTCACAAGTTTCTTATAGAAGCAAATTATATTAATTTTACAAATCTACTTTGTGTCCCCCTTTGAAATTACCGTTAATCTGTGTATTATGCATAGAAAACACAGATTATAGATGAACTTGTCTATTTTTTAATTATATATTTTCTCCCAGTGTTAATTAACTGATTCAACCTGAAGTATTTTAATTATACTTCTGATGCTTTAATAATTGCTTCTATTAAAAGTCAGTTCCATTTAAGTTGTTAAAAGAACTGTATTCAAAATATTTTCTTGTGTGATTATATATTGGCAGTGATAGTATATGATCCTGATTTATTCATGGGAAAAGAAAAAATGCATAGAAAGATTAATATAAAATTTTAAACCAGTGATAAGAAAAGATGTTCATGAAGCAGCTACCCTGAGGAATGAAACAAGAATATTTGATGAATTGTCACCATCTCTTTTTATATATTTAATCAATACTCTATTAACTAGTGCTACATATTATGTATTAACTTTTAAGTCAATCAACTTTATTTTGCATTTCATTTTCATTGTTACTAGCAGGAAAAGTATGTTATTTGCTTTTTGTAGATGAAGTTTTTTCATGTTCAGTCTACATAAAATCTTCATTAATCACAAAATTCTTTTCATGTTATGAAAACTCTTCTAAGTAACAAATGAAATAATTGAGCCCATTCAGTTTTCCTTTTTGGTTCAGCAGAATGGGCCAAAGAGCCCAGATGACTGGGCTGTGAATTCTTCATTGGCGTCATACAAGAGAACTTCACACTACTTCCCATCAACATTCTGTGAGCTTCCGGAATCTGTATCAGAGTTCCTGCTCGAGGAGGCCGTGAGTGACTCGAGCTCTTGCATTTTAGCTACACACAATGGCATGCTTTTGTCTCATAGCATCTGTGGGATTTAAGAACACTAAACTCTGGTGGTATCAGTGATTTGAGTTTCTGGGATTTTATAATGAATATTCTTGCTTATTTAAGAATTTACATTAATTTTCCTATAATGGGTGACAATCCTATTTCATTCTCTGCTCTTCTCCAAATTAGGGTGTATATGCAATCAGGTGAATTTTATCTTGCTTGATGGAGAGACATGTACTTGTAGAAATGGATCAGCTATTTTGCATATATATATATACATATACACAGATATATAATGCTTATAGAGAAATATTTAAATGTAGTATATGCATTCATATTTATAAGTGGTTAATTTTTAAAAGATTTATTTATTTGAAAGAGTTAGAAACAATGAGTGAAAGTGCAGGTATATTTCAAAAACAATAGAAGACTCCAGGAACTACCCTCACAGGAAAGGAATATGGGTAGGAGGAGCAGTGTTTCACTAACTAGCACTTTTCTAGCCTTAAATCATTCACTGTGTACCTTTGATATTAACACTGCTTGAGCAATTAGGGTTTGTTACATCACATCATGCACAGGGATATACCAGAATAGAGTAAGGTAAGTTGACTTGATGTTATGCTGTTCAGAAGTCATTGTCAGCTTTACATTTAGTAAATTGCAATCACACTTCTAAAGTGACTTCAGATTTCTATTAGATACTCTGCCGTAGGAGAGATTGCGCAACCATTATGGCACCAAAGGTATAAGGTTTTGAAATCCATCACACAACTCTAAACATCAGATAATCAAGGAGTCAAGAAACATCTTTATATTTAGTTAAGCTTTTACTTACTGAACAAAGATGGATAGCTAAGCTTAACAATATTAATTGACATTGCCGGAAACATATTTCACAAAGGAAATATATTCTTTTTTTTTCGTGTGTGTGTGTTTTTAAAGATTTATTTATTATTTTTTAATATTCATTTATTCATTAATTACATTGCATTACATGACACAATTTCATAGGTACTGGGATTCCCCCCCTTCACCCCAAACCCTTCCCCCATCATGAATTCCTTCACCTTGATGCATAACCACAGCTCAAGTTCCGTTGAGATTCCCTAATTAAAAGTTTACACCATACAGAGTCCAGCATCCTACTTGTCCAGTTCAAGTTCAACGGCCTCTTAGGGAGGCCCTCTCAGGTTTGAAGGCAGAGCCAGCAGAGCGTCACCTCGATCAATTAGAAGCTCCAACATATCATCAGCAACAGTCCAGGTATGATGAGGCTGGTGCAGAGTCCACTGATTGACATAGTCCGTCTTAGGGTTTCCCCTTGTAGGAAATATATTCTTAATGTCTACAATTTGTCACTGCACCACCCCAGTCGCAGAAAGGGAGTACCGTGTAACAAAAGAATATACCTGAAATAATTGTTGCCGTAAAGCGCGCTTTTTTATTGAAAAGTCAGAGTTACTTAGAGAAGCAGAGACATAGAGAAAGATCTTCTGTCCGCTGGTTCACTCTGCAAGTGGTAGCAAAGGCTGAAGCTGAGCCTATCAGAAGCCAGAAGCCAGGAGCTTCTTTCAGGTCTCCCAAGTGGGTTCAGGGTCCCGAGGCTTTGGTCCATCATTCACTGCTTTCCCTGGCCACCAGCAGGGAGCTATATGGGAAACAGGGCAGCTGGGATATGAACCAACTATCACATGTGGTCCTGGTGCATGCAAGGCAAGGATTGTAGCCACCAGGCTACTGCGCTGAACCCATAAAGCACAATTTTGTATAAAATTGTGTTCTGGCAGCAAATTTGTGTCTAAGCCTCTCACCATAGGATATGAATGCAAACAGGTCTCTGGTTACTGTTCTTTCCTACATTTTTACATTCTTTGAGCTTCTCTGAGTCACAAAGTTGGTGTTTTTCTGTGTTCCAGCAGCATCATTGGATTTGCCTTTAAAATCTTGCTTTGTGAATTGTTTTCATAGGTGATGGCAAAAATAGCCTTTGTGAAATAGCACTTCACAAACGGCAGGGCCATACAGGTCATTTTATAAGCACCAAGTGAAGAGCACAGTGCCGAGTAGCTGAGGTTGGAGCTAGCAGTCCTAGAGTTATGCTTAGGAAGGGCCAGTGGCAGGGCAAAGCAGAAGAGCGAATATTGCAGTGTAAAATCAGTTCTAAAGTTTTATTCCTTTAACCCAACAGATCAAAAATAAAATTCTCAAGACTGATAGGGAAAACTGACATATTGAACTTATAAAATATTAGAGGAAGTATGCGTTGAAATCTGTTTTGTGTTTGTTCATTTGATAGGTTGGGATTGTGAAACAATCTTCAGTAATTGTACAGCGGAGGGGTAGGTGGAAACAGCCCACAAGACTTGAGTAGGATTTTGCTGTTGAGGAAGATGCTCTGAAATGCTCAGGAGATGAGGATGCTGTTCTCCAGGGAAATACAAAGAAATGGCCTGGAGGGAAGCTTGAAAAGACATGACACCTGCCGTGCAGAGTGCTTCCAGTCTTTTCCTTGAAGTGCTATAGAAATAGATAGAAGTGCACAGTTGGCGATCATGATATATTTAAAGGAATGATCTGTGAATGACAAAAGCACAACTCAACAGAGAAATGCTGAGCTGCTCGCTCTTTTAATGTGACATATGCAGAGATTGGTTTATGTTAAACATTGTTTTAAGCATTTTACATATGCTGATCTATTGAAGTTTCGAACAACTCCATTGTTTATATAGATTATAAAATGGAGGCATTCGAAGGTTACATGATATGTAATAGAATCGGAATTTGAATTCAGGCATAGGTAAAGCCTTTGACTCCAGCATCTGATGTAGGCACCAGTTCGTGTCCTAGCTGTTCCATCTCTGATCCAACTGCCTGCTATGGCCTGGGATGGACAACAGAAGATGGTGCAAGTGTTTGGGCCCTTGCCGTTCAGGTGGGAGACCTGAGTGAACCTCCCAGATTCATCCTGATTCCGTCATCTGGAGAGTCAACCAAATAATGGAACACTTCTCTGTATTTTCCTTTAGTGACCCTCTCAAATCTTTTTTGAAAAGGATATGAAACACAAGACAGAGCTAATAAAATGATTAAATAATCAGTCCAAGATTCCAGCCAGTACCAGCAGGGAGAGTAAGCAGAGGATAGAAAGTGAACAAAGTAACTGAAGAAAAACAAGTGGAAATCAACAGCATTCCAAGATTGAAAGCATTCCCACCAAATATGCATGCTCGATGATAACAGGTCCACCGGGATACAAATAAGAAAATATGGATATTCCAAAAATCAGAACAGCATTATTTATTTCAACAGCTTCATTGGAAGGGCTAGTTAATAATTCTGATGGGAAATGATTTCCTATATGGAATTACTATTTCCAAATGGAGATTTATGACATGTAAAATCAAGGCGTGCAACACAGAAGAAAACACAGGGAATGTCCAAAATGTCAGCAGAAGCATCGTCATGCATCAGGGTGGGGGCGGTGTCTCACTCAGGGCACGCAGTCCTGGAACAGGCTTCCTTACACAATGAAAAGAGCGGGGAGAGACTTTTACATTTACAGCAGCCCTAGGAGCTTAAATCTATGGTAAATGAGTGGGGAGGCAAATAAAAACTTGGAAAACGCAGAATACCACTTAGGAAGCAAAAAAACAATCATTGCAAGAGCATAATTTGTGAATCTCATACTCTATAGCCATTTGGGGAGTGAATGAGCAGATGGAAGATTTCTGTCTCTCCTTTCAAATGAAAATGAAAAAATCATGTCAAGAAAGTTTGCATCTGATAATATCTGATTGCTTCATTTTTTAAAGGACTTGTACCTGTTTTATTATTTTACAGTTTCTCTTGAGTTTGAACCTACAATAAATTCGTTTTTGTGGTGAAGAGACGAGACTTCTTTCTTTTGTGTTTCTCTGGCACTCTGTGTTAGGGAGATTACTCTTTCACCTACAAATTTTTGTGGCAGCCTTATTGAAAATCAATAATTCATACATGAAAGTAGATGTTAATTACTTTCCACTTACTGTATATTTTTCTTGGGTCAGTATTACACTGATTAAGTCATTGAGGTTTTTGATTAAGATATTAAATTAGAAGGTGCATTCCGGTTTCTTTGTCCTTAAGATTTTTTTTTGCTCGTTCTCAAGATAGACAGCAGTTGGCAGGGGGAAAAGGCAGCTTGTGTCTAATGAAGTTGTGTTGAATATGTGGCTCGACTAGAGAATGTTGCTTCTTGGTGGTGGTGGTGACTGTTTTCTTCCTTGACATTGGGCTGTTTTTCCATTTTTAAGTCTTTATTTCTTTCATTGGTACTTTATAATTTTCAGTACAAAAAGTTTTCAGTATAAAAAGTTTTATATCTAATGTTAAATTTGTATTTACAGTTTCTTTTACATTTTTCGTGGTATGACAAATTATTTCTGTTTTTGCTATGCCCACTATTAATGTGCGAAGTACAATTAGCAATTGTACATTGATTTTGTGTCTTACAGGTTGGCTGAACTAATTAATGTTTTTAATTATGCTTTTAAGGATTTTCTTCAGATTCTCTGTGTACAAAGTCAAGTCACTTGCAAATAGAGATATTTCCCTTCATCCTTTCCAATGTGGATGCCTTAGATTTAATTTTCTTGACGAACTGACCTGGCTATAAACTCAAATACCATACTTAATAGAAATGGTAATATCAAATAATATTTGTCTTTGGTCATGATTCTAAGGGAAAGACAGTCTGTCTTCGCCAAGAAGTATGATTTGCTCTGTAACCCTTGAGAAAATTTTCTTATGCTTATGGTGCAACTGTATTTATCATGGAATAATATAGAACATTTTAAATGTTATTTATATACCTCCTGGGATTGTTAAATAGTTCCCTTTTTTGATCCTTTTAAAATTAATATAGTATGTTGTGCTGATTTTCAAATACTGAGTCAGAGTTACATTGCCAGCATGGATCCAAGAGTCATGACTTTCATGTATTTCTGGATTTTCGGGGTTAGTACGTTATTGAGGGTGTTTGTGTCTACAGAACAGGGACTGTGGTATTTAGTTTCCCTGTGATGGCACTGTCAGGTTTGGTACTGTGGACCCAATGTGGTGAGTTGAAGAGTAGCCACTTGCATTTTGTATAAGAGTTGGTGAATAATTTGTTTTAGCTTAGAATATATTGTTCTCCATATATGTAGTATATGATGATTATAACTGAGCCTGGGAACTTCTTCAACAGAAGCTAATCAAATTACTAATTTAACGTCAAAAATATCCTTCTTTCCACTCTTTAGTTTGGATGATCAAAATCACTGCAATAAAAGATAAAAACCTTTTTCTTCTGAATATAACCTCGTATTGTTTATCAGCTGCCCCCCCCCTTCCTTTGCCTTTATTTCCAGTTGCTGGTGGCCACTACTGTACTCTACATTTTTATGAAATGAAATCATTAAGATTTTGAACATGAGTGAAATTGAATGCTGTAACTTTATTTCTGTGACAACCAGTTTCATTCATGTTGTAAAAAAAAAAAACAAAACAAGAATTCACCATTCTTAATGGGTGAATACTACTACAAAGTTCATGTGTTCCTCCTTTTTTTTCTACCCATTTATCAGTTAATGGACATGTTGGTTGTTTACATAGTATTTCTTTTAGAATCTGTGCTATTTTATGCAAAAATACACAGAGTAAATATATGTTTTCATATGTAATTACTGCTTGACAATATTGTTTAATATCCATTTCTAAGTTTTGTAACAAACGTGTACTCTTTCCACTTTTCAGTATTTGTATTTACTTTCCTAATAAACTATTTATAGTTCTTTTCCTCATGTTCTGGAGCATCTTGACATTTTTCTCATAAATCGAGATCAAATCTTTGTATATTAGTAATTAGCACTTCCTCATATATGAACACTTGTATGGGTCAGGCAGTTGTTTTTGTTATGATTCAGTCTTACTTGTTTTCATTTAAAATTCGTACTGGTTTTCATATTATAAACAGTAAAGTTTTCCTTCATAATTATTTTTCGTTAAGATGAGAAAATTGTATTAGACCTTCAGACATTAAAGATATTTTGCTATATTTTTGTGCTGCATCTTTCTGTAGTTTTTATTTGCATTTCAATGTTATGTTACATAGATAACTACTTTTGATGTATCATAAGCAAGAACCGTGGGCAACAACTCTGTTTTCTGCAGTCATGGCAATGGAAAGAACCAGGTCACTGCCAAAATGGTGCTTCATACTCTGAGTTGTTTTACTATCATGTTATCTCCTTCACAAACAAGGAGAATGTTATAATATGCATTGATTGGCACAAATGTTTAATGTTTCTCAAACTCTCAGTAGAAATATCTAATATATTAAATCATCAGGGGAGTAACTTTGGCCCAGGGGAAAAACTAGGGCAATCCTTGGGTTTTTATGGGCAAAGGGGTGGTGGAATGATTATCCCCTATTTGGGATAGGGGAGATAGTGTTGGGTAGGGAAGACAACAAAGAAATAGAATGGACCTACCTGCAATCTCCAGCAAGGGTGATGCAGGGGACCAAATATCAAACAGTCTAACTACTTCTGTGTTTGAAGAATTTTTAGCATTAAAAAATCTCTTTAAAACTCTCCTTTGGAGACTATAACTTATCATATACTAAACTTTTATAGAATTGAATAATTCCTTGGGCTTCCCACTCTGCAATATAATCCTAAAAGAGGCATAAATACTCAAGATTTAAAGTAGATTGAAACTGAATAACCCAGAACTATTTTCTGAGGTTTGAAAACTGCCAGCCTATCTATGGTCCCTCAAGGTCTTTTCTGCCACCTGTGGTTCACTGCTCCATCATCATCAGGGTCAATGTCTCGGTCTAGGGAAGTTGAGGTACCTGCAGATTTCTGCTTGCCTTGAGATCTCTGCCTCCAGCTGGAGTTAGTGATCCCTCCGTACTTGGCTATTTCTATGTTCTCTACAGTTCTCAGTGACCCTGATTAGTTAATGCTTTGTCCCTAGTCAACAATTCTTTGTGTTAAGCTTCTCTCTTTGGCTATTTTAGTGTCCTAATTGATCCTATACTACCTGAGTTCTTTCAGTTATCACTCATTCTTTTCAGAAGTAATTGTGGATGTAGGTACTGTGATTGAAGACAATTATGGGTTTATGTAGTCCTTTCATCCTGTTAGAGGGATGAGTAAACAAAATGTACACTTGTAGTTAAAATGTTGTTACATATTACCTCAGTTATGTGTTATTTAACCATTGTCTCCGCATTTACTTGTAAGTGGAAGAATAATAATTTCGTAGTGCTGTTCTAACAATTAAAATGGATAAATTCTTGTAAAACACTTGGCACACTTAAATTATATACTCAGTAAACTTTGGTTCCTGTTGTTCCAATGATGGTAGATACCTCAGTCCTGCTTTAAAGTGAGGACAATTTGGTGGTCAGTTAATCTTGTGTCCCACTTCTCTCCTCTCTTGAAGATGAGGTCTATTATGTACATTTTTTTAAACAAAGCTGTTTCTCATTTTTTCCCTTTGGTGTGCTTTCTCATTTTTACTTACCATGAAATTATGTTGTTTGCCAAGGAAATTTTTATGATTGTGTCCAATGACCATAAAAAATCACTCACTTGTCTTGCAATACTTTCCTGGATCACTATGCAAGACCACTGAGAGAATCTGTTCTTAAATTTAATGTTTTAGTTTTACATGAACTCCTTTATGTGCCTGATATTAAACATTTAAAGGCAGTGTCTGTTGCTGGTAGCATGAAGGAAAGTGTAATTTTTCGCTTAACTGTGGTCTTAATCTTCAGTTTTCGTTTCATGATTTTTGTGTTAGCTGGCAAATGACTTCCATAGATCTTCAGGGATCACACATGGGATAACAAATTTACATGCAGTGTGATGTCAAACTTTTTTTTCTTTTATGTAGTGTAAACAAGATGAAGCCTGAGCTAAATATATCATTAATTCATATTCTTATATTTGGAAGGATGGATGGAGAGAGGGATAGAAAGATGGATGGATGGATGGTCTTGCAGCCATTGGTTTACTTCCCCCATGAGCACAACAGCCGTGGAAGGACCAGACTTAGAACAGATCAAAGAACTTACTGTATATGTCCCACACGAAGAGCAAGAATACAAGTACTTGAGCTTCCCAGAGCTCAGATGGTGAGAAAAATGGATTCAGAAGGAGAACCAGGATTCAAAGCCTGTCAGTCCAATCAGGGATGCATCTTAATGACTGTTCTAAACTTCACCTCTGTTAATTATCTTTTGATACATGTGCTGTGTCCACATAATATCACACACACACACACACTCAAATGCAGAGTCAGAGCTCTGTATCCAGGAGTTCCGCATCCACATATTCAACCAACCAGAAAATGAAAATACTAAGGTTTTTCTTGTCTTTATTTTATGTATCTTGTCTTTTTTTTATGTAATGGGCACGATCAGCCATAGATTTCTGTATCTGCAGGAAATCCTGAAAACAATTATCTGCAAGCATCAAGAGATGATCCTGCGTGTGTGCATATTTGGAGTTGGGTTGGGGAAAAGATACTTGCCATGATGTGACAGTAGTGTCCTTTAACTGTCTTGAGGGGATGACCACTGAAAACGTGAATCCATTAAATATTTTTGACCTTTGAGATGCCGTAAGCATACAAGAATATATGCCTTGGAAATGTCTGTAATTTTATCTAGCAGATTAATCAATGGGAAGAGTCTCCTTGGGAATTGGACTGGTTGAGAAACTCTGTAATAATCACTTTTTCCCTAATTGCAATGAGCAAATGTCATGGCTGGAAAGGATTTGGAGTTCTGTTTCCTGTTTCATAGCTCATGTTTCCCATTTATTACTTTCGTAATAATATCTTTAGGTCTATTCATCTTGTAACTTCCTTATTTGTCATTTAGAATTTTCAAATTGCTGCAGTGGTCATATTCCATTTATGCAATATTTTAAACAACATCTCTTGTTCAAATATAAATGAATT
This sequence comes from Ochotona princeps, assembly GCF_030435755.1. Classification (NCBI taxonomy): domain Eukaryota; kingdom Metazoa; phylum Chordata; class Mammalia; order Lagomorpha; family Ochotonidae; genus Ochotona; species Ochotona princeps. The sequence goes on along the minus strand of NC_080846.1, from coordinate 19,661,484 downwards.
TGCCCCAGGGGAACAAAATGTATTACCAGAAATATAGAGAAAACTATGTATATAAGGCAGTTTTATAGGATTAAGAGTATGGTTCTCCTTTAAATACCAGCACATTGATTCCCATACCTAAGAACATTAAGAACTAGTTTGTTGTTTTTTTTTTTTTTTTTAAAGATTTATTCATTTTATTACAGTCAGATATACACAGAGGAGGAGAGACAGAGAGGAAGATCTTCCGTCCAATGATTCACTCCCCAAGTGAGCCGCAACGGGCCGGTGCACGCCGATCCGAAGCCGGGAACCTGGAACCTCTTCCGGGTCTCCCACGCGGGTGCAGGGTCCCAAAGCATTGGGCCGTCCTCAACTGCTTCCCCAGTCCACAAGCAGGGAGCTGGATGGGAAGTGGAGCTGCCGGGATTAGAACCGGCGCCCATATGGGATCCCGGGGCTTTCAAGGCGAGGACTTTAGCCGCTAGGCCACGCCGCCGGGCCCTAGTTTGTTGTTTAATAAATAGAAATGAAAGTTTTTTTCAAAATAGTTGAAATATTTGAACTATAAATTAGAAATAACTTGTAATAAAAATGAATGAACAGGGCCTGACGCTGTGGCCTAGTGGCTAAGGTCCTCACCTTGAACATGCCCCGGAATCCCATATGGGCACCGGTTCTGATCCCGGCAGCTCCACTTCCCATCCAGCTCCCTGCTTGTGGCCTGGGAAAGCAGTCGAGGACGGCCCAAAGCCTTGGGACTCTGCACCCGCATTGGAGACCCGGAAGAGCTCCTGGCTCCTGGCTTTGGATCGGTGCAGCACCGGCCGTTGCGCTTACTTGGGGAGTGAATTATCAGATGGAAGATCTTCCTCTCTGTCTCTCCTCCTCTCTGTATATCTGACTTTCCAATAAAAATAAATAAATCTTTAAAAAAAAAAGAAAATGAGCAGATTCACTTATGACATGATACTTTTTCTATTTGCTTCTGCTTTCTTCATAAATTTTATGAATTCTGATAAATGAGAAAGAAGAAACAACTGTAAAAAGTTGTTAATGGGTGGCTACTTGCCTGTTTCTACATGACTGATATTTCCTTTGTAATTAGCTATCACTGCTTATTATTTAAAATTGAGGAACATAACCTGTATATTGTCATCCACTCTTAGCTGAGGAGTATGTTTAGTATTGTCTTCTTGTGGAAAGACTATATTTGAGAGGCAAAATCAAAACAATAAAAGTCTTTTCAGATTTTTGGTCTAACACAAATAATGTCAAGAAGGTGTTGTTAGCACACATGTCTACTCATTCTAAACTTCATATAATAGTATTTTGTCTATATACTTGGGAGATTTGAGTGATTACTATTTTAATCCACCCTGATTTTAATGATATGCTTTCTCATTAATACTTGCTTTGTGCTCAGTTTCCTCTTTGATTCCTCTCCCTCGCTGTACTGTGGTTTGGACTCTTTGTCACCTTCCCCCTTTCCACATAAGGAACTTGCCTTCTCACGTTTTTCTCTGTTGTTCTAACTCACTTTCCCCTTGAGATTTTTCAGTGGATGAACATGCATCATGGACTCTACAATTTCTAATTGCAAATTTAAGGATATCTATCTCTGAGGAATGAGTCAAAAAATAGGAATCTTGACAGATTTGTTCATATGGGATTGGTCTCAATGTAGTATTTCCATATCAGATCTTTTTAATTAAAGAAGTCAATAGCTCCTGATTTTCATGTGATGAGTAGAGATGTAGTGATGGGAATTCTGATTTTAATCAGATCTCCTTTATCTCTACTTCAAATGATAGACATTCTTTGTTTGACTTCAAGGTTTTTTTCTCTTTGACTCAAGGACGTATGAGACTATTCTGCCTTTCTTAATGTTTCCAGGACAGTTGAAAAAATAAAAACGGAAGAATAAGCGAGAGGATATAATTGATTTGTGGGTTTTTTTTTGAAAATATGTGATATCTAAAGTGAGATAAAGCTGATTTTGATACTATATGGGAAAATGTACATTTTCCAAAAATGTGGGAGATGATGCTATCTTTTTTCCTTCCTCTGTGCTTACTCTTACTCCCTGCTGATTTAGAGAAGGAAAAATATCACCTCCTTTTCTGGGAAATGCTGTCTGCTATCAGGTTTCAGCTGTGCTGGAAGTCTTTGAAAGCTGACACAGGATGTGTGTTCTAGAGACATCTAAAACAGAACTCAGTCTGGACAAGTGCAATTGGATCAGTAGTATCAAGAAAGTTGGCGATTTTCTGTGCATGTCAATTTCCTTTCTCTCTTTGTCCATCTCTGTGTCTTGTGTTAGTCTTTTTCAGACTTGATCCTATTATTTATGATCTCGATTATTTCAGGACTTAAATTGCACTCCAAATCCTGGACTTGAGCTTGCTAACTCACTTCCTTCCAGCATCTAGGACACATCAGACCCTGTTTTTGGCTCTCTTACTCTAGAGTGAACTCATAAAATTGTGAGAGATTCCAATCAAACACTTGATACAAAATGGTATTAAAATGGAGGGGATGTGATTTTCAATATAAATAAAAGTTTCCTCCTTGTAAGCATATGAGAAACTTGGTTAATTTAACACTGCTCTGCTATCCAAAGAATATACATTTTTTTTTATTATTTAACTTCATTAATTACATTGTATTATGTGACACAGTTACATAGATACTTGGGTTCTCCCACCCCTGCCCAAACCCATCCACCATGGTGGGAGGGTTTGGGCAAGAATATACATTTTTAATAATGTAGTTTCTTAGTAAAATACACTCTGATTTTTTCCATTCCAGCATCTTATTTCATTTAGTAAATATTTAATAAGTTTCTAGTAAATGTCATGCTCAATGCAGAGTGCAAAGTGATGCAATCATCACAGTGAAGCAAACAGTACAATTTTTACTTTGCCTTCTTTTTGGTGAGTTCTGCCTAACTTCATTGCTAATAGCTAGTTACTGCATGTATAGAGCTTTGTTTTTCTTTGTAGCACTGGCCATAATTGTAATTAAATAATTCATTGTGTAATGAGTGGTTTCATATCTCTGTTTTCCAGTAAAATACTAAGTTTATGGACGGCCACATCCGTTTATATTTCTGCTCTGTCCTGACTTGTTAGCTCATTGCTTTGCAGAGAGTAGTATTCAATAAGTCTGTTTAGAATGAATGATTAGGTAAATGCCTAGGTCTATAATTAGTAAGACTTAAATTTATTGTTACTAGATTGCTAAGGTGATGATTCCATCTAATGCACTGTATAGAAATGACAGTTAAGTTTCCTTAGTAGCAATGTGTAGCGAGGATCTGCTTCAGTCTGACGATGAAAGAGCAAGGTCTTGGCACCACTAGCTTGGCTGCTCCCACCAGAACCGATCAGAGTAAGGGCATCATTGAAAGTGGATTCCTTTTCTTTTAACTGAGGGGATCTTATTGCCAACCACCTGGATTAAACAGAATGTCTCCTGTGAAGGCTAGAATTCTTAGCTTGAAGAAAAGCAGTTGGAGTGCTCACTGTACCTCCTAGGGAGCTACATGTATGGTGGATAGAGTTTAGAATCTTGTTTTCATTTTTTTAGAAGATAAAAAGATGGTTCTCTCTTGTCTGATCAGAAGAACATAAAAACTTTGTTAGAATTATAATGATTCCCCAAAGAGTTCCATATTCTAATCTGCATCCCTGAACATGCTGAGTTAAATAGCTGAGGAGCACTAAAGTTAGGGTTAGACTGGTTTTTCAGGTCACCGAGTGACAGGCACATTATCCAGCTGTGATTAGAGGATCCAGTTCTTCAACAGTGGAAGTAGGAAGCAAAAGAGAGAACAGACATGGTGGTGTAAAAAAAATATGCCTGGGTTTACAGACAGAAAAGGGACCACAGAATGTGGTCATGTCCTACCAAATGGACAATGTAAGGAAAAACATTATTTGCTAGAAACTCTAGGAGGAACCCAAGCATAATTATACATGATTTTAGTTCAGGAAGATGTGTTTTGGATTTGTAACTTTCAGAACTCTTAAGAAAATACGTTTTCATTTTTATTCATACCACTAATTTTGAAGTAACTTGTTACAGCCACAGTATTATGCTGATATAAGCACATTAAAGTAGACTCAAAGGTTAAGCTTGTGATTGTAAAGTATTGAAAGTATGACATAGTAAAAAAATTAAAAGCAAAAAAGAAGAGAGGAAGGAAGGATGGGAAATACCATTATCCCATAAAACTGCATATTTTTGAAATGTAAATTTTATTTTCTTTATATAAACAAACAAAAACCTAAGAAGAGAAGAGAAAAGGAAAAAAATGCCACCATGTGGCTAGTCCTCTGTTATCAGAGTACTCCACAGAGAACCAAGGAGTCCTCTATCAAGCTGCAGACCTCACAAGCAGTGAGGCACTCGGCACTTGGGCTGCAAGTGCACTTGCTACTGACTCATGTCTGCCCACTACCATGTTAGGAATAGATTCATGCATAGAGTTCACAAGTGGCATTCGTTTAGTGCGATATGTTAATCATAAGGCAGGTTTTCAGTAATATAGAGGGAAATGGCACATTTATAGTCAAAGCTTGGCCATTGGGATGGGTGACAACCTCAAAACTTCAGTAGAAATTAAGAATATATGTGTGTGTGTGTGTGTATATATATGGAATGGTCAGGAACTTGGGTAACTTACAAATTACTGTTCTTCAGATGCACATTGTCTTTGATGTCTTTCTTAAAGAATAACATACAAACTTAGAACTGTTAGATTTATAGAGCAATTTTGAATATTATTTCCATGAGAAAAAGGAACGTTTCACTGAATAGACTACTAGCTGTTTGGTGTCTCTGTATCTTGTTTAATCACTGTTTCTCTGGCAAATAGTACAATGCCTGTACCAGGAAAGGCACTGTTCAGTCTGATGAATGATTCCAGAATGCATGATGTTGGTAATACCATGAATGGGATAACCTGCTGAATAGGAACTGTGGAGGACCCTGAGAGTATCCAGCACTTAAACAATTGAACCCAAATTAAGGGAAGGAAGTGGGATGAGCTTGGCTTTGTGCAGGGAACATATAAAGATGAAAGAGTAGTGAAATACAGAGTTGACGTTGGGAGAACAAATATGCCTGAAGTTTATTGATGCCATTTGAATTACCAAGTATTTTTTCTGCCAAAAGAACTATTTTGTTTGCCCTTTCTGACCCATTTGAAGTCTGGGTTTTTTCCCTTTTCTGCAAGTGCTCTATATTAAATATTTTAGTGCTCACATCATAGGTCATCAATACTTTTTTTTAAAACCTGTTTTATGTTAAAATCTTCCCCATTGAAATCTCAGTTATTCAATTGGCTATATTCATTGAGATACTGCTGGAACATGTTCAATTTCTTTATGTTTTTAAAAACGAATTATAAGGAAGTTATGTGCTAAAGACATTTTGAGGTTCACATAATGACACTGAAAAGTTTTTGTATGTTAGGAATCTAAACTTATACTTTAATGGGCTCAGCCTGGAAGTATATTGTTAGTGAATAGTGAGGAGTGACTTCCATATTATTTGCAATTCTGTGTACAATGAGGATATTGTGTATATATATATATAAGTGTATTTATTTGACTTTGTTTACTATTTTATTTTCCATATTGAATTCAAGATGGTAAAAATATACTATGTATATAATAATAAACTATGTATTTGTTCTTATTAAAGTCACAAAACACAGAAAATTTAAATTTGTTTTGTTTCAATCATATTGAAAAACTCTCAGTATGTGGCGGAGTATATAAAGTGTAAAATAGGGTCTGTCATTCCTGCAGTTTGCGAAGTGTCACTTGTGTCTGTGAGTGCTATTTCAAACCCTGGCTACTCGCTACTCAGCTTTCAGTGCAGTGCCCTGCTAACGTGTCTGGGAAGACAAGATGATGGCCAGGTGTGTGGACCCTGCCACCCAAAGAGTGACCTGCATGGATGTCCTGTCTCTGAGTTCTGACGCTGCCTAGCCCTGGAAATTGTGTCATCTGCGAAGTGAATCAGTTGGTAGAAAATCACTTCTCTTCCCTTTTCTCTCCATGGCATTCTGCCTTTGAGTAAATGATGTTTTAAAAGAATTAAAAGAAAGCCAAAAATTTTAATGATATAATTTATTTACAAACTTGAAGACCACTGATTTTTTTTTTTTATTAATCAAGAACTGTCTGACCCTATCTACCCCTGAGGTACGTTTAGTAAGTTCTTAAATTACTTGGACACAAACCTAACTAATATACTTAAGTAACTAGTACATTTTGATCAGTAGTGTGCTTCACTATGTTTGTTCTGGTCTGAAGGTTTCATTTGTATCATTTGATGACTTAAATTGTTTTATTTCCTCAGTTTATAAATATTGGATGATGTTGGGTTACTGACCTTTCATGTTCGGTATTTTGCTGGTATTTTTCACGCCCTACAGTGTCTTAGCACTTATACTCTTTTATATGTGGCAAAATATAAATGCATGTTTTGGATTCACTTAGTTGGAAGGAAGATTTTCTCGTTCTGGATCCTTTCTAATAATCTTAAAAGTTGCCCTCGGGCCCGGCACCATGGCCTAGCAGCTGAAGTCCTCGCCTTGAAAGCCCCGGGATCCCATATGGGCGCCGGTTCTAATCCTGGCAGCTCCACTTCCCATCCAGCTCCCTGCTTGTGGCCTGGGAAAGCAGTGGAGGACGGCCCAATGCATTGGGACACTGCACCCACGTGGGAGACCCGGAAGAGGTTCCAGGTTCCCAGCTTAGGATCGGCGTGCACCGGCCTGTTGCGGCTCACTTGGGGAGTGAATCATCGGACGGAAGATCTTCCTCTCTGTCTCTCCTCCTCTGTGTATATCTGGCTGTAATAAAATGAATAAATCTTTAAAAAAAAAGTTGCCCTCAATATAGGAATCCCTCTCTGGAAGTGTTGTATTAATATTTAAGGTTCTCATGTCTTCGATTTAAGAATATCCTTCAATTTAAAATATTCATGGCAAAATTTAAGCTCCCAAGTCTTATGTTAATTGTGCTCAGAAGCAGGAGCTTGATCCAATCATGGCATGGGATAGTCAGGAATTTGGCTGTTTCATCAAAGCTAAGAGCCAAGTATTTGATGTAAAAGGACCTACAATGTCAGAAATGGTAAAATGTGAGATAACAAAAAAAGTGCATGCCACCAGTGTGTACAGCAGTCAGGCTGCGGTGCAGCCAAGGGAGGTGTGCAGTGGTGGTCTCCACACTTCTGGTGAGTTCTCAGGGCCCTTGCAGACTGAATGTGATTGTTTTCTAATCTAATGCTATCCACACTAAATTACACACCTCAAATGTACCATGCGTTGTGTATATTTTGTATCAATGACTTGGCCTATTGTCAAATTGGAGGACTAGCTAAAACCTGTAATTTTGATTTGTACAGGACTTAAATATAAATCAAATTATTTTTGAGTAAGAAATATATTGCATATAGTTTATACTTTAATTTTTTTTTTTTTCACTTATTTGAAAAGCAGTAAGTGAGGTGGGGGGCGGGAGGGCAGTGAATGGAATACTTTTCCTATTCCCTCTGGTTTGTTTCCAAATTGTCTGCAAGATCCTGGGTTGGGAACTTCATCCGGGTCTCTCACATGAGAAGCATGGACAGTCCTCAGGCCATCCCCTGCAAGCTCTAAGGATGTGCATTAGCAGGATGTTGGAAACAAGAGGGGCGCTGGGACTTAGGCCTCAGCACTCAGGAATAGAATATGTGTGTCCCAAGTATAACACCTATCCCAAACGCCCATCCTTCATAAGTGACGTTTTTTTAAGATTTATTTATTTTTTATTACAAAGTCAGATATGCAGAGAGGAGGAGAGACAGAGAGGAAGATCTTCCATCCGATGATTCACTCCCCAAGTGACCACAACAGCCGGTGCTGTGCCAGTTTGAAGCCAGGAGCCTGAAACTTCCTTCCGGTTCTCCCATGCGGGTGCAGGGTCCCAAGGCTTTGGGCTGTCTTCCACTGCTTTCCCAGACCACAAGCAGGGAGCTGGATGGGAAGTGGGGCTGCCGGGATCAGAACTGGTGCCCATATGGGATCCCAGCGCATTCAAGGCGAGGACTTTCGTTGCTAGGCCATGGTGCTGGGCCCTGTAAGTGACATTTTTGGTAGCATATGCAACTTCTATGCCTTCTCTTGCCTGCAAGTATCATATAATTTGTATAGTTGTATCAAGAGTGTGGTATAAGAAGCTATGATTTTTATATATCATTAGGAATTACTGCAAGAAGAAAAATTTTCTGACATTTCTAAAATGTCAGATCACATGGGGAAAAAATCACACCAATTTTAAAGCGTTTTATTTTTGGATTCACTTAAAATTCCTAGTAGATAAACTTTTGTACTTTGTACCTGAAGGTCAAACTTTCCAATTGTAGTTCTTGTTTGCCTAACTTGGGGCTTGCAGTCCCATCTTGAAGTAGCTTAAAACTCTGGATAACTAATTAGGTAGTTAGCTGGTTTCTACAACTTGTTCATGTAGCTCACAATAATGAGACTAGTCAAGTATTTAAAGAATAAAATGGCTTGAACTTTGATAACAAAAGCATTTCTCCATGTGATTGTTCTGGAGCTATGTTTCTTTCCCCAAATTCATAGCAGGCAATTTCAAACTAAGAAATATCTGCAATGGTTTTCTTGAGTGTATCGTGTAAAAAGCAAATACCTGTGATGGAGTTGAAACAATAACATGGTTCCTTGTTACTTCCTGATGAATTGTGGATAGTTCAGCCACCATAGCAATTGTTGATATGCTTTTCCACTTTAGTGCATGATATTTAAAATTTTGCAGCAATAACAAATGGAAAAAAAGAAGAAAAATGTTTTTCTTTTAAAATATCCCCCAAATTATATATATATATATATCAGTGTTAATTTTAGTTAAATATTTATGACAAAAAACTGAGGTAAATTTCTGTATGTAACAGTATCTTGATAAAATTGACTTTAGTTCTGTCTGATTTTTCTGTCATATCGAGGATCAAAGAGAAATAAAAATTGAGCAGCCTAATTAAAACTACAGAGGAGACTGAGAAATGTAAGAGATAAATTTCTTCAGATGTTGCTCACATATAAGATTTGATATAATCAATACATTATGTACTTATAGCATGAGTTTCAGTTTTGACCAGACTATTCCTGGGGATTAAATTTAGCAGTGCAGAAATTAATCGTAATGCTGTCAGTAAAAACAGTGAGATAAAAAGAAGGACTCAAAAGGTCAAGGAATTACTGTTGTTTAGACTACACTCAGAACATTTACTTATTTATTTCTCAATCCCTATCTTTTGAGAGAAAGTGAGACAGATCCACACAGACACTTCACAGATACCACTAGTCAAAACAGTGGCACTATCTTTTCTGTTTGTCATGGAATCCCAAGTGTTCCATTGTAATCTTCCCTACCTTTTGTTCTTATGTACTTATTGGAGACATTGTCCATCTTGTGTCTCAGCCAAGTAACAATCTTTCAAATGACAGAATTACAACCATTGAAAGATCACAAGTGGCTTCATTTTTTATTGGTAGACTTCGAAGTACTTCATTCTACAACCCAGCATGAATGTTTCCATGAATGAGCTGAACCAGAGAGAATGGCTTCAGAGACGACAGCTATCATGGCTGAAGAGAGTACAAAGAAAAACATAAAAATGTTTTGATCATCTTCTTTTATAAAAATGTGCTTACTTATTTGAAAGGCAGAACCAGAGGCAAAAGTGGGAGGAGGATCTTCCACCAATTGGTCACAACAACGAGGCCTGAATCAGATTGCATTGAAGCGCCAGAGACTTTTTCCTGGTTTCCTGCATGGGTATCAGGGCCATGGCTGATTCTCAGTGACCTTCCCAAGCATATTAGTGGTGCTTAGAGGGAAGCAAAGAAACCTGGACTCTAACTGGACTCTAACTGGAGTATCAGTTTCACAAAGCAGCAGTCTAATACTGTGCCATAATGCCAACCACAGATTACTCATGTAAGCCTTTTTCTGACTAAGGTGAAGATGGGAAGCAGTAACAATAGGAAAATAACTGATTGCCCAATCACAAGTTACTTCAGGTTTCCCATTTGTGTAAGGATTAAGGCAGAGCATTATGACCGTGGCAATTAAAACAGGCTGATTTGAGAAGCTGGGCTGTTACTACTCTGAACCTGATTTCTCAGTTCAGGTAAATCGCTTAGTTTGAGCTTGGGGATGTGGAACTTTCATGCCAGTGGCTCCGTTTTGATTTCTGATGTGGTTTATTGGTGCCTGCTATAGGAACATGGTCTAAAATGATGGTCTTTTCTGTTAAATATTTCTGTTAGATATGAAAATGTTTCAGAAACAAATCCTCTTTAGTTATATCCTAAAATTCTTAAATCATGAACTTTACCCTGCATTCTGACTCCTTTTTTGAAACAAAATATGTACCTAATTTATTTCTCCTAAAAGCAAGATTAAGGAAAGCAAAGTAAAACAACAACCTGTAATTCACCCTGCATGTACATACTGTACAGTTTCCTGTAGTTATTGGCTTTTTTCCTTTAGATTCCTTTCCTGTCAAGTACAGGAATTAAATGTGTTAATGCCTGAACCAGGTGTCTCTCCCTGACTCTGGGATTTCTTTGTCAGTACACTCTATTCTAATTCTAGTTACTTTGTACACACTCTTCTGCTGAAATGATCTGAATGACTTAATTGTAAGTAAATACCATTCCTTCTGAGATTTTCTTCCATTTGCTGCTGAGATCTCTTCCATTTGGGATCTTGTTCTCCTATCTCAGTCTCTCCTATTTTTTTTTTTTGATAGATTATTCTACAAACCTAGCGATAATCTTGTACCACTTGCCCTATTCAGATAGGGAGAAACTGGGTTTCACCAGCAGCTTGAGCATGCTTGCCTCTGGTTTCATCTTGGATGCTCTCTCTGTCACCCCTAGAGCTTTCAGTTCAGACTTTATGATGCCTATTTATGACTTCCAATTTTATGACTCAAATTTATGTCTCCAATATCCTCCAGTCAGACCTCTCCCTCAGGCTCACATCTCTGTTTCTCACTGTGTATTGGACATCATAAACTTGGTGACAACAGTCATCACAAAATCAACATGCCCAAAATAAAAACATGAAGTACCCTTTCATCCTTTTCCCAGTCACAAAGAAATCTAGTCATCTTCTGTCTTTCCTTTCTCTGAGGATGGTGACTTCTCCCGCTCATTTGCATATGCTGATAAACATGTTTCATCGAAGTCCTTCCTTTTACTCATATATACAACAAGTGAATGGCAAAACAAGTCTCTCTCAAGTATTCATTTAATATATCATATGTTTTTAATTATTTTAATTTTGGCCCAGCTTATTGAAATTTACTTGACAAATGGTGATGGGTTTGTATTGTTTGTCTATAATCCCTTGCTTTATAAAAGTTAGTCTTCATGTTCTCCTTTAGATGTCATCTGATTTTGCAACAGAAACTGAGTCTAAACTTTTCTGCTATCACAACTTCTGTCAATCACTGTTTTTCCAAGGACATTCACAGGAAGCTGATACGAAGTGGAGGAGGCAGGGTTCACACTGATTCATATCTGGATTGCCAGTGTTACAGGCAGTGGCTTTACTCACTATGCTGTAAAGGTGGCTCCAAGGACATTTCTTTCTTTTTTTTTTAGATTTATTTATTCTTATTGGAAAGGCAGGTATACAGAGAGGAAGAGAGACAGAGAGGAAGATCTTCCGTCCGATGGTTCATTCCCCAAGCGGCCGCAATGGCTGGAGGGGAGCCAATCCGAAGCCAGGAGCCAGGAGCTCTTCCGGGTCTCCCATGCGGGTGCAGGGTCCCAAGGCTTTGGGCCGTCCTTGACTGCTTTCTCAGGCCACAGGCAGGGAGCTGGATGGGAAGTGGGGCTGCTGGGATTAGGACCGGTACCCGTATGGGATTCCGGCACGTGCAAGATGATTACTTTAATCACTATGCTATTGTGCTGGGCCCCAAGGACATTTCTTGATGGGAACCTTTCTGTAGCTATCTAGGTTTTAAAAAATGATTTTTTTTTTGCTTGAAACTCATTTTATTTCTGTATTCTAAGAAAATTATGAGATGAATCGCACCAGTACATTATTTAGGAAACTCAATGAAGCATTGTTTACACGAGAAATTGGGAATAATTATCAATAGGTAATTGATGAAACTGCAGTGTAGCTATGAGAATTATGCTACATTTGTGTACCTAAAAAAGCTTGTTTTTTGTATTGAAATAGAGTCCAATGTACTTTCTGTTTGTTGTTTTTTAATGATTATGTTCCAAAAGAGTAGCTATGCTACAGTTCATTTTTCTTTCTGGCATTTTATATATATATGCAAACACACACACACACACACACACACATATATTTATGCTTGGGTATCAATAAGTGTGCTTGTTATATATGGGAAAATCTTAACAGAAATGCAAAAAGTAACCTTGATAATACTATTATATATTCTAATTTCCTTTTATATATTTCTCAATATCATAGATAAATGTATCATTCTGTATGATCAGGAAAAAAAAAAGCCATTCATGTGTTGTGGGCTAAGGAGTTGATTAGCGTTTGTTGAGCTGGGCAGGAACAGGAACTGGGTTTGTGGCTAAAAACACCCAGACTAATTGGACTCATCTGTATTCAATTTCCTGCCTAAATTAGGACTTGAGGGGAAGAGTATATAAGGGGAGGTGAAGGAGCAATAAAGAGAGACTTCGCAGAGACTTCCACCATCACTGGTCTCCTGTCGGTGCTTCATCCCCAGACCCTCTCCCTGTCCATGTTACTGGCTCTGCTGGCCAGAGCATAAATGCTATAAGGTTAAATTATTAGCAAGGTATGAATTAAAGAGGTTTTCTTAAAAATTTGTTTATGATACAGTTTTGTAAGCTCGGAGATTTGCCTCTCCTCCTTTCTAATTCCCCTCTCTCCGCTGATTTCCATCAAAGATTTTAAAAGGTGAACTTAAATGAAAGGTTTATTCAACATAGGAATAACAAATCTATGTGTTAGGTTGTGTCCCCCAAGTTAAATTCTGAGCTAAAACCTTACTTGTCTGCTAGCTTATTTGTAAATTCACCCCAGGTGATGCTTTGCTGCCAAGAGTTTGAGATGTCTGTCTAAGAAAAGATGGTGTATTGGAAGCTCGTTGTTAGCCTTTATTGTGGGGAGTTTCGTATTAAGGGCACAAGCTGGGTAATTGAGGGAGCCAGCGCTGCTGATCTCATGTGAAGCTGCCCTCTCTGTCACCAATGCCATGCATATGCCCAACTGTACCAGTGTTGGAATGACTAAGAAAGAAGATGTCATTGTGTCCACCTGGGTTTGCGGTGCCTCCTCTGTGCTGCTTTCTCTTTGATGTGTTGGCATGAGCATGCAGAAGTGCTCACCTTTTGGACCTGATCTCCTATGCTTGACTGCATGCCTCTTCCTCAGATCTCCCAGTCCTAACTGGTTAATTCTTTCTTCCGGTCCTTCGTACTTTTAGCTGCTAACCAATTCCCTAGTTACAACCCAGGAGTCTGTCTTATTTCAAGCCAATTCTTTCAAACAAATTGAGTAATCATACATACTTCTTAGGTTCACTGGAAGCACTTCTTTTGCTCATTCTCTGTGAGGATCATGTCTGAAGGCAGACATGGCAATGACCACATACTGTACGAATCTACTGGGAATCAGGCTTAATGTTTTTAGAACATCATTCTATTCAAGTATCAGAAGTTCTTTACCTTCCTTATTTACTATGATTGTCTTGAGTACTATCCAATCTAATGGCCTTGTTTCCCAAATGGCGGGGTGGGTGGGTATCGCTGACGGAACCTTTTATTTATCTGTACCACTGTCAAGATTGTCATCCTTCCAAGGCACCTGAAAATGTGGAAAACCACTATTCCAAAGTGTGGAATATGCTGCATATACAGCAAAACCTGACTCACCAAACGTATTTTTTTTTAAGATTTATTTTATTGGAAAGTCAAATTTTACAGCGAGAAGGAAAGACGGAGAGATAGAAAGATTTTCCTTTGGCTGGTTCATTAACCAAGTAGCTACAACGGCCAGAGCTAAGCTGATCCAAACCCAGGAGCCAGGAGTTTCTTCCAGGTCTACCAAGTGAGTGCAGGGTTCCAAGGCTTTGGGCCATACTCCACTGCTTTCCCAGGCCACAAGCATGGAGCTGGAAGGGAAGTGGAACAGCCAGCATACGAACCCATGCCCATATGTGATCCCGGCACATGCAAGGCAAGGATTTTAGCCATTAGGCTACTGCGTTGGGCCCAAATGTATTTTTCTTAAGGGCAGGTGGCACAAGTTGCAATGCTTCATCTTATTGGTGAGAATATCATATATTCCAGATTATTGGGCACCTGAATATTTGACTAATATAGTAATACATGTGATAGGGTCTGTACATCTCATGAGAATGGTTGAGAGAATGTACCTCTGACCTGGGAATTCAGCTGTGTATTTGGAAAGGCACTCAAGGTCAGCTCCTCCTGGATGATGTAGTATGTGATATTATTAGTGAACTATCGTGGAAGTGCATGGAAAAGGGACAACAGCTGTGTGAAAGAGTAAAGTGGTGCTTAAAAGAAGAAAGAAGAAGTGGACACGAACAGTGTTAGGCTCATGCTGCTAGGTGTATCTGCCTGCAGTTGTAGTCATTCTTCATGCGTTCTGTATTGTTTGTGTGGCTGAGGCTAGTTAGTATACAGATATCATGGTAAAGAGGATGTTTCTTTGTTTTGTGGCTTTTCATTTAAGGGGCTGTATAGTAATGGAGACTGTCATATCTAGTAACATGTTATTTAACTTCATGACATTATAAATTTCTATTTTTCTTTCTATTGCTGATTTTGTATTATGACTTTTCATCTGAGGGGATGTACAGTAGCTGTGAAACAGAGACTAACATATCCAGATGTGAGGATACAATGCAGTATGCATTTCTACTTCCAGACAAATATGGACTTATAATGAAACTGTTCACTATATCTTCACAATAGGATGCTGGACTCTGTGCCATTGTCCATGCCCACAATGATGGACATATGACTGTGTAAGAAGAACCATACTTTAGTAATGATACAGAGGAATTGGGGGGGGATTGGGGCTGGGATAAGGGAAATATCAGGAGCCTTTGGAACTGTATCATAAAATGATAATAATAATAATATGTAAAATGTGAAAAAAAGAGGATATCTTTTGGAGAGAATCAAATTTCTCTTTAAGATTTCATTCAAGGAATATTTTTAAAAATATTTGTTTATTTTTATTGGAAAGTCAGGTATACAGAGAGGAAGATCTTCCATCCAATGGTTCACTCCCCAAGTGGCTGCAACAGTTGGAGCTGAGCCAACCCGAAGCCAGGAGCCAGGAACGTTCTCTGGTCTTCCTTGTGGGTGCAGGATCCTGAGGCTTTGGGCCGTCCTCGACTGCTTTCCCAGGCCACAAGCATGGAGCTGGATGGGAAGTGGGGCTGTGGGAATTAGAACTGATGTCCATATGGGATCCTGGTACATTCAAGGTGAGGCCGTTAGCTGCTACACTATGGTGCCGAGCCTCAAGGAATCTTTTTAAACGTAAAAACTGAAGAGAGAAAAGTAAGCTCTAGGCAGGACTGAAATAACTGATACACCAACCCATGAATAGTTGAGTGTATCTTGTATTTTACCTTCTTGAGATGGTCATATAATCAGTGTGGGAATGTCAGGATATTCATGGTTTGATATGATTGGTCTTGACAATGACTTCCAGAGTTTCCACATTGTAAATAGGATCCTGTAAGTGAAATGACAGTTTTCCCTGGGTTTGGAGAGTCTTTCCATCAATTAATCCCGCCTAGGGATGTTGTAAATCCCATATCAGTTAGGTCAAATGGCTTCAAAGAATAATCAGTTAATTAATTGTGATCGGTTGCTATTTGAACATTCACTAAAATTTGCATTTTTGGCATTTAGAAGACAAAGTTAGTAATGGCAAACAGGTGCCTTGGTGAAGGTACAGGTAAAGGGTGAAGAAATGTCTTGGGGGCTGGATTTCCAATTCAGCTTTCACCTATATGCACCATGCGTTTGTCTGTTTATGGCACAAACTTTCCAGTGGAAGCATTATTCGAATTTTTTTTTTAAATACAAAGTGTTTGATAGAAAATGCTTGTTGGTGACAGTGCTGCAAATGTTTCTCTCACACAAGAACACGTGCATCAGTGGTTCCCCAAGGTAGCTGGACTGACTCTGGGGTTTTTATGCCTTCCTTTCTTTATATGAGTAGCATGCAGAGGTCTGGTACATCCTCTGAAAGCAAACAGAACCTGATCTCTTTGAAGTGACCTTAGTTAGCGGGTCTTGCTCCTACTGTGGTGTGATGGGCATTGCATCGAGGGAACTCACAGCCAACTGGGAGCTGTGTTCCTTTTTGATGATCGATGTTGGCAGAAAGGCATGCTGCTGCCTGGGGTCTCTGTTCTTTCTCCTGTTCCTTTGGTCTCTTAGAGTTTATGCCATTAAAGCGATCCTGCATCCTGTGGTGACTTGACATATAGGATGGGTGTGATAGCCATTAGAACGCACTCTGCATTTTGTGAGGAATTGCTCAACAGATACCCAAAGTTTCTGCTGCATATTCAGGAAAATGCAACTATTCATTATTTTTCTATTTTTTCACATATGTGGAATCAAACACTGAAGGGACAGAGAATCATCATATTAAATACAAACAATCTATGTGTTTCACAGTACCGTTATATGCAGATTTATGTTAGAATTGTTCTATAAATAAGACAGAATGCACTATTTGGGGCCGTCATATATTCCATTATTTCTCAACAACATCACAGAAATAATTCTCTTGTGAAATAGACCAATGGTGTAGTGAATGGTGTTAGGAGGTTCACTTTCAGCTGCCTTTGATGATTAATAATAGGGCTTTAGTTCAAGTTCAATGTAAAGACTGCTAGGAATGGTAGGCTCTTTATTGTGACCTGCAAGTCGTTTACTGTCAGTCGTTGGTTTACTGGCAAAGTCATGGTAAGGATCTATATTTATTCAGCTGGCTGTTAGAGCTTTAAATGTTTGCCCCTTCAGTTCAATATTCCAAATACAAAGCATTTACATCTAAAATTCATCAGAGAAATAGATTTTTCTTAAAACATTTTATTCAGTTATATATTTTAAAAAGAACTTTAAACTATTTGAGACTATTTCTTCTAATATGTTAGAAGTAGATAAAGATGACTTTTAAGAAAGTAATACTTTTAAGTGCATATGGCAAAGTTCACATAGGATTTGCTAAAGGGAAACTGCTTTTGTTTGATAAAACCAATTTATGGAAATAGAAATAGCTTTAGTAGATGAGAAGTTATTAATTTTATTCCTTGATAATGTATGAGTATTTAGTAATAATGGGCTTAGTACTCAGTATGTACTCAATTTTATCCTCAAAGTATTCTAGAAATATTAACCATGAAAATGCCATTGATTTGTTGTTGTTGTTGTTGTTATCTTTTGGTATTCTGGAGTCCTGTGCTTTTAAATGTAGCAGTGTCCTGGGGTTTTAAGCCCACTATAAACTGGCTTTAGAAAAGAAGTAAATTACTATATAAAATTCTTTTTTCTTGAAATTTATATTAAAATGGTGATTGTCTCACACTGCTATGAGATTATAAGGACAGCTGGGTTTACAGCAGTTTGAGAACACAGCAGGTTTTTTTTTTCCAAAATAAAATTATAAACTTTGTCACTTGACATAATTAGTATTAAAATGGGCGGTCAGCCAATTATGGTTTTTTTTTTCAGCCAGTTTAAAATTTGTCTGCTCTGACACTGATATTTCTCCCTTGCCTATTGACCCAGTGTTAAGCTTTGCCAGTAGAGGGAGCAGGAAGAACACTGCAGGAGGAAAGGAATTCTCTGCTCCTGTTGGGATGGCTAAGCAAGTTAAGGACCTTGTAGAGGAAGCATTTCTAGGGTAGCCATCCTGAAGTTTCCTCCTGGATTGTACCTCCCAGGGGGAGTCTGTGACTTCCCCTAACCTCTTGTGATTTCCAAGCAACAGAATTCCAAGGATATCTCATAGGATTTTTTGGTGGCTTCTTCTTCCTTTGTCTTTATTGCCCTCTGATCCCTTGTCCTTGTTCCAGGGAGACCTCTTGGGATCAAGTCAGCTTCCCAATAAGTTCAGGAGCACCTTGCCATGAGAATCCTACTGAAGCTCATCAACACTGCAGGGAGAGTTCTGCTCCAGCAGTCCCAGCTCACTGACTATGGACCAGTTCTGGTTCAGGGCAGCGCAGTCTCTCTGGCTGCCCAAGTGTTATAACTTGTGTCTTCAACAGCAAGGTCTAAGCCTTGTCATGAGACCGAGCACCCGTTCCAACTTCGGTTTATTTTGTGCTATGATTGTTTATCTACAGTGTATATTTTGGATTTTTTTATAAACCAAAATTGTTAACTCCTTGAGAGTGGTTTGTATTTTTTTATGTTAACTTTTACTTGTTCAATTACCCCAGTATGTGACTTTCACCTCCTGATTGGACCTTGGCTGATAGAGAAGGAATATGGTGGAAGTCACAGCTCTTAAAATTTCATAAAGATTTTATTTTCTTAGAAGAATCCTTTAGTATACTAATACATTATTTGGAAATGTTACTGTATTTTAAAGTGCTTTTAAAAATTAGTAGGAGGGCCTGGCACTGTAGCCTAGTGGTTAAAGTCCTCGCCATGCATGTACCCTGGATCCCATATTGGTGCTGATTTGTGTCCTGGCAGTCAAGGACAGCCCAAGGTCTTGGGACCCTGCGCCCGCATGGGAGCCCGGAAGAGGTTCCTGGCTCCTGGCTTTGGATTGGCTTAGCTGCGGTCATTGCGGCCACTTGGGGAGTGAACCAGCAGACAGAAGATCTTCCCCTCTCTCCTCCTGTCTATATGACTTCCCAATAAATAAATAAAGTTAAAAAATGAGTGGGAACTATGGCCTTGGTGTGAGGGCTCAATGGCTAAAGCCTCACCTTGCAAGTGCTAGGATGCTATAAGGGCATTGGTTCATATCCCATGCCTGGCTGCTCCACTTCCCATTCAGTTCCCTGCCTATGAGGAGAGGAGGCTGGCCCAAACCTTGGGACCTTACATCTGTGTGTGAGATCATGAAGGAACTCCTGGCTCCTGGTTTCAGATTGGTTCAGCTTTGGTCATTTGGGGAGTGAACCAGAGGATGCAAAATCTTTCTCTTTGTACATCTGATCTGCCTTTCCAAAAAAAATAAATAAATTTTTTAAAAAATTAATGGGAACTATATATGTAAAAGCACTAAATTTTATTATTTTCTTATTCATTTTCGCATTTTTCATTAGTGTATCTTTCTGATTTTGTTTTATAGTTCTTAATAAAAAGCTTGTGTATATGTATGATTACTTTATATATTTATATAATGCTTGCCTTAAAACATATTATAATACTCTATTAATTTTTTCTACCAGGAAGGCATAGATATAGTCCCAATTACAAAAACACATTTTGATGTTAAAAAAAACTATCGCTAATGTACAAACTTAAAAATGATTCCTAATTAACTTTTTTTATAAAATATTTTTTTTGCAAATTCATATATATATATATATATATAGAGAGAGAGAGAGAGAGAGAGACAGAGAGAAATATCTTCTCTCTGATGATTCACTCCCCAAGTGACTGCAATGGCCAGTGCTACACCAATCTGAAGCCAGGAGCCAGGAGCCAGGAGCTCTTCCGGGGCTCCCACGTGGGTGCAGGGACACAAAACTTTGGGCCATCTTCGACTGCTTTTCCAGGCCACAAGCAGGGAGCTGGATGGGAAGTGGGGCCGCTGGGATTAGAACCGGCATCCATATGGGATCCTGGCACGTTCAAGACGAGGACTTTAGCCGCTAGGCCACGGCGTCAGGCCCCCTAATTTACTTCTATACTTAGTTTTAGAATTATTTTTGTGTGATAAAAATGATTCGAGTTTAGATGTTTTTTAGGTAGGATGAATATCTGAAAATTTAAGTTTATTCTAAATAACAAAACCTCTAAAATAGGCTACAGTAATCTGCTTCACTGGGAAAAAAGTCAGTCTCAAACATTTGCAGCAAAATGCAGAGAAAGTGATTACATGATTTAAAAATTTTTGTTCTTGTCTTTTCACTGCTGTCTTTCAGTTTAAAAATCTAAAGTTGGCTGAGTAAAATGTGGAGGTGGTGATAAAAAATAGGTAACCTCGACACCCAAAGGAGATGTAGGTATGACACTGTCTGTGTTACATCACTCAGGAGATGTCTTTAGCTACAGTTTGCAACTGAGATCCAGGGCTGGGAACAGTTTTGGTAAGGGAACTCCCCTGCTAGGCTGAAGCTCCTAGTGAGTGTGAGATCTGGGGCTGCTTGCAGGCCAGGTCAGGCTATTTGCAGCATCCATTGGCATACATATGAGCTAGGTCTGGGACCGGGGACAGGCTGAACTAGGTCAGCCTAAACATACTGGCAAGAGCAAGAGCCAGGATGGGATTCAGGCTAAGCCAGGTTGGACTGCAACTTCTGCAGTTCACATGAGGGCTAGGGGTGGGCCAAGCTGGGCTTGGCTTCTACATCTGCTGGTGATAGCTGGGACTAGGAATGAGCCAGGCTGGGCTAGGCTGAGCCAGGCTGAAGTACCTGCTGGCAGATTCCAAGGCTGGCGGTAAGCCATCTCAAGCTGGACCATAACACCTGCTGACATATGCAAGACCTAGGGCTGGGAGCAGGCCTGGTAGGAGAACTTTGGGGACTGCCTTGCTGTGCCATTGCTTACACTGGTGTGTGTAAGATTTGGGACTGGTGGTGGATTGGTCTGAGGGTGGACCAGGCTGGGTTATGTTGCTGCAACTACTGATGTGAGAGAGAGCCAGAATGGGTACAGGTCAGCCATGGTAGGCCATAGCAACCTGTTAGGTTGTATGGCAATATCCCGTCAGGCGCAAGATCCAGGGCTGGGAGTAGGCCTGTTGGGGAAATGTGGGTACTACGCAGCTGGGCTGTAGCTCCTACTGGTGAGCATGAGAGCCAGGGCTGCTGGCAGTCCAGAATGGTCAGGGCAGCAGTACCTGTTGGCATATGTGTGAACCAGATTTGGAGGTGGATCTGGGTGAGTTAAGCTAGAGCACCATGGGTGTACACAAGAGCCAGATTGAATATGGATGGGATGGTTTGGGTTAGGCCTCAGCACATGTTGGCACATGCTAAAATTGGGGCTGGGGGTGGGCCTGGTGGAAGTTATTGGGGGCTGTCCACTCTAGGCCACGGTACCCACTGGCATGTGTGAAGATCAGGCCCATAGTGAGTTGGGCTAAGATGCAGCATCCAGTAGTTCACATGAGAGATGGGACTGGGAGTGAGTGGAACTGACCAGGCAGCTGCATCCTCTGGTATGTGCATTTGCGGGTACATGTGATGGACCAAAGCTGACCCTGTGCTGGTTGTCACACACAAGAGGCAAATCTGAGGTCACCCCAGGTGTGGTTTCTCAGGAGGCTCCCCAATTAGATGGCTGGACTCAAACCCCTGTCATAGGGAAAAATCACAATATATGTGGTCTGTCCTTGGAGGACGTGTGTCAGAACTGGGCCTCCTCAGTTGCTGATGCCTATGCGGTGGACAGCATATCCAAATGCACATGAGAGACATTACAGCCAACTAATATAGGCCAGCAGAGGACATGTAGTGACTTGTCAGAAGATGGAAAGGATAACAGCTTGGACCGCTCTCCTGGCCAAGCTTTGGAATGTTTTCCTGTATTTGTGGATATACTAAGGGGGGTTTGGTTAGCCAATACACCATGGAAAGGTTTTTCTCAGTCCTTGTGCAGTGAAACCAATAATGTCTCAAAACTGTCAAAACCACTCAAGTAACACCCTTGGAATACTGTTCCCCATATCTGGATCTCTGGGATATCATTGAGTGACCATCTGCCTATTCCTGGATGCTGATATAGTCTGACATCAAGGAGTCAAACTAGGAGAAAAACTGAAATGTTTGTCCTCGCCCCACTTTCATTCATGCCTTGATCTGCCCACCTCGGTTGGATACCCATAGGGCATGTATCTCTCAACTATGTAAGCAATGTTAAACATAAAATTAAAAGAATAATATTCCTTCTAATTGCTCTTGTTAAAAGATTGGAAAGAATTGGAATCAGAATAAAGATTAGTAAGAGTCCTAGCAGTTCTGAGCATTCAAGAAGAGGTAAAGTCTCATTCAGGCTGTGGTATTTACTGGTTAAGTCACAGGCACATCACTTAATTGTTCTGAGCTTCAATGTCCTAGGGTACAAGATGGTTTTGTAAAAAGCTAACTTGAAGACTTTTTGTTAAGATTACTTGTAACAAATATAGCTCATACTTACTGAAAAATGACTGTGCCAGGCTGTTAAAAATATGAAGCAGCTAAAATAAACTCTTCTGTGTCTCCGAATGAGTCGGTGGAGTGCCGTGTGTGATGTGTTTGCAGATGATGTGTTAGGTTGCTCCATAAACGTTGAATCAACAAGGGTGTGGAGGAATGGGAGAATATTAACAAAGCAACTGGCTGCTGTGTTTTGCGAGAGGTCTGGGAATTAGATCCTTAGTGCTGACAGCTGCTGAATCAGGGAAGGGCTGGATGCTGCGGTTTGTAGGGCAGTGGCAGCCTGGAGGAACAATTCCTTCTTTGCCACGGGATGTGAGGGTTGCCAGTCTTCTCCTAAATGTTTACAATGTTTAGATGAGACCCACCCCATAGGGGATAATTTGCTGAACTGGAAGTCCCCTGACTAAAATGTTAATCACATTTTAGAAGATACTTTCACTGCAACATCTAGGTAGCTGTTTGACCACCAGCAGATGAACGTCTTTGTCTCTCCTCTCTGTAAATATGCCTTTTCAATAAAAATAAATAAATGAATCTTGAAAAAAGTCAAATCAACTTGTTTTTGTATTAACAGCCCAAATTCAGGAAGTGTGTAAGGATAAAGATGAAATTATTTTCCTCACTATATTTTCTTAAGAGTATTTTTTCTTGGCAGACAACGGAGGGAATTCATCCTGCTTTGTTTTAATGTTTTAAATTTTGATGACAAAGCATATGCAACTTGTGTTCATGCATGTCTTTTAACCATCGTGAACATTGTCATTGAATTTTTTTGACTAAGACTGCATGCTGAGATAAATGAGTCATTTGGAAGAAGTCTGTCCTGATGATGAATCACCCATTATTTCTGGGAGCAGATGTAAGTAGTGCTAATGCATACTTCAGTGCAAAAACTGTTTTATTATTTAAAGAAATAAGTGCCCTTAGAAGTAGAGAAAAATCAAAACAAAAATTCTGAAGCCCATTGACACTGACCTAATTATTATGGTTTAAAAAGAAAAGCAGAGTTTTATCAGTGGAATAATAAGTGCCTATGTAAATGAATGTTTCAATTCACTTTATATACTTAAAATGGCTTTGCAATTTGCTGTGTTCAATGAAATATTTGTGCAAAATTTTCGCTTTAACTTGGTTATGTCTGGCTGGGTACTCCAGTATTTTGGCACGTCATTCAATTTCCCATTTTTACTCGATATAGCTGCTCTGTTATTTAAAAAAGTAATGGTTTTAAGTGTGCTTAATACTGCCTGTTTCGATGTTGGGAAGAAGTACTCATCAAAATGTTGTATTTACTTTAGAAAAGTCTTGATTTTAAAAAATCACAATATTTTCACTATTTAGGTAAGAACTATTACAATATAGATTTTGTTTTGGGTCACCAAAATTGCTGTGTTTTGATTCAACTGATATAAAACAGTTAAATTCAAGAAATAAAATCAGTAATGTACGATTGTTATGCATTTATATCAGGCCTTTTGTAAATCCTCAGAGCTTACATATCAGATTCTTTAATGTTGTAAAAATAAACCTAGCCTTCCAAGAATAAACTGTAAGGTTGGAAACATTCAATAAAAGTATCAAATAAACACAGGGAAATGCAGAAGGATTTAAATTCGCTCACTTGTTCATCTGTGCATTTAATATTTAATCTGTGTTTTGCAATTTTACTTTTCACCAAGATGTAGGAATGCAAAGAGTTAGTTGGAGTTGATGATGGGCTTCTCATTGGAATATATTAGGAGGCAAATTGTGGAGATGCCTATCTGGCTAAGGTGAGAATTTGACAAACACAAACAGTCAAGGTCCTTGAAAAGGGGAAAGAGAGAAGAGATTCTAGGGCAATCCTAGAATGCAAGGAATGGGGACTGTTCGAACTTGTGTAATTTGATATGTGTTAATATGCTGATTTTTATTTAATTTCAACAATGTTCTGCACTTAAAGACATTGTCAGTTACATAGTAACTCCTGTTTCTTGTGGCTTCTCCTGCTCTTAAGCAGTCAATTGTTGGTTAAATTGTTTAAATATGAAATTACATCTTCAATTTAATGTTTCTGGAGGGAAGTGCACCTTGAGCTACAGAGTACACTGCTCCTTGTAGTGACCAGTAAGTGTTTGCTAGATTGAGTACATGTTCTTCAGTGGTATCCAGAGTGACAGCTTGATGGTGAGAAGCCTCCAAAATAGTCAAAGACAAACTGAGCACTATACAGTTCGTATATGCATATTGTCACATGTGTATAACTTGGGACTAGATGCTAGGAAAGGCATATCAGTAAATTCTGTAAGGTCACTTAGAGAACAGTTCAGATAGAGCTGGCATCATGGTGTAGCACCTGTTTAAGTCCTGTCTGCTCTGCTTCTGATCCATCTCCTTGCTAATTTGCCTGGGGAGGCAGGAGAAGGTGGCCCAAGTTGAAGTTCTGGTTTCTGAACTTCAGCCTGGTTCAGCCAGAGCCATTGCTGCCATCTGCTCTGCTATTCTACTTAGAAGTAAATAAAATACATTTCTAGAGAAAAGTAAGCAATCCAGGAAATGCTGCCAAAGGGCAAAAGGACTTGTTCTAAAGAAGTAGGGTCTGGTGAGTATAGTGGTTCAGAATTTATATTTCATAGCTAGTTTAGCTCTACATTAGAAAATGGTAAAAGTAGTGAAGTTTTATTTGATAGCTATGCCTTTCTCTATTTCAGCAGAAGATCTAGGCCACATCTAAATTTAAGATAATAACTAAGTGATTTTATCTTGTCCCCCAGTCAGTGTGCAACCTCTATGTCAGCTAGGCCAAGAAATAATAACAACACAGGTTATCCTAAAGCTGAAGCTAAAGAAGGCCTGTCTCATTGAAAGGTTACAAAGAGACATTCTATTGACTGTACAGGTTTTTAAATGAAAATTTACCACTCATTCTGCTTTCTTGTCCTCATTGATTTCTTTTTAAATACCAGTCATGCTTTCAAACTTTTCCAGAAAATGAGTTTCTAAAAGGAACCACAAAAGTACTGTAAGTAGCAACTATAAAGTATTCAGCCAGGATGATCTCACTGGCCACAGAAGCATCTTTCAAACTGGCTTTATGACCATTTTTCTGTAACATTCTCACCTAATTGCCAAATTTTTGTGCTTCCAAGTAACATTCTTAATATTTAAAATGACACTGAAAGTGATTTCATTGAAGAATGAGCTACTGTCCTACAGAGCAATTAAATTCTTACCTTAGAAGATGCTTATTAACAGAGACATCAACCTGGAACCTTCTCCTGCAAAATCTGTGACTTCTTTTGAATGAGTCTTATACTCCCCAACCTCCTTGGGTAGTACCCCAAGTCTCTGAACCCTACTTTTTGCTTATGAGGGTTTTTCCCCTAAAGACTTCTTTTACTTTTAAAATGTTGGTCTTGCTTTTTTTTTTTTTTTTTTTTTTTTTTTTTTACAGATAACTTCCAAAATCTTTGTCAGCATCCATTTTCTTCCAGTTGCATAAATGTATTTATCACAGTTAGGTAAACTTACTCATCACTTCAAATTCAAATGTATTGAACTGAAGTATTTACCAATCTTCACTCTTCCATATTTCTTAGTTACTCTGGATTGAACCATTGATGCATGCCATTGATAGAGACGGAGACAGGGAAAGAAGGTGCAATGTAGCCAGCATGATGGGATCAATCTAGGGAGTAATGGACAATGGAAGTTCTAGAAGATGTCTGACTTGGATATTGATCTGTGTCTGAAAACATTCATTTTCTTCATTTAACCAGGCGGTGGATAATAACACCCAGTGACATCACTTCTAATCCTATTATCATCTGTTCTTGTATGTCATTTGTGGTTTCAATCATCAATTCTTAATCTCCTACAGATGACATTTTCAGTAAGAAGGCAAACATTTCATCAGATAATGTCTTTTTCCGAATAAAGCTTCTGATGTGTATCTGGAGGGTCCATGATCTCCATTCCTCCCATTAGCATCAGGGTCCACCGGTCCCATATTTTTTTCATTGTGGAACAAATATATCCAGCATCTTATTATGAAATTAGATTTTTAACAGAGAGAAATCTTCTAAATACTTATCCCAATTTTTTTTTAAAGATCAATGATGGGAATGAAAGAGTATCAATCATATTTTATTATGATTGCAAGATCAAATCACAGTAATTCTCTGAATTTAAATGTGCCTGCTAGACACCAGCAAGACAAAGTGTAGAAGTATGATCCTTGTATTCAACAGATTTGGCTTTAAGTCCTCTTCCACCAAAAATCACAGATACCATGCTTACTTTCAGAATTGTCTCAGACAAGTCTTCTAAACAAAGAGTCCTCTTATATGTGGAAGTGAAAATTAAAATAATAACAATAATAATAATAATAAAAGGAAATGCCTGTGTATCAGTATGGCTGCAAATAGAGTTTTGTAAAACTTTGTTTTATACCTTTGTCAAATCAATGGTTAAAAATGTTATATACTACTATAGTTTTAATAATCTGTAACTAATTTAAACTTTAGATGGGTGAATTTTTGTTCAATTTTTATTTATAGTCACTACCTGTATTCTCACTGAACTAGGGCCTTCTGCTTTTTACTAATTATACTTAGTGAAGCATTAAGTCTTTCTACAGCAATGTAAATTTAAAATGTTCTTAAAGATGGAACAGAGACAAGGAGAAAAGGGAACGGGAGGACAGTGAGGGAGGAAGGGGAGAGACAGAGAAGAGGGGAAGCTGAGGGAAAGGATGAGAGGGAAAGAAGGGCAGAAGAGAACATCATATTCATAGAACTAGCTATTAAATAAATTCTGTTAAAATTAGATTAAAATTAGATTAAAATTTTCCTTTGTTGGTAGTAATGTCTATCTTGAATGCTCATGTATTATTTATTCATTTATTTTAGCTAAGGATATCTCACTGTGTTCACTGCCAGTACCAAACCCTAAAGGAGAGAACATGTAGTTAGCTTGTAACTGACTCCTCTATCTCAAATCATGCCTTTTAAACTTACTATTGTCTCAGGCTTACACTCGCTTATGGTCAGTGATACAAAGCTATTGGGCATGCAATAATTGCTTTTACCATATATTTTAATTTAATTTATCTAATGTGATATGCATAGCTCATGAGTTCTTAGGATTGTCTTTATTTTATACACAGGGACTTTGTGTAACATCATATAACTAGTAACTGGCACAAACACTCAAACCTGGTCTGGTTCCAAAATACTTCTTTCAATGTGGCATATTCTCTTCAAACACATTATTCTGTCTGTCAAAAGTTTTCACATTGTCCAGATTATTGACCGCCTATGTTTTCAATTGTTTATCTCCCTCGATCAATGGACCCCCCCGATAAATTGAATCCAAATAAGGCATGGTCTGTTTTTATGCCTCAAATATTTGTCATATCATTCATTGATATGGTAACAATCTCTGCTATTCTGAACACGGTGTTGTAGTCTGCAAAGATGAGTATAATAATATTTTATACTTTGTGGGGTTTTATGAAGATTAGATGAAAATCTTCCGTAAAATTATTGTATAAAGTACACAGTAAATTTTAGTTGGCATCCTTATAATAGTGTTCATAGGACCAACTAAAATGTATATAAACAATTTTATAGAAATAAGCATTAAGAAATTATGAAAATTCACATTAAAAACTGGTAGGTATTTTTGAATGCATCATAGTATTATTATACATGAAGCTTTGCATGTGGATACACTGAGTTCTTGGTAGTGTCTCTTATATAGGTTAGGAAAACAAAATCTTTTGGGTAACATTTATTATAGTAAGTCTGTTATCAGGTTAAACTAATATGCTTGCTGTGTAGCACAGTGATGTCAAACTTGTAGTAGACTTACATCGTTATATATTGAAACTTACCACAAAACCCAATTTCAAGATAACTTAGCATTTCTTTCATTTATTTGCTAGGCACACTGAAAACAAAATTGGTGAATCAGTCTTATAAAACTGAATGGTGAAAGTATGCAAAAAAAATTAAAGTGTTAGTAAAAACATATTCTGTACTTAATAATATAAAGGAGTTATCCTCTTTATTTTAATTGACGTTTTATCTAGAGACGTCTAGATTTTGAGTAACATTAAAAGAGAAAAACAATGTCATATTAGAAGCTTCATGTTCTTAACATTTTATAATTTTATATTTGATCCATTATGCAGCTTAAAACATGAAGCATTAACTTACAAAGATCAGGAAACATAAAGACAGATCAAATGGTTTGAAAATGCAATGGAGCAAGATGATGAGACACAATTGGCTGGAGATTGAAGTGGGAAGAACCAAGAGCAGAAAGATTCAGACCTTAAAAATCGCAATCAGAGGACTGTCAAATTTCACTGATATCTCAATGCAGCTTGTAGACTGATGGATGCTGTAAATAATACATCAATGGAAATGTCTAAGGCAGTGCTGGGTATGTTTTTATCAGTGTGAAAAAGAATGTCTGGAAGATTGATAGCAGCGCTTTGCAGTCTACTTCCATTGTTCATAAGTACATGTGATCATCAGTTACAGCGCCTAGGTCGTACTCTCTGACTTTTATTTGGAAATGACATGTGAATATGATGTACTGGCTCTTTTTCACTCTAGCTGCAGTACCTTATTTCAGGTTGCGTTACGGATGATGTGTGTATACACATAAATACATGTGTGTGCATGTGTATGAACACTGTGAGGGGCTTTTAAGAATTCACAGAAAATACTTGCAATGAAGTTTGAGACAATGCTTTATTTGCGGTAAAAATTAAGACTCTAAGGAATTAAAAGATTTACTTATTTGAAAGAAAAACTTGACAGGAGACAGAGAGGAAGAGAGGAAGAGAGAAAGATTGCTTTTATCTGTTCTTTTAATTACCCAAATGGCCACCATGAGTAGTCTGGGCCTAAGCCAGAAGTCAGGGTATCTATCCTGGTGTTCATGTCCCCAGCACTCTAGCAGGAAGATGATCAGAAACAGAGTTGTTGGGCCCCACGCAATAGCCTATTGACTAAAGTCCTCGCCTTGCATGCGCTGGGATCCCATATGGGTGTGGGTTCTAATCCTGGCAGCCCCACTCCCCATCCAGCTCCCTGCTTATGGCCTGCAAACACAGTTGGGGACGGCCCAAAGCCTTGGGACCCTGCACCCACATGGAAGACATGGAAGAGGCTCCTGGCTCCTGGCTTCGGATCATTTCAGCTCCAGCTATTGTGGCAGCTTGGGGAGTGAATCATCGGACAGAAGATCTTTCTCTCTGTCTCTCCTTCTCTCTGTATATCTGACTTTCCAATAAAAATAAATAAATCTTAAAAAAAAGGAGTAGCCAGGACTGATGGTGGTGTTCAGGTGGACTCCAGCGCGGCAGGTAGCTGATTAATGCACTGGCATAGTGTCGACTCCACATTCTTTCCCTTTTTAAATACTACTCCTAGGATGTCTGTTTTAAAATTTGACATGAGTGAAGTTGAATATCTTTTCCGTTGATTATTTTGTCTAACCCTTACCTATTTTCCTTCTGGACTTTGGTCTTTTTATTAATACTTGTTGATCAATTTAGTGGAGTCAATAAACCTCTGACTATAACATTAATTTAAAAAATTGAGACTATTATATGCTTCGTTTGGGAGATTACAAGTGCAAGTTTGTTTAGTTTAGCTTTTGCATTCTTCAGAGAGAGAAAAGTTTTTGAATTGCAGGAAATCTTTTCCTAATGAAACACTGCTGTCAAAATCTTCCACTTGTTCAGATATATCTGCATTGGGATGTCATGGATTCATAAGCCTACCTTTGGTGGACAGACGCAGTTCTAAGAAACATTAATCATGTGAAGCATTTTCCATCTGGGCTGACAGTAAAATCTTCCTGTAAGAATGTTTGAATGGAAGAAATGATAGCTTTGTAAAAATTCTCTATTACTAAGTGATGTGCACATGACAACAAGTTTTAGGAAGTCCTTGAGTTTAATGAATACACATACAGGTTATAGACTTCTCTTTCACGTGGCTTTCTGATGCTCCAGACGGTTTGTTCCTTTGCACCGTGTGCTCTGTGCTCTGCTGCACGTGCGGTTTTCACCTACATGTCTATTCAGAGAAAGTCTTTCATTTAAAATAAATTCTAGAATAACTAATGAGTAAGCACTTTAACATTTAGTAAATTTACTTCCATAACTGCAAGGGTTAAAAGAACAAAATAAGCTATATTTAAACATGTTTAATATTTGCTCAATTTGTCAAGATTTGATTAGCAGGTTGAGTAAGATGCTACAGATAATTCTGAAGATATTGTTCAAATGAGGTTAAGATTAGTTTGAGTCTCACATTGGACTTTTGCACAAGACAATTTACTTGACTCTAGTTGCACCAAAC
Organism: Ochotona princeps; assembly: GCF_030435755.1. Lineage (NCBI taxonomy): Eukaryota > Metazoa > Chordata > Mammalia > Lagomorpha > Ochotonidae > Ochotona > Ochotona princeps. The sequence continues at coordinate 19,630,699 of NC_080846.1, read as the reverse complement.
TAAAAGACTACCTTTGGGGGCGGGGAGGGGGGCGGTGCGGTTGGAGCACAGCATGATGGCTCAGTTGGCTAATCCTCTGCCTACAAGCACTGACATTCCATGTGGGCAGGCAGTTTGTCCAGACTTAATATAAAAACTGAAAATTATTTTCCTGAAAGTGTCTTGGAAATATTTTTTGGTTCAACTTGTTTCTTCTTCTAAGCATTTGGAGCTTGTTAGCAGATTCAAGGAAGACCCTCTATAGTGTTTCTGAGTTCTTTCTTCGGATCATTTCTTTTTCGGTGCTAATTTGTACCACAAATATCCTTGGCCTCCACTCTGTCTCTTCCCCTTTGACATGATTCCATGAATATCTTCTGAGAGCTCTTTCTGCTACGGGCCAGATACAATCTCTGGGCAGAAACTGAGGGCTGATGTGGGGCACACATCTCAGTCTGTCTTGGGGTGGCAGTGAAGCCCTGCCTGCTTGCTGATATCGGGTAACAGTTATTCCATGTGCTTTTTCCAGTGTTCTAGTTGCTTCTGTCTCAGGAACGTGAATCCAGTCACAGTTACTTTGTGTAAACTAGAAAGGGAAGAATCTATACAGCACCTGACCTTCCTAAGAAAAACTTCTAGACCAACTTTTAAATTTGTTCAGGCTTTATTTCTCACCACTTTCATTTCAATTCTGTGCAATTTTGCTACTTTTATCACTCTGTTGAAATCTTGTTTAATGTTGGTGAATGACTTCTGTATCTCCAAAGTCACTTGAAATTTTTCCACCTCTTGTTATCTGATCTCTCAGCAGTTAGGTGTATTTGATTGTCATCTTCATCCCTGGGAACACAGAAGCAGAAAACAAATCTTACTTCCTTTGTTTTCACTAGATATAGTTTCCTCTCGGGTTTGCTGATCACATCTTGACTGTTTCACCGAGTTTCCTTTTTTTCATTTATTAACACCCACAAGGCTTGTACTAAGACCTTTCCCAAGACCATGACTTCTATGTTCATTTTCTAGTTGCATCAATGGAATCATTTCCATTTCCATTGTGGAACCATAAAGAAATACCCAATGTGATAGCTCAAAGACAAATCATTTGAACTGACTTTCCCGGAACCATACTGTTCTACCTAGGTTCCCTCTCCTTTTCAACAACTGCCTCACATTTGCTTCCATGTGATCTGCCATTAAGTCCTGTCAGTCAATGGAATATATTTCATATCCTATGAACACATCAACCCTCTATTGTTAATTTAATCAGCTTTGAATCTACAAGCCTTTCCAATACCTTGGGAACTAATCTTCTTTTCTATTGCCTTCAAAATAACCTGTTTTCCATCTTAGAGACAGGTGATCTCAAAATATGGTCTAGTCATATCAGCCTTGTTGACCTATGTGACTTGGGTGATATCTGATTGTTTTAAAGATAAAGATGAAGATGTTTAGTATGGCTTAAAGGACCATGCTGGATGTCTTTGCATTAACCATACTAGACTGTTTGAAGAAGTCTCCGTAAATCTGTTTTATCATATTACTGAAAAACTCATATCATGAAAATTAATAACTTCCTCTTTACTGTTCTATGCTGTTTCTTGGTAACAGTGCTTATATTGCTAAATTGAGTAATGGAACTGTTATCCATATGCCTAACTGAACTGTAAAGTTTTGAAGACAGAAGCTGGCATTTATTCACCTGCAATTTTCGATTACTATCCAGCTCAGTGAATGCCACAAGAATATCCTTAATAAATGTTTTTAAAAATAATTTATTGAGTTGGAATTGCCTTTACTATTCTATTTTACTAAAGTCTAGCCTTGTGCTTAGCTAAGAACTATAGCTTATCCTTTACCAATTTATGCCTAAGAAGATATTGCTGAAATATTTGATGGGTTTCCTATCTCTAATTTCTTTATAAATTTTATACTATTAATTCTTGTAGCTAAGGTTTATATAGTCAGTGCTATTCTTAGTATTTAAACATGCTAATTTCTGGAACCCTAACAATAAGCTTAAACAAAGACACTATTATTTCTAGTGTACTTTAAGAACTTGAGATACAAAGACTCCTCAATGACTATGGTTTTAATATATGTGATCTTTCAAAAATTATGTGTTGAAAGTTAACCACAAAGGTGATGCTCCTAAAAGGTGAGGCCTGAGAGATGCCTGCTCACATGAATGTTACTGGTAGCCTTAAAGAAGGCTTAAGAGCATCCCTTCTCCACTTCATTCCATTGGGATCACGTAAGGACACAGCAGCAAGGTAAAATGTTAAAGTGAGCCTTTATTGGAGAGTGATGAGCTGAGTTCTTAATCTTTCCCACCTGAACTTTCCCACCTCCAGAACTGAGTGAAATACCTTTCTATTATCATAAGTTACTCATTTTGTAGTATTCTGTTATAGCTTCGTGAACGTTGTGAGCATTCTAGTCCGTTAATTCAATCATGATTTGATGATTCGTATCTATATAACTTCCCTTCTTATTAGTTTACCTAACATGTATTTTTTTATAATAGATCCACCCACAACACTATCTTTCCTGTCATTGAAACATGGCCATTAAATTGATGAATGCCTGGAATTACATGACCAGAGCATTTGGATCAATGACCTCAATGAAGTAAAAGCCTCTCTTAATTGCATCCTGCTTACTAAATCAAATCATGAAATTAATGCTACCTAAACTATTTAGGTGTACTGATTACATAAATAACATGGAAATCTTTCATTTTGTACTTTTATTCTGGCCACTCAGTGTCTTACCAGTAACATGCACCATTACATTGAATATTTTATTTACATACAGATTAAAATATAAACACTTTTTTGTTTGATGCCTATTTGGGGGGCACATTCAACTTTCATTGGAAAATGGATAATGAACATCACAATATTTATTGAAAGGTGTTTCTAACACAAACGTTTGACATCTGAAACAAACAACACAAATTCATAAGAATAAAGTAATCAATCTCTAGTTTGACAAAGCTAAATCAGAGTTTTACAAAGTTATGATTTGAATGGAGACTTTTTCTTTTTCATTGCTTTAGAATGCTAGACTACAGTAATTTTCATGATCTCTCTTTAACTTTCTAGTTTTCTGTATGTAGGTGAAATGTCTATTTTTCTGTTCAATTGTTATTTAGAGCCATTGTTTGCATTCCCACTAAATTAAGGTCTTTTTGCTTTTTAATTGTTTAACTTATTCAGTAAAGTATTATGCTCTTTTTTAAGATCTACTTATTTTAATTGGAAAGGCAGATATACAGAGAGGAGGAGAGACAGAGAGGAAGATCTTCTGTCCCATGGTTCACTCCCCAAATGGCAGCAACAGCTGGAGCTGAGCCAATCTGAAGACAAGAGCCAGGAGCTTCTTCCGGGTCTCCCATGCAGGTGCAGGGTCCGCAAGCTTTGAGCAGTCCTTGACTGCTTTTCTGGGCCACAAGCAGGGAGCTGGACGGGAAGCAGGGGCGCTGGGATTAGAACCAGCATCCATATGGAATCCCGGCATGTTCAAAGGGAGGACCTTAACTGCTGTGCCACTGCGCTGGGCCCACCTTTTTATCCTGATGTAAATCTACATATGTCATCTCACAAGGTAAAAATAGCCAGTTGTGGAGGGAAAAAGGAATAAGGAGAAGAATGTCATTAAAGTTCCATCTGATCTGTTAAGTACTAATTCAGTAATAGAAGCAAAAAAAACTGGTATCACAAGCAATATAAAATATTTACGAAAAATTAATAAAATGGTTTTTAAAAAGTAAAAAATAGTTCAAAAAGAATAATGAGGCAACTCCTGGCAAACAGATGGATGATTGGCACCAATTAATGTCTAAGGAATACAAGTTAAATTATAATTTCTTTGGATCAATAAAATTGGCAATAACTGATGAGAAAGTGGCATTTTCAAATTTACAGCTATGAAATACTCTAAAATTTTTAAGATCTGGTACAATATATAAAATTAAAAACTGTTCCCTTTGGTTACATCTTCCTGAGCCAGGAATTTCATTTTAGGAGCCCTACCCTTTAGAAACAAAAGCCAATTTATAAGAGTCTGTGTAAACAGGGCCCTTGCTTCAGGGTTGTTCATGGTGGTAAAAGCTGTCATCTACTGAATATAATAGGAGTCAGTACCGTGACGCTAATAAAGGTAATCAGCCAATGAATGTGAATTAATGTATATTCTAATGATATACACAGATGTTCATCATAACAGTAAGAGAAATCATTTGCCAAGTAGAATCTATGAATCTTCAAAAAATACTGAAAATGTAAGTTATGAAAAGGTTGCATAAATATTTCAAAATGAGGTCAGAAGTTCTTCAAGCCCTACTTTTCCACTGATTTTTAAAAAGTATCCTTGTATGTATACCCATGGTATTATAAAATGTTTTCTCAGATCCTTTAGTTTGAATTTATATTTGGATAAACATAAGGGATACAGAATAATATAGATTTGGATTTTTCAATGGTTGGGTTAAATAGAGGAAAATACTGCATGTAAACTTTTGTTAAGATTCATTAGTTTATTTGAAAGGCATATCTACAGAGGGTAGGGGAGAGGGAGAAGGAATGAGGGAGGAAGGGAGGGAAGGAGAAAGAGAGAGAGAGAGAGAGAGAGAGATGGATTCCGTTAGCTCATTCATTCTCAAAATGACCATCTCGTAAGGGCTGGAGCAGGCCAATACCAGGAACCAAGAACTCCATCTGGGTCTCCCTCACAGATACAATGGCCCAAGCACTTGGGCCATCTTCTCTTGCTCTCCCAGTATATTAACAGGAAGCTGGATCAGGAATGGAACAGTTGGATTTGAGCTCATCCATATAGGATGTCGTCATTGCAGGAACTAGCTTAACCTAATACATCTCCAGCTGTTACATCTAAATTGTCTTTGAAGAATTTATTTATTTGTTTGAAAGGGGAAGTTACAAAGACACAGACAAAGGTAGGGTGGTCTTGTATCTGCTGCTTCAGTCCCCAAGTGGCTGCACTGGCCAGGGTAGAACCATGTTGAAGCCAAAATTTCATCTCAGTGGGCGCCAGGATGTGCTAGCACGTAGGCCATCTTGTACTTTCATCACATCATTAACAGAGAGCTTTATTAGAAGCAGGGCATCCAGGACAACTTAATTTTTTAGAAAACAAAGGATGGGCATGGAAAAGAATAACATATCAATAGACCCTTGTGCTAATTCAAGATATAAAGTAAGATTTTCATATTTGTAAAAAAATAAAAAAACTAATGCTACCAAATATGATCACTAATATCAAAAGTTAGATTTATTCCAGGCAAATGAAAATCAAAAGAGTTATCTGAAACTGATGCAAAAATTGTACCAACATGGGGGCTGGCACCTATCATGGTAGCAGCCCAAGCCTCCTTTGTGGTGCCAGTATCTCACATAGGCATCCCTTGGAGACCTGGTGGCTCCACTTCCTGTGTAGCTCGTTGCTAATGATCTGGGAAGGCAGCAGAGTCCTTGGACTCTTGCACACATGTTGCAGACTGAGAAGAAGCTCCTGGCTTCATATTGACCCTTCTCTGGCCTTTGGGACAATTTGGGAGTAGATCAGCAGATAGAAGATCCTTCTGCCTCTGTCTCTCCTTTTCTCTTTGTAACTGCCTTTCAATTAAAAAAAAAAAAGAAATTTTGTTTTGAAAATCCACCAATTTGATCCAAGAGATAAAGAATGAGCATCATACACAGAAGGAACATGATATTATGGAATAAATGAAAATGATCAGAAATAAAAGAATAAGAATAATCACAAGTGCTAGAAGTGAGATATAAAGTAAATAGGGATGACTTATGAGCACATAAAAATAAAATTTACATCTATTATCACTGTAGCAAAGAAAATCAAGAGATCTGCATTTTTGTATGTTTTAGCTCATTAATGCTGTAAAAAGACCCTTGGGAGTGCATTACATTAATAAACCAAGATAAGAAGAAACAACCATTCGTGCAGAACAGAAGTGGCTAAAGCTTTATGCTGTAATTTTAGTTCTCCGCTGAAAATACATGAACCTCATACAGTGATACTCGTGACTATTTATGGCTGGTAGGAAATAAAGATTTTTCCATATACCTTCTTATATATTTGAAGATTTAATGAAATGATATAGAACAAAATATTTTGGCACAATGAAAATAATGAATGACTTCTTCTCCATGTTTGAATATCCTTGTTCTCTGTACTTTAAAACGTTTACTGACTTTTATGAAGTTAGGAGCTTAGTGAAAAATTCAGACATACACATGCGAAGACAGAAGGGTCTTTGATGATAGATTGTAGTCATTTCCCCACTTTCTTGTACTGTTAATGTCCAAATAATAACTGTGGAAAATGTGTCAACAGACTCCTTGAAACACTTGATATCGTTGCCATTATATATCCCAGAATAAAATATTTTTCACTTGCAATATAAAACATTTTAATTACAATACAAATTACATATTACAATCATGTAGCAGTAAACAAAGAACTAATTTGTGTTCTTTGTCTACACTTATCTCCTGTTGACTAATTAGTTTCTCTGTGAGACACCAAGTGACTCTTAGAAATACAAACCTCTTGAGAATATGAAGGTTAATTTTAAAGTGATTACAAATATCATAGTAACATAATTAATAGTTACATTTGCATCACTGAAGTCTTCTAAAACACCAAAAAGCATCCTCTCTAAATTAGTATTGATAATTGTGGCCATTTAGAATGCATTTACACTATTTAAGTCTATTGAATTTTGATATGAAGCAGAATCAAAAGGTAAGCAGCTGCTATATTATTAAAGATTTGTTTACTTATTTGAAAGGCAGAGTTAGGTACAAACAAAAACATGCACAATCACACACAGGTCTGCAGCCACTGGTTCACTTTTCAAATAGCCACATTGGCTGCCACCAAGCCAGGCTGAAGCCGGGATGCGGGAGTGTCTCCCATGTGCCTGGCAGGAGTCCAAACACTTGGGCCATCTTCTGTGCAATTACTGATTTAAAACTACATCCTTGTGTGTGTACTTGCATGCGTATGTGTGCATATAAATTGTAGGAGGACAAGTGATTGGATATCATTTGGACTGAAAACAATTGATTGCATATTCAAAACAAAAAGAAGCGTTTCTCCTTAGGCAGAGAAACTGGAACTGGAACACCTAGGAAAGGAGACTCCCTCTTGCTGTTGAAATGCAATGCCTCAAACCCTCCCCTGTGCCTACGCGGTCCTCATTCCTTAAAAGTCCGATGCAGCTGATAAACTCCAACTGTTGACCATCAGTCAGAAGTTCACATGCATGATTATCGGCTCTGTGCACCATCGCTGCAGGACAGAGGACAAGATGCGAAATATTCTCACCTGTTAGCTACAAGCTGATAATTCATACTCTCAGCTTCAGTCATGAAACCTTCTATGAAGGGAAATATTTTGGAATGATTCACTAAATTATTTTGAAGAAATGTTTGCATAGCCAGCACAAGGGCCTCTGTAGAGAGAATCCAAACTAATTTTGAGAATATTAGATATCTGACATGAGTTTATTTTGGTTAGTCATATAATGAGGTGTTTTTCTGAGAGTTATTTATTTTTATTTATTTGATAGGAATATTTACAGAAAGGGAGAGGCTAGGCAGAAAGAGAAAAGGAGATCTTGCATTTGCTGGGTAATTCCCCAGGTGGGCTCAATGACCAAGGTTGGGGCAGGTGAGAGCCAGGAACCAATAGCTTCGTCCATTTCTTCCACGTGTGTATAGAGGCACATGTACTCAGACCATCTGCTGATGGTTTTCCAGACACATCAACAGGTAACTGGATTGAAATTGGTACAGCCAGAACTCAGACCAGTGCTGTCAGCACTGCCAGTACTGCAGGCAGTAGATTCACTCGTTATGCCACAGTGCTCGCTCCAAGGTTTGTAATTTCAAGTTACCTTTGAATTAATTTCACCTTATTGTTTCAATTCCTAACTTACGGTACCTGACAAAAATATCACATGGAATAGATTTTATTATTTATTTAGATCTTCCATCTGCTACTTCAGTCTCCAGTTAGTCACAATGACCAGAGCTAGGTCAGGCCAAAGCCGAAAGTTGCTCTGTGTCTCCCACATGGGCTCCTGGGGTCAGTCCATGTACTTCAGCCATCCTCCACTGCTTTCTTAAGCATGCTAGCAGTAGCAGAAGTAAAGCATCAGGATTTGAATTGGCACCATTATGGGATGGCAAATCCCATGAATGGGGGCCGCATCACTTGTCATGATACATTTTATTTAATGGAAAATAATGGAAAGTAGCTATCCTTACCACTATACTACCAACACCATCTAATGGGAAATAATGGAATAAAAATTATCATGATAAATTTGATTAATTGGTAATGTATTTTATTACTCCCACAATCCATATAGATACATGATTAGTGTAATAGAAGTGATCATTATATAATAACACTGGATTTTTTTTCAGTTGTGATTCTAGAATTATTTTCTTTTTAAGCTTTATCAGTGCATGAATTGTTCATAAAAGCTTCTGGATGAGAATTCTATTTGTACCTTCACCCTCCTTAATCTGTACTAAGCTTAGCATCTAGAGTAATCTACTTAGTTTTTTTTCAAAAAAATATTTATTTATTTGAAAGGAGAGAGGTCCTTCATTTGCTTGTTAACTTTGCAAATGGTCACACTGTGCCAGATCAAAACAAGACACCAGAAATTCCACCTGGGTTTCCTTCCTTGAAAGCAGGGTTCAAGTACTTGGGCCATGCCTGCTACTTTCCCAGGCACGTCCGCTGGGAGCTGGGGCAGAAGTGGAGCAGCCGTGACTCATGGGGCACTCATGACATGCTGATGTGGAAGATGGTGGCTCACTCATCATTCCACAGCGCTGACCCTAAAATATAATTTTTGTGGTGTTACTTCTTCGGTTAAAATATTGAATCTTTTCAACTTTATTTAAGAAGAAAAGCCAAAGAACTATGTTTTGATCAAAATGCCCTACATTGTCCTGCCATGAATTACTTTTTTGAACTCATACTCTACTTCCTGTTTCTTTCTTCATCTTCTCAAAATGTAATCTCTTGGGTGAATTAAATATTTTATATAGTGTAAGAAACTGGAAGAGAGGGGCTGGTAGGTTCCAGACACAAAGATGTAGAAACAGGGATGTTAGCTGCCTGGTTCAAATGGTCTATGTTGTGTTTGTGTTGAAATATTGCACTGTACCACATAAAATGTGAAATTATCATATGGTAACCAAAAAATTTTAAACTGACTTTTTTTTCAAAGATTTATTTATTTTTATTGAAAAGGCGGATATACAGAGAGGAGGAGAGACAGGAAGATCTTCCTTCTGATGGTTCACTCCCAAATGGCAGCAACAGCTGGAGCTGAGCCAATCCGAAGCCAGGAGCCAGAAGCTCTTCCGTGTCTCCCATGCGGGTGCAGGGTCCCAAGGCTTTGGGCCGTCCTCCACTGCTTTCCCAGGCCACAAGCAGGGAGCTGGATGGGAAGTGGGGCTGCCAGGATTAGAACCGGCATCCATATGGAATCCCGGCATGTGGAAGGCGAGGATTTAACCACTAAGCTATTGTGCTGGGCCCTAAACTGACTTTTAAAAGATCACTTAATGTGCTACTATCTGAAAAGTTTCTTTGTTTAAATTACGATTTTACATAAAAGGACATCATGTTTCTCCTTCAAACTAGTAATTCATATTCCCTTTTTTAGTGTTATTTTATTCTTGCCATTTACTGCTGATACATAATTATGATCTGGCATCTCCTATAAAACATATGATGTATGATTACAGGAAACTTATTTGTCAATAGCTGCTAGCATAAAGAAAATACTCAATGTTTTTGAATGAGAAACAGTGTTGAGCTTACTATTAGGGAATAATGATCAAATTGCTCTTTTCAGTGAATAAATAAATTATCTTATTGTCCAAGTCAGAGACATTACTGCTTGATACAAGCAAACTAAAAACATGTTATTTATTCGGCTTAATAAACTCAGTGAACTTGAGCATAAGTTTGGATAATATTATACATTTTAAGGTTTGTATTAAAGTGTCCACACAGTCAACACATCGATATTAAATGCATTCTTATAAAATGCAAAATTTAATTTTTCTGTGCAAATGAAATCAATGAATTTATTCATAAAAATAGAATTTTTAATCTAAGTTTTTGATTGAATTATTAGTATACCCATGTGACTAGCTTTGTGAGTAAAAACAAAAATGATAATTGTCTTTGTTTTGCCACAGAGATTTTACTTATTTGATCAGTATGTGCATGTACCAGTGGAGTAACACATATATGAATGACAATCTGTGTCTCATGGAAAATATTTTTTTGGTTATAGCACATTACCCCTGAAGGTACACATGGGAATTCATACTACCGTCACCTCAAACACTGAGCACAAATGGCTTATCGTTGACTCTAGAAATGACAGCCCTTTTGATTTCCTTGAATCCCAACCTTGGTTTCCTTGATGCAGCAAGATCATTGCATTCTGGCTGGGTTCTGCTTGCCAGGTTCCAGACCACTAACTGATCTGACGGAAGCCTTTACTCTGGCTGATTGTGTCCCCTGAGGGATCACAGTGCTGCACTGCCGCTATTCAAAAGTCTGATACTAAGCAAAGGTGACATTTATTAAAAGCCCAAAAACTCATGGAGAATCTCTTAAAGCTTTATTTATTTATTTGTAAAGATGTATTTATCTTTATTGGAAAGGAAGAGAGGAGGAATGGAGGGAAAGATCTTCTGTTTGATGATTCAATCTCCAAATGGCCACAATGGCTGGGGCTGAGCTGATCCAAAGCCAGGAACCAGGATCCTCTTCTGTATCTCCCATGTGGGTGCAGGGTCCCAAGGCTTTGTGTCATTTTCTACTGCTTTCCCAGGCCACAAGCAGGGAGCTGGATAGGAAGTGGAACAGCCAGGACATGTGGCTCTTAGTGCTTGCAGGTGGTAGATTAGCCAATTGAACCATTGCATCAGCCTTATTTATTTCTTATAAAATAAATAAGATAGAATGATAGAAGATGAGGCAAAAAGAAAATCTCCCTGCTGGTTACTCCCTAAATGTTACAATAGCCAGTGTTAGGCTAGTCCAAAGCTGAAAACCAAGAACGTCTTCTGGATGTCTCACTTGGGGCCAGGGGACCAAGCACTTGGTCCATCCTTTACTGGTTTTCCTAGGCACATTAGCAGTGAATTGAATTGAAAGTGGAGCAGCTGGAATGTGAACTAGTGCCCATATGGGCTGCCTGTATCACAGATGGAGGCTTAGACTACTAACCAATGGCACCATCCACCATATTTTTTAATGTAACAAACTCAGAAAGTAGGTGTATGTTTTCCAAGCAGCAGCATTCATGCCCTTCCAGCTGTTTCCCATATTTCTTCGTTTCCCTTGAATTTCTGCCTTCTTTTTTTTTCATGTAGTAGGAATATATATTAGGGTAGGCCATAAGGAAATATAATGAAATACTCCTTTGATACTCTCTAAACAATGACTTTCGCTTGAAGTTAGTTGTCTTATATGTAGCATAGGGAACTGGTTTCATTATTTTTTTCTTTTATTGTTTGGCTTGGACAAAGTTGTCATGTGGCACAAGTAACATTAAAACATTTTGAAAAACATAAAATGAAGCATGAATGCAGTGGGCTATTTCTAGTAGTGTCAAACTTTAGTGTTTCTCCCAAATAAAATAACTGGGGAATGAAATTCTTGGATTAGGAAGAGGATTCTTATACATTTTTGACAACACATGCTCTTAAACTAAAGTACTCCCTTGTCCCCTTTCTCCTCCCAAAAGCAATTTCAGCTTAACAGAATCTCCTGTGATTCTGATGGTTTTTGTAAGAGAAAGGATTATCTTGTGATCGTTCAGCTTTACAATTCTATCAAATAAAGCAAGACTTTTGCAGACCAGCTCACTGTTTTTGCTTCCCAACAGTCATGCACACTTTCTGCCATTAACTCCCCATGTAATATGCACGAAAGTCTTTGCTTCTTTCATTTTTTTTTCATTGCGAACACAACTCTCATCTCAGGAATTTTAATGGAGTAAATTTTTCTGAAGAGTGTATCGCTTCAGAATGGAAGTAAGGGTTAAAGGATGAAAAGGTTTCATTTTATGAAAAAAAGGTAAGGTTCTATTTTAACTTACAACTTATGGGGCAGTTGAAAGTCATGATTACCATCATTATTTTATAGAACAACTCAGAATTGAAGGCAACCCTTGGTGCTAGAGGGCATGAGACAGTTTAGCACAAAATCTGTTGAAGTTGAACATGAAAATATCACTTTTACTGAAAGTAGCTGCCAGGGGGACAGCTGTTGAATGATTGCCTGTAACATAAGGATACCTTGTTGTAGTTTTCAGGCTCTAAGTTATTTTATTTAAAACACAGAGACTCTCATAAAATGTCATTGACTGCAGAAGCCCAGTGAAGAAGGCTTGAGCACAGCATTGTCCTTCAGAGAGAACAAGCCATCAGCATCTCATTCCTCCCTAGTCTTAGAAATGTGCTTGCTTTGTATGTTACTTATAATGGAACATTAAACATGTACAAATCATATGAACATAGTCTACAGTGGATACAAACAAAATCATGATACGTAACAAACTTATATAGGTGAAAAGGTAGGCCGAATAATGTTAGAAGCTCCAGTGTTTTATAACTTCCAAAATCTTGGTAATTTTTCCATCAATCTCCCTCCAAAGATCTCTGCTGAATTCTTACATTTCTAACACAGTACATATTTCCAGTACATGTGCTGAATGCTAGATTCTCATAGGATTTTACATCTTAACCAAACATGGAGACTTTGAGGAAGGCACTGCAGTTATTTCTCACAAAGAGGATGCTATGCTGTAGTGCCAGGTCAGTGATGTAAACCCCTGCCTTCCAGTCTGTTTCTTTTCTCGTGGTTGTCTGGAACCCTATGTATGCCAAGGGCTTCAATCAGATTTTGTAAAAGAATTCTGTTTTAGATCCCAACGCATTGTTATATGTGGAAAGAGCTCCTGTACCATCTTCTCTACCTAAATTTGGAATCGGCATGATACAAGAAGGCCCAAGGTTTTTGTTTCCTAATGTACGTACTGCAGGAAACTTCCTGGTGACTACAACTAGCTAGAAGACGAGTCACTCCTATGATTTATTAGGTTATATGTCAAAAGTAAGGAATTTTTTTTGCAGACTTAATTAATGTCCCCCATTTCAGTTAGTTTTGAGTTATCCCAGCAGGAAATTATGCTGAATGATCCTGGTTTAATCAAGTGAACTATTTAGAAGATTCTAGAAGTCAGTGACACTCTCCTGTGGCCTTGAAGATGTAACCTCTAAGACTTCTACAACTGTATGGAAAGGTAGTCTGCTGAAAGTTATGTAAGCTAAGCTTTGGAGAAGATTCTGTCAGGAAGGAAAACAGCCTGGTACTGCCACACACACACACACACACACACACACACACACACACACACAAATAAAACCTGTGGATTGATTAATAGAACAGAGTAGGAACACCAGGAATTAATCCATGCATTTACAAACAACTAGCCTTTGAGTGATGAGCTAGAATCAATCCCTGGAAAAGGGACAGTCATTTCAACAATTGGCGTTGAGGCAGCAGAGCTACCTGTGCAAAAGTATGAAGCTACACTTTATAGAAAAAGTAATAATAGCTACACTTTATAGAAAAAGTAATAATAGCTCAGAATAGATCAAGGATCTAAATCGCTGACCTGAAACCATTGAATAACTGGATGAAAACATTGGGGAAACTCTTTCAGGCATTGGCATAGGCAAAAAAAGACTTCTTGGAAAAGACTCAGCAGCATAGGCAATAAAAGCAAAACACACAAAGGAGATTGCATCTAGCTAAGTTTCTGTACTGGGGTGGCAAGTAAACACTCAACAAAGTGAAGGGAGTGCCAGCCAATGAGATAGGAAAAATATATTCAAATTATGCAACTGATAAAGATTAAACTCGGCAGAAAGTCAGCAAATTATCCATTTGAGAAATGAGCAAAGAACATGAACAGGAATATTTTTTTTCAAGTGATAGAATAAAGATGGCCAGCAGACACATGAAAAAGTGCTCAGGATCACTAATCATCTGGGAAATGCAAATAAAAATCACAACGCTGTTTCACCTCACCCCACTTAGAGGGGCTATCATCCCAAAACAAAACATAAATCCTGGTGAGGATGTAGGGAAAAATGTTCAGTCAATGCACCATTGGTGGGAATGTAAGCTAATATGACCATTGTGAAAAAGTCTGGCTGTTTCTCAGAAACTGGAATATGACCCAATCATCGCATTTCTGGGAGTTTACCCAAAGGAAGTAACTCAGTATATGAAACAGTTACCTGTACCCCCATGTTTAAGCAGCTCAATTTGTAATCTCTAAAGTATGGAGTCAACCCAGATGCCCGCCCATCAACTGATGACTGAGTAAAGAAAATGTGGTAATATACCCTTTACAATACTACTTCAACCAGGAAAATGAATTAAATTCTGACTTTTGCAACAAAAATTAATGCAATTGAAATTAATTATGCTTAGTGAAATAAAGCCAACCCCCCCAAAAACAAATACCATATATTTTCCAGTATGTGGCAGTTAACACATAATACAAACAAGCATTAGAACCAGGGAGACTTTAGTTCAGGATTTTTCAGTCTCCAAAGTGCTTACTTTTTGGGACTTATTGTACTGAAAAAAATGTACTGTGTTGTACTGTATTGTCCTTAATTGGGCTGCTTTGTGTGTTGAGGATGCTGGCATCTACTCACCCACTGAATTCCAATATTCTCTATCCTTGGCTATATTTTATAAATAAAATATATCTAAAATTGTGAGAAATTATTCAGACTGTTCTGACCAAGTCATTGAAGAAGGATCTAAGTTAATAAGAGCTTCTGAAAAACACAATTTTTAATTATAGTGTTTGTTGGTTTTTTACTGGTTTATTTCACTAAGCTTAATGGTTACTTGTATAGGAATGAAATGTTCCTTTTGGGGTATGATTGTTGTGTTTAGCCCTAGTTTATACTACTATGGACTGGGGCCTCCCTACATTTTTTTTAAACATTTATGCATTTTTCTTGGAAAGGCAGATCTGCAGAAAGAAGAAGATACAAGAGAGAAAGATCTTTGTTTGCTGATTCACCCCCCAACTGGCTGCAATGGCTGGAGCTCAGCTGATCGAAGGCAGTAGCTTCTTCCAAGTCTCCCATGTGGGTGCAGGGTCCCAAGGCTTTGGGCCATCCTCTGTTGCTTTCTCAGACCTCAAGCAGGGAGTTGGGTGGAAAGTGGAGCAGTTGGGATATGAACTGATGTCCATATGGGAGATTTGGTGCATGCAAGGTGAGGATTCAGCTACTAGGCTATTGTGCCAGACCCAAGTCTTCCTACTTTTAATTTGTTTAAAGTTACAATTTATGGCAAATTATAAGTCTGTATAAGCATGTGTAAGTCTATAAATATAGAGCTAACTAAAATTTATGCCTAGACAAAAACTGATACATAGAGGGACATGAGGGATTTTGATTGCTTGAAATGGGAGTAGGGAAAGCAGGATTACTTTTTGGTAAAGTAACTATGGTGTACACAAAATATTCTATTTACATTAATAAAGGCTTTTTTAAGAAAAAGTCCAATTTCAGCTGGTTGGTTTTGTATAACGTTACATATAAATTTTGAATCTCAAAGAACAACATATAAAGCTAGTAAGAGATGGTCCAGCGCCATAGCCTAGGGGATAAATCCTCGCGTTGCATGCTCTGGGATCCCATATGGACACGCATTTGTGTCCCAACTGCTCCACTTTCCATCCAGCTCCCTGTTTGTGGTCTTGAAAAGCAGTGGAGGATGACTCAGAGCCTTGAGACCCTGTGCCCATTTGGGAGGCACGGAAGAAGCTCCTGACTTCGGATCAGCTCAGCTCTGGCTGATATAGCCACATGGGGATTGAACCAGTGGACAGAAGAGCTTTCTCTCTATCTCTGTACATCTGACTTTCCATAAAATAAAGTAAATCTTAAAAAAAAAAAACCTAGGAGAAAAAGAGGTGAGCATAATGGAATTCATTGGAGAAATGGAGTGGAAGGAACGGCAAATGCAGTATGTTGACCTTCTTATTGATTTACTTTTTTGTTTTAAGAGCAATAGAATATCAAGTCAAGTGGGGATGGAAGGAAACTGATATACTATCTTTAACCATTGAAGGATACTTTGCTGCTATGGAATAAGCAATTTCTGGGAGACAAGATAGGATGGAACATGAAGTGGGGAGGCTATCAAAGTGGCATAACATAAAAGCATATTGCAGTTAGTGAGACAGTAATCTTTTGGGGATGAAGTAGATGGATTGTTGAGATGTACAGAAAACAAAATTGACAGGGGTGCTCTGCGGAGTGTGAAGTTAAGTAGATTAGGAATGATTCTCAGTCACAAATGACTCATGCTTTTGTGAAATCCAGGAGAGAATCAGATTTGAAGTATGGCATGAATTTCATGCCTACTGATTTTTAGGTGTTTTTAACATGTGGAAGCAATGCTTACAGATGGCCTATGTCTTATTCCATTTTACACTGCTGTGATCGAGTATCTGATGCTGGGCATACATTTATTACCACAGCAGATCTGGAGGCTGGCAAGTCCACGTCAAGGTGCTGGATAGCTTGGTGTTACTGAGTCCATTTGCTTTGTCTGAGACAGAACCATACAGACTGTGTCTTCTGAATTTGAAGAGCTCTGGGCCCTGATGTGGCAGAAGGTAGAAGGGATGGGGCTGAAGGCATGGCATAGTGGGTAACACCACCAGCTGTGGCATTGACATCCCATGTGAATGTTGTCTTAAGCACTGGTTTCTCCATTTATGACCCAGCTCCCTGAAAATGACCTGGAAATATTGGAAGATGGCCTAAGTCCCTGGGCTCCTTCATACACATGGAAGACTAGGAAGAAGCTCCTGGCTCCTCATTTCTGACTGGACTAACTTTGGCCATTGCAAACATTTCAGGAGTGAATAGAGAGAAGATCCCTCTCTCTGTCTCTCCCTCTCTGTAACTTTTTCTATAAATAAATAAATAAATAAATAAATAAATAAATAAATAAATAAATATTTAGAAGAAAATTTAAATGGCAATAGGACTGAGAAGGAAAAGGGAGCCAGATTTATTCTTTTAGAATAGCATCAATCCCACCCATGAGGATGGAGATCCCCCAAACTAGCCTACTTTCAAAGATTCCCATTTCCCAATAGTTTGATGTTGGTAATCAATCTTCCTTCCTTCCTTCCTCCCTCCCTCCCTCCCTCCCTCATTCCTTTCTTCTGCTGTCTCTGCAGACCAGCAGCAGAAGCACCCCCACCCCCCGAGGAGTGCGGGAGACGAGAGAGGTGTTGTAGTTATTAAACTCTTTTCTCTTTATGAGTTTTTCTTTGATATATTCTGAAGCAAAAATTAAGTTCTTATGCAATTGTAATAATTACATTTTTCTGAAAAAAAAATTTTATAAGCATGTAATACCTTATTCGGACTTGCTATTGTTTTTCCTTTTTTCAGATATTAATACTTTGGTGGTAGCATTTTGGTTTATATTTGTCAGCCCTGTATTTTAAATTGATTTATTTTTAACCATGTAGGAAATGTATAGATCAGCATTATTTTGTTTTTAATTTTTCTGAGTCTGTAGATATTAGAGGTGAACTTGCAGGTTTCACTTAACACTCTGTGTAAACTCCTCTTTGTGCCCGTTTCCCATGGATTCAGTCAAATATTGTTCTGCCTGCCGGAACTTTTACAAGTTCTGTTTTTATGTCACTTGAAATTAAACAGTAATACAGTTTTCTTTGCCACAATCTCCTCATATTTTTGAATTTTAAAAGTCAGTTCGAACTTGCTAGGACAGAAGGTTTCCCTTTAAAATACAGAATTCAGAAGTATCAGTATGTATACATCTTTCCTCTGAAGTGATTCAGCTTTATGCCTAAGGTTTTCTCCCATCTCAAGCCAAGAATGGACAACACTGGGGTCATTCTACATACACAGCGTAGTCACAAAAGAAGCTGAATTGTATCCCTACAAGACAAGTTGCATTTAAACTTTCCTTCCTTCATACCCTCAACTATGCCACACTACGCCAGCGAAGACTCTGGATTTCTTTAATTTTTTTAAAAAAAATATTTATTTATCTTTATTGGAAAGGCAGATATACAGAAAGGAGGAGAGACTGAGAGAAAGTTCTTCCGTCTGTTGATTTACTCCCCAAGCGGCCGCAACAGCTGGAGCTGAGACAATCCAAAGCAAGGAGCCAGAACTTCTTACAGGTCTCCCACGTGGGTGCTGGGCCCCAAGGCTTTGGACAGTTCTCGACTGCTTTCCCAGGCCACAAGCAGGGAGCTGGATGGGAAGCAGGGCTGCTGGGATTAGAACCATGGCCCGTATGGGATCCTGGCGCTTTCAAGGCGAGAACTTTAACCACTACGCTTTCACGCTGAGCGCCTGACTCTGGTTTTCTCTATTCCTCTCGTCCCGGTCCTCCTCCTTCTCCATCCACCTCCTTGCCCTTCTCTTTACATGCTGGTTCTCTCTGTTCCCTTTTCTTCAACACCTCCTCCTTCCCTCCTTCAGTATTTCAAATTTCTCTGTCTTTTCTTTAAAGTCCCACTCCGCTCCTCAGTGGAATGTAACTCATTGCATGTGGTTAGTGTTTACATATTAAACTTCACTTTTATCTTGTAGCTCAAGTATTGCTGCTTCTACTTTTGCTTCTTTTCTGGTACTACAAGGATTGCCAGCTTTAGCAATCAATCCAATAGTAAAACATGAAGTGGAAGGGAGAAAGGAAGAAATAGAGGATATTTATAAAACTATCATTTTTTTTTTCTGGGAAACTGACAGTCACAATTCACAGATGGGCACATCTTTTCATGTGTGTCACTCAGTTTTTTCTTACTTTTAGCATTAGGATTTATTTTTTAGTTTGCTAAAGTTTTATTGATTTGAAAGGCAAAGTGACAAAAGGAGGTAAAGACACAGATGGTTCGTCTGCTCTTTCATCCCCCAAATGACAAACCTGATCGGGACTAGGCCACGACGAAGCCAAGAGTGAGGAATTCCTTCTGGCTGTCCTGTGTGCGTAGGGAGGGGCCCAAGAAGCTGATCAATTGCCTGCTGTTTTCCCAGACACAGTAGCAGGGAGCTGCAGTGGAAGTTGCATGGCCAGGATTCCAATCTTGTCTCACATAGGATGTCAGCATTGTAGCCTATTTCAAATATTTTTTAGCATTATACTTTTGGCATCTAAAACATCAGTTAATGCTTATCTTTGCCATTTCAAGCTTTTACATTCCTTAAGTAAGCAATATTTTCTCTTTATTTCAATTTTAGGTTGTTTTAAAATAGTTCTCTTTTGATCTCACTTCATTAAAACTATTCTGAATTGTATTTATTCCTTTTGAATCAAATATGTGATTATTTAAAATTAGTTTATATAAAGGGAAAACCTTTTTTGTGTTGCGTACACATACTTTTAAGAACATAATGATATTTCCATCCCTACTCTTCTTAATCTCTTCCTATATTTTCCTTTTAATTTTTGCAATGACATACATTTAATTTACTTTGTAAGATTAACCCTCCAGTAATTAAATAATTCACCAAGTAGAAATGTTCTTTTCTTATGCATAAATATTTTATTTAATCTCCTAAGTTTCAAGAGTAATATTTTCTTGTCTTTTATATATCTTTTTAGCCTATTGTTACTTTTTTTTCTCTAGCTGTATTTTAAGATAAGCAATGTAATCTATGTTTGGTAGATTGATTTATAACATTTCTAGTATTTGAAAGTTAGAGACCTATATCTCGGATTTAGTGGTTTATGTACCAAATACCTAGAACAGCCGAGGCTAGCCCGGGCCAGATAGGGATCCAGGACTCCAAACGTCACCAGCAGACAGGATCTGAACGGGGAAGCTGCAGCTACTGCCTGGGATCTTACTGTGATAGGAAATGGTCTTCTTGCCATCTTGCCTGTTGTACCAAACTACCCCAAATAGAGAGTAAATGAAATGCGATTGGCAAATGAAAAACCTTGCCATTCTTCACCGTCTTCTAGACCCATGTGTTCAACTCAAATTTGGGAGAAACTATTTCTTATCTAAAATCATTTTTCAAGTGAAGATTAAAATATTCCCCTTCTATGACTTCTGGAAGTTCTGACTATGACAGAATTAAATGCAGTCCTTAATTCTTTGAAATACTATGACACTTATAATCTATGCTTCCCACATAATTGTCTGAGTGACACCACCCACATTCATGTCTGACTGATATTCCTGAATCTTTATCAAGGTATTAAAATACATTACTCTATGTAAATTCCCAGAAAATTATGTAACTACTTGGTCTTCCCAGTGTAGAACAGTATTTCAATAAGAATTTTAAATATATAGAGAAATACAAGAGTTGAGATATTGTAGGAAACAATTCCAGGTTAGAAATATTCACAGTAAATCAGGATCTCATGGTTTTATGTTTCTATATTTTAATATTGTAAATGCTCCAAAAATTTAATCCTCCCTTGTTTTATATTTCATATGAAGGCAAAATATGAATAACATTTCTACAAATACTTTCTCTAAAAATTTAAATGTAAATTTATGACTTTTGGTATTATTATACATTACCTCAGTAAACTTATATTTTTGCATTTTCCTGTATAAAAGATGAGATTTTTAGACTTCATGGAATGTTTGCCAAATTTGGGAAGATGAAACCCAACATTTGTTTACATACTGTTATATACTGTTTTTAGCTCTTTATGCACTATGTTTAACATATTTAAAGAAAGCAATGCTTTTTAATTGCTACTTTGTCTTTTGACAAAACACATTCTTTCATTATAGAATTCATGCCACATTTCTGTTACACTCATGTTAACAGTGGATCTGTAGTTATGTCCCCTACCTTGCCTCCAGATTTGAAACAAGTATAGTGGACAGAGTTGGCTACCTAAGATGTATTTGGATGAACTCCAATGGTGTACCTATGGATGAGGCAGCCACTCAGTGCAAGAACCACATGCTAAGAGACTGCATCAAGTCTACGGCCCCAGGATATGGCTGTGGAGTATAGTAGAAAGCAATATAATGTAAGGTGGCAAAGAATAGAAGCTCCATAGACGCTCCTGTGTTGCTAGTGCTGTTTTATGTGAGTGGTCTGAATGTATTTTAAAATTTGGGCATAGGGAAGACAATGTAATCGCTAGAGACACAGCCTTAATAAAAGTGAATAGAAAGGGGCCCGGCGGCGTGGCCTAGCGGCTAAAGGCCTCGCCTTGAACGCACCGGGATCCCATAAGGGCGCCGGTTCTAATCCCGGCAGCTCCACTTCCCATCTGGCTCCCTGCTTGTGGCCTGGGAAAGCAGTCGAGGACGGCCCAATGCATTGGGACCCTGCACCCATGTGGGAGACCTGGAAGAGGTTCCTGGTTCCCGGCATCTGATTGGCGCACATCGGCCCGTTACGGCTCACTTGGGGAGTGAATTAGCAGATGGAAGATCTTCCTCTCTGTCTCTCCTCCTCTCTGTATATCTGACTTTGTAATAAAATAAATAAATCTTTTAAAAAAAAGTGAATACAAAGGACTTAGCTAATCACTTTACATGATGCAGTCAACTTTTATTTATTTAATGCTTCTCATTTTAATTTTTAATCAGAGCTTAACAGATCCAGTAGAGTTTGTAGATACAATTCTTATAATCACGTACAGCATTTAGTTGTCAGGAGTTAGATGTGACTTTTTGTCACTAGTTCCATCTGCTTAAGATTCTAAACCTTAGAAACAGGGGTTCTATCAAAAGTCTGTTTCAGCTGAGGGTTAATTTTGCTACAGAAGGCAAATTTGGCCATGGGGAAAGTCTCATATGGTCAGGGAATGAGTCAAGTCCCAAGGCTTATTTGGCTCCGGTCCTTACTGTGCTTTAAATCTTAAGTAGCTAAATCTCTGAACACCTGTTGTTTATTTAATGGGACTCTTAACGATTACAGAATGTATTTGAAGTCAGTTTTCAGAAAATTAATACCTTCAGAAATGGGATATTTTCCCTTCAGATGTCGAGTGACATTTTTCTTTCAAGATTTAATTGTGCGTTTGAGAATCTGCGCTTTAACTTCCTGAAAATGTTTTAAATATGTGTGAATTTTAATATATTTTTGAACATCCCTGGTTTAGTAGACACAAAAATATAAGAACATTATTAGAGTTTCAATAATGATCAATAAATATTTTGGAAGATTAAAATTATTTTAAGCATATAAATTTCATGAAAATTTGTACATAAATTAAAACATTCTATAGAAATTAGAAACTCAAGTGATTTTTACAGATGTTTAGTACATTGTCTTAAACACAATAGGAAATATGAATTACAATTTTTCAAAAAATGTAGAGTGAATACTGACTTAGTTTTATGTGCTTTTGTGACCAGCTGTGCATAAAGGTTTAATACTTCATAGTTTTACTTATTTATAAAGTACACAAACTTTTCAATGAATGATTTTAATTTCAATGAATAAAATATAAATCAATTATTGTTTGTAATTTGTCTTAGCAATTAGATTTATCTGAAAAAAAAATCCACAAATCTAATTTCATTCTGAAGTTTCACCTTAGCACTTCTACCAGCTATTTACTATAATTTTTCATCTTGTCTTGTTTTCCTTGCTGATATTCTGAGATATCACAAAACTAGAGAAATGAATACATGCTAGAAATTAAAGATACATTATTAAAACCAATAGTAGTGATCACAGTTCCATATGATGTACTGAAATAGATCAATTGATGATTTATATGAATTGGTATCTTGAGCATACAGTGTTATATTTAAGGAATCTGGTTTAGATAGTGGTTTGTACTGCACCATTAGTGAAGAGCAGCATGACAATGTAATGAAATCATGCCAACTACTAAATGCACCATGTTTGAAAGTAAATGTTAAAATGTATTTGGGGGGGGCCCGGCGGCGTGGCCTAGCGGCTAAAGTCCTCGCCTTGAACACACCGGGATCCCATATGGGCGCTGGTTCTAATCCCGGCAGCTCCACTTCCCATCTGGCTCCCTGCTTGTGGCCTGGGAAAGCAGTCAAGGACGGCCCAATTCATTGGGACCCTGCACCTGCGTGGGAGACCTGGAAGAGGTTCCTGGTTCCTGGTTCCCGGCATCGGATTGGCGTGCATCGGCCTGTTGCGGCTCACTTGGGGAGTGAAACATTGGATGGAAGATCTTCCTCTCTGTCTCTCCTCCTCTCTGTATATCTGGCTTGCCGATAAAAATGAATAAATCTTTCAAAAAAATGTATTTGGGTGCCAGCTGGTGGCATATTACCCTAATCCTCTGCTTGCCGTACAAGCATCCTATATGGGCACCAGTTCCTGTCCTGGCTGCTCCACTTTCAATCCAGCTCCCTGTTTATGGACTGAGAAAGCAGCAGAGGATGGCTCAAGTCCTTGGGACCCTGTGCCCACTTGGGAGACCCAGAGGAAACTCCTGGCTCAGATCCACTCCTCTGGTCTTTAAAGCCTTTTAGGGAATGAAACTGCAGATAATAGAGACTTCTCACCCTCTCTTTCCTTCTGTCTCTGAAAACATTGCCCTTTAAATAAAAATAAATAAATCATTTAAAGTATGTTTTGTGTTTACTTTGACATGAGCAAATATACGTATATATGCTATTAAATCTTTTCAAATTATCATTTAAGGAAAACTCTACTAGTAATTAAACTTTATAAAAGCATTTAACATGTTGGTGCTGTTTCTAATAAAACTGTGCCGTTAGGAAGCTAACCCTTTCTTTCTGGAATGTTCAATCCAGACATCTCAAGAGAGCTGTCAATACTTTTGGTCCCATATCTTTTATAGCTAGATCTGGTCTCTCTTGTTTTTAAGTTTCTGTTGGTTGGAGCGCGGAAAGGGCGGCCATCCGCCCGCCCGCCCGCCCGCCCGCGCTGCCGCCCTGGGCTTGCAGGAGCCCCCGCCAGCCCTCGGCGGGCCTTTGGGGCGACCGGACGCACAGTCTGGTGGCCAGATTCTCCAGGAAGAGACAGTTTGAAGCAGTAAGAAAGGAGCCTTTCCATTCGGGACACTGAGCGGCAGCTGGAGATGGGGAATGGATTTTCAGACCAAACTTCCATCCTGGCCAGCCGCCCTCCTTCCAGCCCTTCCACATCGTCATCCTGGGCTTGGACTGTGCAGGCAAGACCACACAGTCTTGTACCCACTGCAGTTCAATGAATTTGTAAACACTGTACCCACGAAAGAATTTAACACGGAGAAAATCAAGGTAACCTTGGGAAACTCCAAGACTGTCACTTTTCACTTTTGGGATGTAGGTGGTCAGGAGAAATTAAGGCCACTGTGGAAGTCCTACACCAGGTGCACAGATGGCATCGTGTTCGTGGTGGACTCCGTGGACGTGGAAAGGATGGAGGAGGCGAAAACTGAACTTCATAAAATCACTAGGATATCCGAAAATCAAGGGGTCCCTGTGCTTACAGTTGCTTACAGGAACTCACTGTCACTTTCGGAAATTGAGAAGTTGTTAGCGATGGGGGAACTGAGCTCATCCACTCCGTGGTACCTGCAGCCCACGTGTGCCATCATAGGAGACGGATTAAAGGAAGGACTTGAGAAACTGCACGAGATGATCCTCAAAAGGAGGAAGATGTTGCGACAACAGAAGAAGAAAAGATGACTATGAGTACCTCTTGTATGTATATGGAGCAGGCTTGCCCTGATCTGATTTGGACACATGGACACATGGAAGTGTCCACAGCCTGGTTTGCCGCCTGCCCTGGATGTTACTTAAAGCTTTGTTTTGTTGAACAATCAGATGCCCAACTCCGTTGCCTTGTGGAATATGAATAAATGCAGTACTTCTTAGAGTGGTCTCTTGCTGCCTTCCCCCCAAATGTTTTGGTACTACCATTTTGGGAAGCCAAGCAAGGATAGTAAACCGACCACAAAATAGTTGTGGAAATTGACCTGAAATTAGTCAAAGAAAACTGAGAAGAATGTCTACTTAGTGTTTTGTGCTAATGTTCTTCTGGGAGAAGGCTTTGCAAGAAATTGCATTCAGGGCTATGGAAAGATGCAAAACAAATGAATGGAAATGTTAACTAGGTTAATAAAATACATGCTTGTATCAATCCCATTGGCCCAACCAGTTCTTAACCTAAGCAATGAAAGGAAGCATTTGCTTTTCTAAAGTTTTGACCAGATGATTTTTGATATTTTCTGGAATCTCATCCTCTTCATTCTAGACAATATTAAGTTGGTCTAACTTTGATGAAAAGGATTCAGGTGCATGAATTAACTCTCCTGGCTAAGCATGTTTTGGTGTGTAGTTTCTTTGGAAATAGCTATGCATCTTTTAATACAGTTTAAAACAACATTTTGGGGCTGTAGGGCTGTTAC
The DNA here is from genome assembly GCF_030435755.1 of Ochotona princeps. Classification (NCBI taxonomy): domain Eukaryota; kingdom Metazoa; phylum Chordata; class Mammalia; order Lagomorpha; family Ochotonidae; genus Ochotona; species Ochotona princeps. Next base: position 19,605,205 of record NC_080846.1, on the reverse strand, counting down.
AGTTTGTCAGAAGCACTTTCACTTGGAAAACCTAAAATTGTTGACTCATGTAATAAATAAGTTATGTAGACTTCTGTGGTCACAAATGTACATGGTTGGATATATGTAAGGGTTTATGAAGAAATCAGTTGATGAATCAGCCAAAAGGCTAATTACCATATGTGATCTCAAAATTGGTCCAGTTGGAGGATATATGTTGTATTAATACTTGCTGCCTGAAAGCAGATGCAGTTTTCATGTGTTTTTGTAGTATTTTGGAAGGAACAAAAGCTTTATAAACAACACGTGATACATTATGAAATGAAAATGGAAAAGACACCGGATCTGTATTTCTGAGCTTTAATGTTTTGTTTACAAACCAAGTGGTGTTCCATGGGCTTTCCAGACTGGATTATGGAAAGGAAGGATGCTATTACTGTAGATAAGAATTATGATGATGGAAAATGAGAAGAAAGTGACAGAGCTGTCTGAAAACTCTGGTGCTGTTTACATTGTGATGCTAACTAGATCAAAGGTCTTTAATTCCTACCTACAGAGACTTCCTAGGATAACCCATTAACATGGATGTTTTCTGTAAGTAAATGTTGTCAACAAGTGTTTGGCAAGTCACCACAAGAAATGCACTTTGTTAGCTAAGTTTTTTTTTTTCCTGATTGGTTTCTTTTTTGCTTTTTTGTTTTCTGTGGTGCATTGGCATAACCAAGTTTTTGGAACTTTGATTCTTATCCATGCAAAATGAAGTAGCTTTCTATAAAGCTTTCTTATGTAATTGTACCTGCACTAGTCTTGGTCACTTAGAATGTTTATACTTATACAAACATAGATAATAACTACCAATAAATTACTTGAGGAATTAGAAGAACAACATTTATGATTTTTTAATATATTTCCTTTTTCTATTTTTATTAGATGTGTAACAACTTGAGTGAATTTGGCTATTTGGTCATAGAGCAATTGGTTTGCTGCTGTTTGATAGAGGCGATGAAGGTTATTTTCTGGGCGGCCCCGTCATTGTTTTGCCCTTCTCTGGTACTGAGATCCTGTGTGCTCCAAATGCAGCCAGTCGTTATGAGTTAATAAAGCTTGCTGGGGGAAAAAAAAAAGTTTCCGTTGGTTTTTCTGGAAGAGCTTGTGCTATCCTAGGCAGTCTTGGAGATCATTACTCATAAATAATTTACTTTTACCCTTAGTTTTTGTTTTTTGAGAGTAGAAATTTCTGAAAGTATTGTGAAAATTCCCATCTGCCAGTATTGTTTCGTTATGAATTTGCTTTCATCGAGTGAATGTATATTTGCAAGGAAATATATATTTGGTCAACAATTAAATATCTCATCTTTTTTTGTCTAGTATCTCTGATTCAGAAGGTGAAACACATCATGGCTGTTTTGGTGACATAATAGACTAATCCTTGGCCTACCAGTTTTGTCATCCAATGGGGCACTGGTTTGCTCTCAGATGGCTGCTCCACTTCCCAATGTAGCTCCCTGTTTCTAGCACAGGAAAACAGCACAGGATGACTCAAATCCATGTGGGAGACCTGAAAAAGCTCCTGGTACCAAATGTAGCCATTGTGGCCATCGTGGAGTGAATGAGAAGATGGAGGAGCTCTCTCTGCCTCTCCCTCTCTAAGACTCTGACTTTCCAAGTAAAATAAATATTTTAAAAACACAAAAGTAAAACAAATGATGAAATATAGTGCAAATGGACCTGTTTATATGACGTACGCCAGTAGTTTGAATGCAACTTTGAGGCTTCCGGGCTAAATCTACTATAAATAGATAATGCATGAGATCAAATAAATTTAGAAATCTCTACATATAATCAAATATCTAGAGTAACCATATATCCAGAACGGGATTGATTTAGATTTATTATGTCATCAATAAAAAGAAAATGATGCTTGACATTCTACTAAGAAAGTGTCAGTGCTCTCTCTGACTGCTGCGTCACATGACAATAGCATCACATGACAATAATGTTAAGAGGGAAGTTCATCAACTGTAAAAATACCCTCAATGGAAACAGTATAAATATGGTGATGCCAAACAAGGTGAAAGTTTTTACTGACTTCTTCTGTACCTGCTAATATGAGCTGCAGAACTCATATGGTACAAGAAATACTCACTAATAAGGATGTTCAGTTAAAGAAACCTAATGTAACCTAAGGGTTGTTATATGGATTGAAGTATAATTTTCTTTTCTTCACCATTGTCTTTGGTAGTGATGCTTTCTTAGTGGTGAAGAACAACTAAAATGTGTTTTGGCTAAGATACTTAATAGTTAGAAAATATGTCCTTGGTAAAGACCATTCTACTTTACGTATCAGATTTTGAGAAGGTAAGATTGGAGACCAAAGCTTTATTGGATCTAACAGTTCAACTTCATTATAGGCTTCACAAGCTCAAATATAATTTGTTTCAGTGTAGTGTAGGAGCAGGAAAAAACACAGTATCTTCCCATTAGTAGCACCTATGGAGTTCTAGCAAAATGTCTAGTGCTCCATCCCTGATGCATCAGTAAAATAAGAATGTCTGGGAGTAGAACTAGGCTATGTCTTCTGTATAAGTAATACAGGCTTCTGTATTCTTGTACCAATCACACAAGCCACGCCCCATAACATTCTGTTGGTGTGAAATCATACCACACGTTCTATTCCAATCACAATCCCTACTAATCCCCAAATCAAACACTCTTGGGTTTACATGCTTCTTTATATTTCCTTTTAAGATTTATGCACTTGAAAGTTGGGGTGAATGAGGGAGAGAAAGAACCGGGGAGATGGGTGGAGAATAGGTTGAATGGGATGGAAGAGAGATGGAGAGAGAGAAAGAGAGAAAGAGAGAGATTTTTTTCATGTGCTGGTTCACTTCCTGAATGGCTGCAAAAATAGATGAGGCCAGGCTGAGTTCATGGAACAAGGCACACTTGATCTTCCACATTGTGATTGGGGCCCTCATGGTTAGGTCATCCTCTAATGCATTTCCAGACACATTGGCAGGGAGCTAGATGAGAAGCAGAGTAGCAAGGGCTCCAGTAAGCTCTCTGATATAGAATGCTTGTGTAACAGGCAGTGGCTTAACCTGATGTGCTGTAACACATCTGCCCCACTCTCCACGTTTCTTTGTAATTTCATTACCTAAGAATAGTTTGAGTACACTGTAAGTTACAGCAGCTCACTGCAAAACAATTGTTATTTTGCATCTTCCTACTTGCTGTTCTTTTTTTTCCTTTTATAATTGTAGAAATTAAAGTGCTGGAAATTAAAAAATGAAGATCAACTAACTCAGCAGCTCTTGATTATTTGGTTATCTAGTAGTAGAGTTAAGACAGGAAAGGCAAAATAAAGGCTTCCTTTTATTTAACAATTTTTAAGGTCAAGGATTATTTTCTTTCCGTTGTCTCTTTTCCTTGAATTAATTGTGTAAGCTAATACATTGAAGCATGTTCAGCAGGTTTCAACTGTTGCATTTCCTATATGAAGAAAATTTAAATTTTCCTATCTTTGGCCAGGAGGAGTTTCTGCCAACTCCTCCTGAATCCTTTTGAACTGATTCTGGTGTTGGTAGCTTGTTCGCAGCTTTAAATGACAAGATGTTCCAGGCTTATGACAGCTGAACTTCCTGACCTAGATCAAGGAGGTATTTCCCTGAAAAGACCTGGTCTGACTTGTTTTGTAACAGTACTTCAAAACCAAGAACTGTGCCCTAGGGCTGCTCATCACTGCATCGCATCATTTATCTCTGTTTCTAGGCTGCTTTGGTAGACAGAACTAGAAGATACAGGACAGATATTTATTGATATTCTAATTCTAGACATGATTTTCCTATATATTTACAGTATGATTATAAATCATCTATATGATACAGTACCTCCTCCGCCAACATAATCCATTCTGTGTGCCTACCATCACATGTTCTTTTGTCTTTTAAATCTCTCTTGCTTGTAGTTTTACAATTCAATGCCTGCTCTACATCTTTGTATGAACATCTGTCCTGTCATTTGGCTGCCTCTGTTACATTCTTCCAAAGTCACCATGGGAATAGTTTTTTTTTTTTAATTGTTGTTGTTTTGATTCTTACATATTGATAACAGTTTTTGCCTTTTTTATTTGAAAATCAATTTCCCTGAATATAAAATTCTTGGGTCATGTTTAATTTATTTGAATATTTTGGGGGTTGTTCTCCAGTTCTTCAGACAAAAAGCAATGCCATTGCAAAGTCTGATGCTAGTCTCATTTACTGCCCAGAGAAGTAGCAAATAAAAAGAATCATATTCATTCTGTATGCTGTTAATGTCAGTACAAGGTCTATCATTTAAACACCTAAAATGAATTATGTACTACCCTAACATTACAATTTTATAGTTTTTAATTGTCTGTTTTTGGCCACTTTGACAACAATGGCTGTTAAGACTCAAGTAAACATTTTCCCCTTATACCCGAGGAGCTGATATTCAAACACCACTCTAATTAAAACTAAGCCAAGATCAGTATAATAGGCTATGCTGTTCTTTTCACAGAGTGATTAATTTCTGTTTTGTTTGGGAGGCTATTATTGTATGCCCTGTAATAATTACTTACAGGAGCCCTTTTCACTTTAGAATACTGTTTTAGAAAACAATTATATATAATGATTATTATTACATGGTAACACTTGACAATCTAGGGATAAATTCAACTTTAAGCTCTTTGATAATCACATAAGAGCATATAAATTAAAATCTGAAGCTTCTATATTCATTGTGTATACATCATCTCTTAATATGACTACAAATTTTCTTAATTGCTCTCATTTTAGTGCTTACTGTATATGATGCTACCCAAACTTCTTGCGAATATATGCATATCTTCCAGAAAATGAGAGTTTAAAACAACAACAATAAACACTTTCACTTTAGATTTGAACATCTTTGTTTTTATGCAGCCAATGTTCCAATCTCTCAACATACTTTTGCTGGAGAAAGCTATTCAAGGTGTAGAAGTCATAAGCTAGGACTCAGTAAAAGGTTACAAAAGAACCATCACTTTTGCTGGGATAGTAAATACTTTATCATTTATATCCTTCTTGTCAGTGCTAAATTCCACTGCTAACAGTGGAAAAGTATGGTCTGAATTGGGAGTTTGAAGACATGTAGTCAATCAGTTTAACTTTCTGGGAAAGTCATAGCAGGTCTGTAAATGTGCTCCAGGGACACGGAACACTGCATAAATACATGGGACCAAGAGCCAAGAGCAGAAAATGCCACCTGAGCTCCTGCTCTCTGGAAGCTAAGAGCAATTTCAGAAACTTACACTGTGCTGTGGTTTTGTGAAATTGGCACACCAAGGAACAAGAAGATAAGCCCTGAGGAGCTCTTGATGTTATCAGCTTTATTTGTATGTCAGGAGAAATTCTGTCACCAATCCAAGCAGAACCAAGAGTGGCTGCAGATGCCAGGCTCTGCTTTCTGAATCTGAGCGTCCTGCTGCTTATCAGTGCTATGGATCTGGACCTTACTAGCATGCAGAAAACCATTTTGTTTACAAGTATTTGGTTATTGTTAAATGTATGACTTCTTTTCATAATTTGCTGAATATTTTTACACTTGAAGTTATTTCAAGGAAAGTTTTCCTTATCAAATTATTTACTTTGATGTTCAACAATTGAAAGTATCCACCATGGGGATATAATAGCATATATGTAAGTGAAATGTTTACCTTTTTAATTTAGACTACTTCTAATCTTTATTGTTTCAAGTAATTTTCTTCTTGAACTTGGCTGGCTATGTCTACACACGTGTGAGAGTACTTTTTGTTATACTACAATTTATACCATCAGCCTCAGTGTATAGACTATCTGTTAATCAGTCCTTAAATCTCTGTTAGACTGAGTTGAAATGTGATGCTACTTTTTATTCTACCATTCACTCCACTCCATTGCACTCTAATCCACTGCATTCCACTCCAGTCCACTCTACCATACTTCTCTCCTTTCTCCTACGCTCTTTCATTTTTTATTTTCCAAGGTAGACTACCCTTAAGGGTTTGTTGTGTTTAGAACAATGTGGAATAATACTTTAATGTTCAGGGAGAGTTAGATTGCCTCTGTCAGAGATGTTGGTTTGAGATTCGGCTTTTGCACTTCCATTCTAGCTCCTTGCTAATGTACGGGAAAGCAGCTTAAGGTGGCCATGGACCAAGTGCTTGGGTTCTTGCACCTGTGTGGGAGACCCAGAAGCAGCTCCAGGCTCTTGGCTTTGGACATGCACAGCTCCAGCTGTTGTATCATTTGAAGAGTGAATCAGCAGATGGACAATATGTCTCTCCCGTCTCCATCCTGTGTGTTTCTTTTTCTGTAAATTTACCTTTCAAATAAAATTTAGATAAATCTCTTAACAAAAGATGAACAATGGATTTTCCTTAAACTGACACTCAGTTTACTTTTACTCTAAAATGGAGATGATAGCTACTTCATGTAATTATGGGAAAGACGAAAAAAGATATGAGGACTCTGTAATAAATTGTGAAGCATTATGCAAATATAAGACATTGTTCCCAGTACCATGTTATGGCTGTTTCAATGAAAAATCAAAGATAATTAACAGGAAAAATAATGCATCTTATATTATTATAGTTAATTAAATTAAACTTGTCAGGCTGTTAGGTTGCAGTTATTTTGAGCATCTTTTAATTCTGCCTCTTAAAACAAGTTGGGCAAAATTTAGGAAAATATTCAAGATAATGAGATGAACCTGTAAAGACATCCATTATCACCTTACAGAGTTTCAGCTTGTATTAGATTTTTAAAATATTTGATTGTTCTGATTATAAAACAGAATGTTTCTGTTTAGACAGCTATTGAAAACAGTATCGTTTGCATACTGAGATTACCATCCAAAAGAGGTTAGCTAGAAATCAAACTTTTCCTCTTAATTGTGTAGCTGAAGAAATTGCTCATGTTAGATTGGCTACAGATTAAAAATATCCAGAACAATAATTATATATTTTTAACATATCCATACCATGAATTAAGGAAGTTTGGGCATATTTCCTTCTACTTAGCCAACAAGGAAATGAAGTTAACAATTACCATTGCAGCAAAGGAGTAAACATGTGTTTCAGGAACAGATTCTATCAAACCAATTAACTGAGGAAGGGGATATGCTTGGCTGCAAACAACCAAAGAGAAAGGAGACACAGGAGGCGCTGCTCATTCCCAGCCATGCTTGGCCAGCAAGGTAATCATAGTCCCACGGAAGAAGCTGGCTCTCTGCTAGCACTCTCAGTCTGCTGTGAGTGTATGAGTTCTGGGATCCTCAGGCATCTAATGAAGTGGTTTGGAGGTTCACTTCCACACTCTTACAGTCAAGAAAATGACAAGATTGTGCAGTCTCACCACCTCCATGTGGCACTGAATTGGCTTCTTAAATCTCTAGCATTCGGGGTGAGAGTCATGGTACAGAGGGTTAAGAGCATGGGAAGCCCACATCCTGTTTCATAGTGCTGGTACAAATGCTCTTTACTGTGTCCTGCCAATAAAACTGGATTGCAGCACTTTGAATAATTAAAGTTTTGTTCACTTTGTTAGCTAAAGTTGAAAAATATAGTTGTATTTACATGATAAGAGAAAACTAATAACCTAGCTATTATCAGATAGGTAGTCAGAGTGCAGAAACTGATCTTTAGGAAAAACAAACAAACAACAACAACAAAAGAAATTGAGGTCTGCTTGTATGATTGATTTTTATGTGGTTGGACTTAAGGATTGTTGTGGCTATGCATACACAGTGCCACAAAGGGACATGCAGTGTATGACATGTATTAACACTGACTAAATAAAATAGTTCCTTGTAAATATATATGACTTGCCATGCATTAATTATACCTCAACAAAGCTATCAAAATATTCATAAAAAAGAAATGGAAGATTATACTCTCTTTCTCTCCCTTTATCTTCAAGTAAATAAAATAAATCTTAAGAAATATTAGATAAACTTGAATTTGTATAATTACTCCTCCCACACATTTCTTAGTTTTTTATATTTACTTCTGATTTTCATCTCTTTTACTCTTAAGAACTCACTTTAGCATTTTTGTATGGCATGAGTTTAATGTTGATAAATTATCTCTACTTCTGTTTGGGAATGTCTTTATCTCTTCATACCTTAAGAATAGCTTTTCTGGAAGCAGTATTCTTATTTAGAACATTTTCCCTTCTGTTTGTTCTATAAAAGTCTTACAAGTGCGCAGTCAGAAAGTTGAAACCCCTATATGTTATTTTATTTTCCATCGCAGCTTCGAGAATGCTCTTTGTCTTCAGCATTGGAAAGTTTGAGTGTGTCTTGGTGTAGATGTGGTCATTTCGTTCCGATTGTTTGCCTCTGAACTTGCTGTACTGGAATAATTCTTTTTCTAGGTTTGGGATATTCACTGTGAACTCTTCAATAATAGTCTGTATTCCTTTGGCATTTTCAGCCCCTCTTGAATTCTAATAATTCATGTATTTGTTTTTTTAAAAGCTATCCCCTACTGTCCATGAACTTTTTTTGCACTTCTCTTGATTATTTTTCTTCTTCAATTGTGTGTCTTCAAATACCTGACTTTGAGTTCAGTGATTTAGTCTTCTGTATGATCTATTCATTTATGGGAAACCAGAATGCAAGCAGGTGCTGGGGAGGGCAAAAGTCAGAGTGCTACAACAGCAAAGGAAGCATCACAGCAGGACAGAAGGGACCACATAGGTGGGGGTGGAGGGGAGAGGCTTCCAAGCTGGTTACCCTGAACTAGCTGCCTACCCCTCACAGAGGCCATTTCTGTTCTTGTCTCACACGAGTGAAGAATTTTATATGGAAAACGCAGTGAACAAAAGCAAGATTTATTAAAGTCGGAAGCCTCTTTCTGCAGGATGGGGGTTTTAAGAAAGGAAAAAGACAAAGAAATCCGGTTGAAGTAGTCTTTTAAGTACATTTTTAGGGGTGGAGAGGTGGGGAGAAATAGAACAGCATTTAACAGAGGGTGGGGGACAAAACTCATCTAAGAGCCAGAATGATAATCTTGTCTAACTTAACTCAAAAACTCCATTACAAGGGTGTGATTGGTACTTTCTTTCTGTTCTTACGATAAGCTGAAATCTTTAACACTTTTGCTTCCTTGCTATTTGCCTGATAAAACTGGAAACTCAGTGGAGTGGGAATTGCATTCCAAAACCTGCCTATCAGTTGCTACTCTCATGAAACTAGAAACTCAGAGGGAGGTTGCATCTTAATTCTGCTATCTAAAGCTTTTTGGGAGAAAGAAGAATCTTTTACACTTTTAAAGACACCCCCCCATTTCCTCCTTCCTCCAGGATCTGGCCCTATGTGCTTATTAGCCCAACTAATTCCTTGCTAGTATATTTTTAGAATTGTATATATAGATAACATTGAATTTGTTCTCTTTGTATTAGTATCACATTGAAATGAAAATTACTGAGAATCCTGAAACAAGCATTCAGGCTAGTGTTTGAATACTGTTGCTGAATAACACCGCAAATTGGTTGGCGGCATAGTTATAGAACCTTCCAACTGGGTCTGCTCATCAGATATGCAGAAAGGCAACCACTGACACCAGAGTGGTGAAACTTCACGCTTATGGCAAAGCTCCGAGCAAGGAACTGGGCAGCTATTGCTTAATTCCTGGGCTTCCTGACGAGTTAGGAGTGAAGGTTCTTATCCGTTGAAATTGGGGCAGGGAGGTATGTGATCATCTGTGTCCAAGTTCCTGGTTTGTCAGTGGAATTCATGATCTTCCTTTGATTGGTCAGTGATGCCACGCCTTTTAAGGAATTTGTGATGGCCAGGTGGCTGCAGTTGTCTGGGAGTTAGGTGAATGTAGCAATTACACTCTGCTCAGACCAGAAATTCCCCATTCAAATCACTCCGGGACAATACTGTTCACTGAGTTTCTTATCTATTGGGGAAACCAATGACTCCTTGGGTCAAACAGGTGATTAGAAGCCTGTAAGGCCAGTGTATCACTCCCTTCTAAGGAAGATATGAATTTTATAATTTGTGAATCCTTTTTCTGTTATGTGTATCTGTAGTCATGCCATTTCACAATATGTTAATGAATTTGTTTATTCAACTCTTTCCTTTATTCACTATGATAATCCTATTTTTAGTAAGCCTTCTTTCTTAGAAATCTTTAATTGAACTATGCAATCAGCTATTGAATGCAAGTGGACAAATTTTAAAAATTGTTTGAGAGAGGAGAGAGAGAGAGTGAATGTGCCCTAAACCTCTGAGTCACACATGAAAGGCTTGGAAGAGCCAGAAAATCAAGGTTGATCTCCAGGAATTTAGATCTTCCACATGGTTAACAGATACATAACCCTTGGTACCATTTCTACTGCCTCATGGGGTATGCAGGTCTGGCAGCTGGAATTCAGGGACCAGAGCCAGGCGTTGCGTCTGTTTGCTTCCATGTGGGACGCAGGCATTGTAACCAGTGCTTAACTGCTGGCAAAAAGGCCTGATGGTGTGATTTTTTTCCTCATCTGTCTGATTTACTGTTCATAGCCATGTTTTTGAGTTAAATCTGCCACAGAGATAAGTTATGCCAGTCATGATAAACCTGTCTTTTGTCATGATTTTTTTAAAATTTCATTTTATGACATAGTTTCATAGGCTCTGGGGTTCCCCCAACTCCTCCTATGCCCTCCCTCCAGGTTGGATTCCTCCACAGTGTTGCAGTGTTACAGTTCATATCCAGTCATGATTCCTTCATTGCGAGCATGTACCATGCATAGAGTTCAGCCTCTTATTGTCCAGATAAGTTCAACAGTTTCTTGGGCAGACCATCCGTGGTCTGAAAGTAGAGCTGGCAGAATATTATCCTCTCCATTGAAGAGCCACAACATAACATTAACAACAATTTACAACATTATGGAGTTAATTGACATGGTATTGAGTCACCAATATGTTAGAAAATGCAAGTTCTTGACCACCTCCTGTGACTACTTCATTGACATTTCAAGTTTAGTTTATACACAACCGGCTGCTACACACCTTAAAGTGGTTATAGGGTACTGTTCAGCTTTTTCGTGTCTATTTTTTTTTTATATTTAGCAGCTTATAGCATTGAAGCATGATTTTACTGACTTTGGCGAATTTTAGGATAGTCCAAACAGGCTTATACCTCTAACAAGGCATATGTTAACAATCGAGGCACAGAACAGTTTTAGGAGGGGTGTGCAGAAAAATCTTCAATACCTTAGTGAGGAGTAACTAATCTATGTGTCCTACCTGGTAAGGTATATGTGAGTCCAAGCTGACTTTTTCTGGTCTGTTCTAACCTTTCCTTATTGATAAACCTGAATTTGTCATGATTTAAACTACCATCATAGTTCCGTATCTAATATTACTGGACCACAATATTCCTTTAATTAACTACACCTTTCTACTGACTAGGTGCCCGTCACCCCTGCTTTCACTGTTGTTGGGCCCTTTGTGTGGTGTGGCTCTTTATATCAAACAGAACTTGATTGTAACTGACTGAAGCATGCAAAAATGTTTGTACTTGGGAGTCTATCTACTCTGTTTCCAGTATCACTCTCACATCATGTTTCTCTTCAAAACCTAAACTGCCTTTAGCTGGAACCCAGAGCCTGCTGCACCCTCTGGTCCTTGATTTCTATACATCCAGTGCATTCATTTGTAGTCTAGAGCTCCTAAAATGAAACTCTTAAAAAAAGAATAAAACATGATTCAGAGTTCATTTGTTTTTTTATGTTTTCTCTTTAGCAAAACATTACTGACCTTAGCATTTTTATATCTTTGTCAGTTTTCATAGTGAATGTTAAGAGGTTTTTCGTTCGGCAGACTGTTTCCTTTGGAGGGTGGTGCGGTGGCGGAGATGAAGCGGGATACCAAATGTTTATGTGTATACTTTGTAAACTAGCATTCCCTGGAAATCTCCCTCCACTCTTTCCTACATAAAACATTTTTAAACCATAATGTTTTGATTTCACAACCTTTGAATGGATTAGGATACAGTATCTCACTAAGATTAATATTATTCATTAATCATTAGTGTTGAGATAAGCATCTTGCTTTTTTATGAGTCATCCCTCTAACTAGACTCCCTTCTTATTAGCAGTAAAAATGGTTTCTGGAGGTTATAATATTTTGTGGTGGTGCTTTCAGTTTGAATCTCTCATCAATGGATTTAATATTTGCAAAAACAGTTTTTAGACATTATCTTCAAAAATTCTCTCATTCACTCTCTGGAAATCTTTCAAGTTAAAGGCCTATAATCTCTGCAGTCTTTGGAGGAATCAGGGCACTTACACTTTACCCTAAACATTGACTTCCTTGTTTACATTCATGAAGAAGAGCACATTTGAATGGCAGAAATAAATTAACTTCAAGCAATTCAATAAAACACCATATCATTGTGGCCCTTCCTACCCATTTACAGTGTTAGGTAGATCAAACCATAGTTTTAAATTTAATTTGATATATTGACAAATGACCTTCATAATTTACAGTGATTTCAACAGAATTGCTTTGGCTTTGGTAATAGATCCATCATGGATCATAAATATTGAGCATGATGATAAACATACAAGAGAAGCTTAGTTACTTCCTACCATCAAGTTGTAAAGCACATTAAATGAAAATGTGCAAGGTGCATTTAATGACTTTTAGGTAGTATGCATATTTGAATATGATATGTTAAATAAAAGTAATTGTAACATTATTCTCCCATGCTTCCACTGTGCTTGAATTAGAAAAGAAAATGTGTGGGGGATATCAGCAGAGGCATTGCTTACATGATTTGTGGAACTAAATATTTTGTTTTATTTTTATCTCTTATTTTTCTGAGGGAGATAGATGCAGAGGCATTGCTTACATGATTTGTGGAACTAAATATTTCGTTTTATTTTTATCTCTTATTTTTCTGAGGGAGATAGATGTTGATTCTACAACCATTGTAGTATCACAGGGAGTATAAACCATATGCGCATGCTAACATATATATATATATATATATAAAATAAATTTTATAATAAAATAGCACTAAGATATTATTTTAGTGTTTGGACATGGGAGAGAATAGTTTGTTGAAAACAGCAGATATGATAAAGTACAATGGTAGAAACAGGAAATCACTGAAGGATTTGGTTTAAGTAGACCATAGGAAAAAGACATATTTGAAAGAAAGGTAAAGGATATGGCTCAGGATGAAAATAAGCATGGCTTTTGGAAAACTTCCATTGTCTTTTTAATACTCTACTTTCACTTTTATTTTGGTCTCAAGGCCATTTTAGAATCCTATTAGTGTCGTTTAAAGAGGAGTTCCCAGCAATCCATTCTCTAAAGGAATAGAAACTTGAAAACAGGTATCATTCTATTATATAACCAGAAGACCTAAGCCTTATGTACATATTTTCAAGACTAATATACTTTCAAAAGAGGACAGGGCAGTATCATTTGCACACACAGTGCATTCTTATTTGGTAATTGTGGTGGCCAATTGAGTGATAGACAGTTGATTTAACTCAGAGCAAAAACAAATTTCTCTTGTGATGGGAGGTAATTTTGTACCCTGGAGCAAGTATCCTCTGAAATTAGCCTACTACCCTTTCACAGAAAGTGTTAGAGAGAGTTCCCTTCCTTGTTTATAGTCAAAGACTTCGACTTTAGATTTTTGAAATAGACATTCTTGGACCATACAGCTGACAAATACTCTTCAAAAGCAAATATGTATGTTGGAGAGAGATAATACTGATAACATTTTATTAATTTTGTTGTTTAAACTCAACGATTTGTATTTCAGTACTTCTATTGCACTATTTGATACTGATGAAAGGAATGAATATTTTTTAAAAAGAAAGATGTGATGATACAATTTTCTAACTTAATGCTGTAAGAAGAAGGAGGGATGGTAAATTCCTTTTATCACTTGTAAAGGGAGAATTATGTCTCTTACATTTGTGAAAGCATGAATCCATACTTGTATTAAATGTAAATTAATTCAGTAAAAATATTTTAAAAACACAAAAATTAAGTAAAAAAAATGACTTTATCCTGCTGTATGACAGGCATTCTTTTGAGAACAGAAAATAAGCCTGAATCTGCTCTATATCACATAGGACCATAGCAATAATTTAAATGAAAACAAGCGCTTTTATCTAATATGGAATTCCTGAAAATGCTTGCTGTAATCTTGTTTGCTTTTGAATGACTTAATCAGGTTTAACTAAGATGATATATAAAGCTGGCAAGAGGTGAATTTTTTTGTTCCTCATAAAGTTAAAAAAAGAAATAAAAGAATACCAGATGACAGTGGTTTGTAATATTGGAACTAGGCACTGTTAGAAGAAAATTAAAAGTTAAATGAACAAAGAATCATTTATCTAGTTCAAAAGCAGCAATTCCTTTAGCTCTGTGAAGCGAAGGTAACAGGGACATGCAGAACATGACTACCTAATTAACACTACAGCAGCAGGTGCGTTTCTTTATGTAATTATGTTTCACTGAACATACCAAACTTTATTACTGTTTCACTCCTATGTATATCAAATTATCTTTAAATCCTTTACTTTATTGTATTTGCTATGATACTGCAAAATATAATTCAACATCACAAATTTTGAATTCATAAAATAACATATTTCCTTTTCATAGAATACAATGTAGCATTTATTTAGCATTAAAATCTGAAATATATTGCACGTCTTTATAATATATGATCTATCGTGTGTTCCTTACACACTGAAGTTACCATTTGTTACTAACATGTTCAAATTCTATTTACCACTAACATCAAAATATATTGTAATACAAATCCTTTGAAATATTTCTTTAAAGGACATCGTGTTCAAAGAAGTTTCAAAATACAATGAAAAAAGTTTTAGAAACCAAAAGCCATTTCAGGCAAGAAATCATTCACAAATTAAGTCCCCTGACAGATCAATGTCTGTTTAAGTCACTGTGTTATTTCTAGCATGATGCACAAGACACTTAATTCTCAGTAACCATCATAAAATAATAATAGAATGAATAAAAATAGTATTGTGGAATTGCTTATAATAACAATACCTATGAAACATTGAGGGTTTGATTAAAGTTACAAAGTGACAAGTTTAAGCTTTTTCTGTGTGCTAAAGTAGAGTCAATTAGATGAGAAAATAAATGCAGAAAACTAATCTACAGTAACAATAATTTTCAAAGTTCAAATCACATTTTGTGACTTTGAACTACTATATTTCTTTTAGTAATTTCCCATTGCTAGTCTAATACCTTTTGACTCACAACATAAATCTTTTTCTTAAAGAATAATGATGACATTTTGTCTTTGAACTAAAGGCATAGATTATAGTTACATAATTTATTTGGACAACTTGAAGTTTAATGGATTAATGTCAGTGATTGTCAATGAAATTGTAAAGTGTGTGAAATGTTAAGCAATATTTTGAGTATGAAAAGAAGTATTCAAAATATTCATGGAGAATATGTATGATGAAAAGACTACATGTGGATTTCAATTTTTGCATCAAAATAACTTTTAATTTCACTTTTTCTCAAATTGTTTCAAGCACATTGTTCATATATATGCATGCACACACATGAGCACACATTTATCTACACACAAAACACAAACTTTATACAGACTTTAGAATGCCAATATTGTCTGTCCACAGCTTTTAAAGCATTCTAACAATTATAAGTGTGTGATAGCCATTAGCTCAGTTCTGTAGTCTGAGCTACAGGTCTCTGAGTCAACAACCTCAGCATAACTGGAAGTCAGTTGGAAATTTGACGTACTGGGTCTCACCCCACATATAGGGTGAACACAGAAAGTTTGTTTTGGGGCCAGTGTTGTGGAGCTCGCTTTCGACTTCCATTTGGAGTGATCACACCCCATATCAAAGTGCTAGTTTGAGCTGTGGCTTCTTTGCTTCTGAGCCATCTTCTTGCTAACAGTGTCAGGAAGGCAGAGGAAGCTGGTGCAAGGGGCTGGGCCTCCGCCACCACAGTGTGGGGTCACTTCCTCCTCTCTTTCTCTCTTGCTGTGCTACTCACGTGGCTAAGTAAATCTTCCAAAAACTCTCTTGAGGTGGGGAATGGTAATGTGTGTTTTAATAAATCATCCAAACAATCAACGGTGGCTAATTTTAAGAATCTTTAATCTTCTAATTCCAAATCTTCAGGTAATTCTTTATTTCTTCAGATTTATTATTATTATTATTATTATTATTATTTATTGGTAAGGTAGATTGTTTTTTTTTTAGAGAGAGAGAAGAGACAAAGAGAAGATTTTCCACCACCACCCAAATAGCCACAATAGACAGAACTGAGTTTACCCAAAGCTAGTAGCCAGGAGCTTCTTCAGGTCTCTGACATAGGTGCAGGGTCCAAACGCTTTGGGCCATCCTCTGCTGCTTTCACAGGCTAGATTGGGAGTGGCGTAGCTGGAACACAAACTGTCATCCATGTGGGATGCAAGTGCTTGCATGTGCAGGGTTAGCCTGTTGAGCTACTGTGCTGCCACGTCCTCAGGCCAGGCAATTCTTAATCAATTATGTTGTTAAGACAGAAATTCCAGATCCATGAACCAATAAAATTAGAATCCAGAAGGTTAGGAAAGGTAGGATCTAGACACTGGTGTTTTTTAAAATACTCCCCACTGGATGTAATTGGAAATGGATGTTAAGAAACACTAGTCTTGTAAAATATAATTGTGATTTTGGCAAGTCTCATTTAAATACTACTTTGAAATTACCAAAATGATTCAGCAACACTCCAACTAGTCACTCAACCTTAGCAGGCTTAGGATAAGACAATCAATATTTGGATGTCTGTTTGAAAGTTTAGCAATCATCTTATAAACTGTTGAAATCACTGTCTTTCTGAAGAGATTTATCTCACCATAAAAAAGCTAAAATATGTAATTCAACCTACATTTTTTAAAAATGTGTCCCTAACATTTTTGAGCTTCTACAATGCTATGTTAATTATTGTTTACATCAACTCTACAATGTAGATAATAACCTCTGTTTTTGTTGAGGAAGCTGAGGCATTGAAATAATTGAGAAGTTTGCCTAATTCATCCCCTTCACCTCTCCCAATCCCTCAGTATGAATAATTAACATTTATGAGGGTCTGTCATTCAGCAGCTACTATGTTAAGATTTTTTAGATTATGTTGCATTATCATATAATAATTATTATTTATGTTACCTATTTTACACCTGGGGACACTGAGGCAAAGAGAAGTTTAATGGTTTCTCTAGAGCTACACAATTAATTTCTTTGTGTCATGAGGTTGGATGCAGGCACTGTTTTCACGGAGCCTGGGATAACAGTACCTAGAAATGTGGTGCTGTTGGAGCTGAAGTGCTGTGCGAAGGAGGAAAGCACCAAATTCCGCTGAGCTGCGCGGGCATATCTGTTACCCTTTTGTTCCCGCAGCCTTCAGCAGGTGACAGCCAGGTCACACACCCTTCTGATGGTGGATACAGGTGTTGCTTTTGCCTTGCTTTGGAGCTTTGAAGTGAGCCTTTCCTTTGCAGCTCAGGTGCCAGTTTAGGATCATAAAACATTACATTTGCTACTCATCAGACAATTAGAGCCCAATGAGCCTTTGACATTTTTACCTGGTTCTTTTCTAATGGATCTTACGCTGGGTCATTTTGACTATTGTCCAGAGTGTTAGGAAAATAATTTATTGCAAAACAGTTTTAAATTCGCAAAAAAAATTGTGAGGTGATAATACAAAGTCATTTCATACTTATATCTTTGCTCCAATTAATGAATTAATTGGAATTGTTACTGTATACGTGCCATCAGAAACAAACAGTGGATGTTTTAGAATCTTGCACATGGTCTTTTATCTCTTGGACCATAGTGAAGGCAGTAGTTACCACCTTCCAGCTTCTACGTGATGTTCTTAGCTATCTTATTTGCCACTAACTTACACAAACCAATGGATGCTGTGGTCCAGCCTAGCATTATCTACCACACACTGGGCTCTGATGTTCACCAGTTGGACCTCAGCCTAGTTGGCATGACCCCAATCACCCCTACTGGGCCTGGTCCCAGACTTGGTTCTTATGATTGTCAGTTTATGTAGCAGATTGGCCAAGTCTGTCCTGCATCCCTTTCAGTTTTCATATATATCAATGGGTGTTGAAACTTAACTCAACCCAACCGACCCCACTATCCAGTCCATACTCATGCCAGTGGGTGCTGCTGCCCATCTAGACAGACCTGACCCTAGCCCTGATTCTCATGCTTACCAGTCCGAGTTGCAGCCCACCACAGAAATGCCCACAGTTTCCCTAACAGGCCCATTCCCAGCCCTGGAGTATGCACTCACCAAGTGGTTCTGCAGCCTTGCCTGACAGGACTTGCCCCCTGTCCCAGCATTTGTCAGCTGATGCTGTGACAAAACCCAACCAGCCTGAATCTTCTCTGGCCTATGCCTGCCCCAGGGGATACATTCAGTTAGCATCCAGTGCCAGCATCTGCCAGCTCTCCCCCTAACCCAGCTCAAATGCCCAGCCTGGGCTGCCTCTGGTTCCAGCACTCAAGCTCACCAGTGGGAGCAGTGGCCCAAAAGGGGATTCCCCTGCAGCGCCCCCTACTGGGCTGACATTGCTCCCTCCCTTTTGGGGGTTCCTCTAGTGGGAACAGGACTCCAGGTGTGATGTCTGCACTGAGAAGAAATTTGAGACACAGGGGATACAAAGGCCAGATGAATCAATGCACACTTTATTGAAGTTTTCTAGGGCAACTTATACCAACTTTTTGCAAAGCAAGCAGGCTGATAAAAGTTGTGAGTTAACCAAACAAGAGCATGCAAGCTACTTCTGGTGATAGATCACAAAGGATTAGGGGAACAATTCCCAGGTTGCAACCACCCGTATGAACAAACATGAGTTACAGGAATCAACACCAGTAAACAATCAGATCTAACTAGAAAAGGAATCTGACAAAACTTTATTTGTACTCAGATACTTTCAGGCCACAATGACTAAAGGGAGAGGAAGATGATAATGAAGACTTCTCCCAGCTCCCCAGGCATGCTGTGTCAACAAGGTGGTTCGCAGTCTCAACAGATGAGAACATGTGAGATTCGGTGTCCCTTGGACATCTGGTCGTCTGTTTTGGGGGGCAGATCTCCACAAATAACAAATCTCTACACCTCTCGCTCCACCCCGCTCCCCTTCATTTCTGGGTACTATAACCCAGTCTGGCACAGCCTGCCTCAACTCGGCATTTGCCAGTGGTGCTGTAGCCTGGCTCTGCCTGACCTGCCCCCAGTTCCAGCTCCCATATTGCTTAAATTCAACCTAAGTCTGCTTGCAAATTCTTCAGCCATGGCACAAGGTACAAACTGTCACAGTCCAGAGAGCAGATGCTTCGTTTTTCTAAGTGGCCTGGGGGAATGATTCCCTTGGACCTAAAGTTGGATTGTCAGGAACAGGAACATGGCTATTTTTCCTTTTGAGCTTTGTGCCCGGAATAATGCCAGCTTCTGAGAACAGGGGGAATAATGCTTTGTACTGTGTGTTTGTGATAAAAGGTATTCTGAAATCCAGTGCCCATGTCTGACGACACTGCTTCTTTTGTATTTGATGCCCTGTTTTCTGAACAGCCATCCCTGGTGGGATTCTTTTTCATGAAGATATTTTAATTTTATAGTGCCCCATAGGCCGCTCTGTGGAGCACTCTTCTGAGTTATGCTTGTTATTCTGACACAATGATTATTAGTGCCTTTCCTTAATTCTCACAAATGTCTTGGTTGGCACTGTATGATGTGTACTGACCTCATAGGTAAGTAAGCAAAGATGCACATAAATTGAGTTATTCAGTCACATCAGTTACATATGTTGTGGTTTAAAATTGAACTCAGCGGTCCTGTGTTTCCATTTACTAGCCAGTTTTCTCAGGTAATGTCTTACCAAGAATTACCTACAAAATTTATGAAAAAATGCATCATTTTAAATGTGTACTAGGAAGTTTTATGGTTATATAGCGTACTAGACATTTTAATGAGTGAAATTTCTGAGCTATTATAGATAACGATGTATTGAACATTTTATGTTTTATTTCTAGAGTTATTATCAATTCTTTGCCTTAGTTCTAAAATTCAGTGTTGTCATGGATTTGAAGCAGTTTCTCTGGTAGCCTAATTCACAGGTTCTGTGCTGTGGGACATGGGCAGTACCACCAAAATGTGGCCCTATAAACAATGAAAGGGGCCCGGTGGCATGGCCTAGCGGCTAAAGTCCTCGCCTTGAACACCCCGGGATCCCATATGGGTGCCGGTTCTAATCCCGGCAGCTCCACTTCCCATCCAGCTCCCTGCTTGTGGCCTGGGAAAGCAGTCGAGGACGGCCCAAAGCTTTGGGACACTGCATCTGCGTGGGAGATCCGGAAGAGGTTCCAGGTTCCCGGCATCGGATCGGCGCGTACCGGCCCGTTACGGCTCACTTGGGGAGTGAATCATTGGACGGAAGATCTTCCTCTCTGTCTCTCCTTCTCTTTGTATATCTGACTTTGTAATAAAATCAATAAATCTTTAAAAAAAAAAAAAGACAAAAGAAAATAAATAAACCTGATCCCCAAATAAAATTTCATTGAATTACCTCGAATTCTTGACCCAACAAATTTTCATTCCCATTAATTAGTGCTATAAAAATATTTGATGGTACTTGTGAAATCATAGTAAAGAAAACTATTCCAGATTATCAGAGTAGGTATATAGGGACACTTGATATGGGACCTTGCAGTGGAAAACAAGACTAGGAAAATATCACATTAAGTGGGAATTTAGAGTCAAAAAGCAGGATATAGATTAATGGATAATAAATTACTCTTTAAAAAGGTGGGGAACCTGTGGTGGTTGCCTAGCGGCTAAAGTTCTCGCCTTGCATGTGCCTGGATCCCATATGGTCACTGGTTCTAATCCTGGTAGCCCCGCTTCCCACCCAGATCCTTGCTTGTGGCCTGGGAAAGGCCACAAAGCCTTAGTATCTTCCACCTGCATGTTTATATGTAGGTTCTATTCTAATTAGATATCATTTTTGTAATAACACCTGAGAAGCACTGTGTCTTCCATTTTAGTTTCCTGTTCAATCTTAGAGTCTAGCCAAATCTGTCTAGGCAAGGCTGAATACTGTATGTTTAAGTTCTGTATGTTTGACCTATGTCCTTCTTGTCCAAAATTGGAAAGATGTGTTTTTTTTTTTTAAGATTTATTTATTGCAATTGGAAAGTCAAATCTACAGAAAGAAAGAGAGACAAAAAGAAACATCTTCCATCCGATGATTCACTCTCCAAATGACCACAACAGCCAGGGCAGGGTTGATCTGAAACCAGGAGCCAGGAGCTTCCATCAGATCTCCCAGGCAGATGCAGGGCCCAGCTTTGGCCATCCTTCTCCACCCTCTCAGGCTACAAGCAGGTAGCAGAATGGGAAGTATATCAGCTGGGACATAAATCGGTGCCCACAGGGGCTCGTCCACATACAAGGTGAGAACCTAGCCATTGGACCATTGTACAAGGCCTAGGTGGTTCTCTTGATAAGCTCTGTCGTAGGTGGCCTTACATTACGGGTTGAAAAAATCACTTAATTTTACTTATAAGGTGTAGAATTCACTAGAAACTTAGAAGTGCATTATATGGTACTTCTAAATATCTATGAAGTGATGTTTGCCTCAAGGGAAATATTACAAAATGATTTAAAATTTAAGCTCCTCTATTATTAACATTTTGCTATCAGCCACTTTGTAATATTCATATTATAACTGATGATGTATGAGACACACAACTTCGTGTTTGTGGCCTATGCGTTGAGGGGATTTGATATTAGATTTTTATCCCTCACCTGACATTGTTTCTTCATATGGAAGAAGTACAACTTCAATTTTTCATTTTTACTCTACAAAAGCATTTTGCTTCAGATTCCAGCACTAATCTAGTAATCCTGGAAAATAATTATAGGACTGAGGCACTTGGGGAATACAAGAACCTCTGTACCATTTGATTAACTTTTTACTTACCTCTTTGGTTTGAACATTTCTTAAAACGGGTGTGTGAAAACAGGATTTAAAATTTAAGTTTTATTGGAAATGCAGAGTTAATCAAAAATAAGGAGAGACACAGAGAACTTTTCCATGCAGTAGTTAACTCCTACTCCCCCCCTGCCCTAAATGGGCACAATGACCCAAGCTGGCCTCAGTTGAAGCCAGGAGTCAGGAGCTTCTTCCAGATCTCCCACGTGGATGCAGGAGCTCAGGGATTTGGGCCATGTTCCACAACTTGCCTAGGCCACAAGCAGGGAGCTGGATTAGCGGTGGAACAGTTGGGACATAACCTGGTGCTCCCATGTGGAACGCTGGGTAACCATTGGCTGAGGCATCGCTTGTTTGCTTCCCCATTTTACTGTTCATAGTTTTTTTTTTTTTAATTTGAACTAATAGGTCTACAAAAGAGAAAGAAAAGTAACTTTCTGCCTCCACCACAATCACAACTGGGTCTGTGAAATAGCTTTATATCATCTTGTATGACAAGGGGCTTTGTGATATTCTTTCTTGTCCTCCCTGACCTGCAAATAAAATGGAAACTTTGTATGTTCATGATTTTCTTTTCATGTTGAGCTCACAGGACCATGGGGTCATGCTCCCAATATATTTTTAAGCTTCACACAATTACCCTCAACCCCTGTAAAGCACAAAGCAGCAGGACAGTTTTTATAACCTGTCCCAACGAAAGCCACCATCTTAGGCAGACCCACAGGGGATCCAGTATTATGCAGTGCTTATAAAAATATGAAGGGCCAACGTAGGGCGAGCATACTTAACCATCCCATCAATGTGCTTTCCAGTGTCGGTTCTTCTAGCCTGTATTTACTGCTTTAATGCTGAGCTGTGTGGTTTCTCTGCAGGCTGCCAATGTAGAAATTATTTCTCTCTCTGTCTACAGCTTATTATCTTCCTACATTATTCAAAATGAAGGAGGGGTAGCTATTAACTTTATCCACACAGATCCATGGATACTTCACAGTATCTTGCCACTCTGTGCCACTAAGCCATGCCATTTAACTTTCTCTGAACTGAGTGCAATCACCTATTATCGCACAGACTTCCAAAAGAATTTCTGGTTTTCAAACCATTGTCTTCTGTTATGTCAGTTAAACTAATCTTTTGATTTTTTAAAAAAAATCAAACTAAAACCACAAATGACAATCCAAATATTAACTTGTAAACTGGGGCATAATGTAAAAAATACTTAAGATGCCTAAATGATTATGTAACCAGGATGCTATAGAGACTGTTGTCTTAGACAAGATAAAAAATATTTTATAGTCTTACATTGTCAGATTTGTTTTCTCAACTGAGCAGTTGAATTAACCAGACACTTAAAACTGATACACTTTACCACCTGTATGCTCAGTATGGAAATGTAGATATCAAGTCTTATGTCAATAACAAGCCTATTGTGCTGCATCAACTTTGTCAGTTTCGTTAGCTTCATTATAACCTTGAAGTTTCCTAGGAAGCTTCACATCCTGTTATCCAAGATGACGGTGGATATCTCTGCCAACTTACCCTTTTGGGCCAATGTCTGTTGCACTTTGGTTAACCGTAGATGTGAAGCATCTGGTAGCAGAATGTGCTACATTCTCTCTAAGGACTGGTACACATGCCACACAGTCACAGTAATTCAAAGGCTTTATAACACAGGGTATGTGAAAGACCATACAGGACAGAATTTGTGAGAAAATGTAATACAGTAAGTGCAATGACAGTACAAATTTGCGGACAGAGTTCATTCTCAACATTTTTCCATGTGAGGAAAGTGAAATATTGATTTACCATGCCGAAAAGTTACTCTCCAAGTATACTACTTGATCATAAGATAGAGCTGATTTTATGTATTATGGATTTTATAGAGAAAGCTAAAAAGTCTTAGTGTTATATGAATAGATCTTCAAAATGCCATAAGCGGGTTGGTGTTTGGCACATTGCTGTTTTTAAAGATTTATTTATTTTGAATACCAAGTCAGATATATAGAGAGGAGAAACAGAGAGGAAGATTTTCCGTCCAATGATTCACTCCCCAAGTGACCAAAATGGCTGGAACTGAGCTGATCCGAAGGCAGGATCCAGAAACTTCTTCCAGGTTTCCCACACTGGTGCAGGAACCCAAGGCTTTGGGTCATCCTTGACTGCTTTCCCAGGCCACACACAGGGAGCTGGTTGGGAAACGGGGCCACCGGGATTAAAACCGGCTACCATACGGGATCCAGGCGCATTCAAGGCAAGGACTTCAGCTGCTAGGCCATGCCGCCGGGCCCTGGCACAGTATTTAATTCTCATCTATGTCTCTTTTCTGAATGTGAGTTTTGTTTTCCTATTTTCTGCCTTCCCTGGAAAGCAGGAGGTAGCAGTTCAAGTGCTCAAGTCCCTGCCACTCATTTGGAATATCCAGCTCGATTTCTGGACTCCTGGCTTGGGCTTGTCCCAGCCTCTGCTGCTGCGGGCATTTGGCAGTGAGCCAGTGGAAGAGTGATGTGGAAATAAGTCATTTCTAAAGACTTGAAAATTAAATGTAATATGTAGACGATTTCTATGGAACTAATGAAAGAGTTTTGAACTACAAAGAGGAGGTTGTTCCCTAGAGGATCTTATAACACCTAATGCATGTTGCTTTTTAGGATTTACAATGGGATATAAACTTATTTGTTCATAAATGAATAATTCAGCATTTTATACTACTTATAAGAATACATTACCAAAAAATGAAGGATTTTATTTCTGAATGATTGTAATGTGGTGAAAGTTATGAAGCAATACCAATAAAAATAAAATACAGGCACATAGTATTTCTGCTCTCACTATCATTGTCTGAAGAATTTGAAGCCTTATTTAACCCAAGAATACCCTTAAGTATATAAAATATGTAAAATGTAAAATAGAAACTTAACCTATGCATGGAATCATACATGTTTATTGTAAAAACGTATGAAAAAACTGACTGAAAAAGTTAAATTGTTATCACTTATGTTACACCCAAAAATATCCACCACCAACATTGTTGAGTTTAATTTCAGACAGTTTTCTATTAAAGTATTTATACTTCCAGATTTCTAGAAAAATGTATCACACTTTAAAGTGATCAAATATTCAATTTTCATTTATCTTATGAGTGCATCTTACAATTACTATTTTAGTTATTGACAGATTTTTGTGTATTTCACACAACTGATTTTAAGCCTACACTGATACTTTCTACTCTCCCTCCTCCACTTTAACGTTCTCCATTCGTTTTTCTTTCCTTTGAATTTTTGTGATAACATTTTCAATTCACTTTATTGTCACAGACTTAACCCGCCACTGATCAAACAATTGAATGAGTAGAAAATAAACCACTGTGCCACAGGAGTGCAGACACAGTCTATAAACAGTAATCAAATCTCAATATGTCAATTGCACTCACATATGGCACATTTCTTGTATTCATACAGCGTCTACCATCAGTCAAAGGAAGCTGAAGATGTTTGCCTCTTGGGGACTGGTTTCTTTCAGGAAGCATAATATGAACGTGTACTACATTCTCATCCAATCGTAAGTTAAGCTGAATTTACTCAACTAGATTGGACTCAGCATAAAAGCTATCATATCTCCTTTACAGCTCAGTTTGCAGTGGTTAAGAGATGAAACTTGCCAAGTTGTCCTCAACTGATGACTGGATAATGAATAGGTTTTTACAAGCTATTGAGTTACAAAATCATCACTTGTGTAGTACCTAACATAGGTTTGAAATAACTAACAGAAATTACACTTGAAACAAGAGTTAAACCAGTTCCTGAGTTAATAAATGATCATTTTAGGCAAATATAGTATTGTGTCAAGCAGTTTTATAATGTACACATTAGGCTTAGAGTTTGTTCATTTGTGTATATATCAACAGTGATGAACGTTATGTCAGCAGTCTAAAAATGTTGGTGATGATTTTGTATTATAATATATACATTTCCTACACATGTAGCTTTCTTCATTTATTTGTTACCTCTCTGATGGGTGCGGCTTGGAAGGCTATGCTAAGTGAAGTTTTATTCTAATGTGAGCATGGAACTATTAATTTATGGACATGTCAAAATAACCTTGTGATAATGGAACATTTTTCTTCCTAAGAATTTGCCCTAGATGTGAAATTTCCAGGTATTTTAATCCAAGCAGCTTCTTCTGCTTTATATATTACGGCACTTAAACTGCCATTGCTCTAAAATTGATAATGGAAAAAATAGTGACAAAAGCTCTTTATGCTAAGCTATATAGGCCATATAAGAATAATGCATGCCATTTTGGAAGCTAACAATTTTCTCTTTTGTTTAGAGAATTTGGGGGCTAAATAGAATAGTGATAAAAATCTAAACAGCTAGAGTATAAACTCTTCTGAATCATAAACATTAAGCTTATAGGAACTTTGCTATTTCACTTCTTAGATTACACATAAAAACATATTAATGATTGCTATTAATTTTTTCTCCAAATTCCAAATACTTGTCTGGTGTTCAGGGTCAAATCCTAGTCGGTATGTGGCTGTGAAAATATTAGTGTGCATGGCATTTGCATTTAGCTGACTTGAAGTCTAGCCAACTACTCTCCATGTTGTGAATGGACTTTAAGGAAAACAAATGAATTTTTTTCAAAGAAGAAATTCTGCCTCAGGTTACAAGGTAGAAATTATGCTTAGAAATTTTGGATTCATGAAAAAGACATTCTAGCTGAATTAAATAGTGAGTTTTTGTGATTTTAACCAGCAAAAACATCAGAAATAAATATATTCAAATAAATTTAAAAGGGGGAAAATTCTGTATATAAGTAGTAACTATAAACATCATAAACCCAAAAAATTTGGAAAAACTTAAAATGATTAATATATTTAATGTATCAATAACCACTAAGGAAGAGTTAGAAAAGTTGGAATATGCTAATAGACAAGAAACATAATGGCATATATGAGTAATCCTTGGATGCATAAAGGTGATGTTGTGATACAGATAAGACAAAAATTGACTGTTATGCAAGTGGACATATGAATTATAATGTTCCTAATATGTGTACTTGCTTGTCTTAAATGGTATTGAGGGGTTGCTAATATTCTGAAAAGCATTCGGAAATATATACTGAGGGCCAAAAACAGCATTATTTTACTGTAAGAAATCTATCCTAAGGAAATAAACAGAGATGCTGACAAAGATTTATGTACAATGACATTTATAATGGAATTATTTATAATACATAATTGGAAGTAACTTGAAATAATCTGCAACATGGAGTATGTTAAATAAATCATTATACTTTCAAGTTAAGGAATATTACAAAGGTATTAAAAATCATCCCTTGAGGAATATATAATGACATGGGAAATGCACAAAATGGAAAGTTAATTGAATTTCCTTCTTTTAAAAAGATTCCAGAGATATCTGTATCAAGACCATGATTTATGCCAACACATTTCATTGCCTTTCACCCTAAATACCCATTAAAATTGACAAGGAAAAAAGTGGGTAATAACTTATTCTGGTATTGGTATAAAAGGAAGAAAAGATTTGAGCCCCATGTATTTAAACAGGAACATTCCGTATGTGAATTGTAAGCTTATTTTAGTTTTGCTATATTTTCTTCATATTTCTAATTAACATGATAGGTGCTGATAGAAGTCCTATTCATTAGAATGGGATGTAAACATAATTCTTAGAATGAAAAGCATTGCTTCTCAAATGGCATTTTCTGGCCTTAAAGAAGTGGAACCGTGTTTTCTGATTATTACTGACTGATTGGAGGTTAACATGTGGTTTTCTTTTTTCTGTGTGTTCACTGTATGCTGTGTAAGAAAAACAAAATAGAATATGACCCAGAAGAGAAAAAGGCAGGGGTCCATAGCAGAGGAACAGACACAGATATGGATTTACATTCCACCGGACCCATTGAACTGGTTTCTATAGCCATTGAAGTCACCTAAAGCCTTCCAATTTGCCCGGCTGTCGGATGGGGGGAACATAAAGACAGCAACCAAAACTCAGTCACTCGGTGTAGAAACTGATTTAGGGAGTTTGGCAGACTGTTTTGTTGTTGTTTTGGTTTGGTTTGGTTTGTTTGGAATACATGCAACTAAGTAAGTGCATGCTTTCCCAGGTTTGAAACACATCTCTTAGATTACCAAGTCTAACCTCATATTCCAGGAATGAGCAAAACACAGATCAGAGTATATAAACAAACAGATATGGGAAGATAAAGAGAGGTGCCGGTAGCTTATCCTAATATTAAATACCTTTCCATGGACCCCTTTATGCCAGGGTCACAATTCTTGGAGCTGATGTCCTTTGCCAGCTGTTTGGAAGAGACTGCATCCTAAGCAGGAGCAGTGATTCAACTTCAATCCTCCCCATTTGCTAGTCACTTTGTAACACTGAACAGAATAATGAATGTGACAAACAAACCTGTCCCTTCGATAGTTGTGTGAGAAGTGACTCTGGTGATAGTAGAACTATAGGTTAACACTGGTGTCATGCGCAGGGCTTAGAGACTGTGTCATGTCACTTAGACCTTATTATAAATGCAGTAGGAATCCATTGCCTTAATAGAGTTTATTCAGTGGAGCATGAAGAAATTTGCATTATCAGAAAATCCCTCAGGCTCCTTGATCTGTGGAGAATGGATTAAAGTGTGAAAAAATGAACGAGGAGGAAATTACAGTAATCCCAGCTGAGAGATGACAGTGGCCTGATTTAGGTAAGTGGCAGTCAAAATGCAGAAACAGAGTAGTTCTGTTTAAATGCATATTTAAAATGGAGTTGTCAAGACTTGGTGAAAGGGCAAATACGGGAAGAAGAAGAGGAACCAGTGAGATGTCTTTGAGATTAGTGAATCTGGGGCAATGTGGCAATTTTAATTTAAAAAAATTGAGGAATAGGATTTTGCGAGAAGGTTGTACTTAAGGACAACTGTGTTAAAATGAGATATCTAATTACAAATGTCAAGAAGTTGATTGTGTAGTAAGTCCACAGTTCAAGAGAGGGTGGAGTTAGATGTAAAATGGTCAGGTTATAGTGGAGCAGTTAGTGTTTCAAGCCGTGCTATCAGAGGAGATAATCCACTGCATTGCCCAAGTTTATAAGGAAGGAGGGAAATTATACTTGTTTTTTTTATAGTGAATTATCTACAATTTAAACAAACACTATTTCCAACCACCTTTCCTTGTGAGACACTTATTTCGTTTTCCAAATTCTTTACCCAATTTGTTGTGTTAATTTGATAGCTTCACCTGTAATGGAAATATTTCAGTCTTCTGCTACATGATCTCTACATGTTTTCATGGTAGTATCCCATTCTATATTTTACATATTTGGGGTTATGATATCTAGCTTTGAAGCTGGCATTGCATATTTTGTCTTTCCTCTTAGCTGATGATAATTGCTATACCCACGGTTTGGATTCCTATTGCCTTTTCATGCTTCCCACAGAAACATCCATCAAATGTCTACATTCTTTTGTATAGATCCAATTTATTTTTTCTACGCTAGCATTTAAAAACATTAAAATTTTTTTTTTTTTGTCCTAGAGACCAAGCATGGGAACAGTATAAATTCTTTCCATGGATCTCACATCCCTCAAGGAGCCTGAGGGATTTTTTGTTGTTGTTACTGTGTAAGCTCTTTTTATAGCTATATCTGTCCACTCTACCCCATGTCTCTCATTTTCCCTTACTACTATGCTAAGTTGTATTTGCAGTGTCATCTGTAATATCCTTGTTGTGAAACCCAGGCGACACTTATCTCACCTGACATTTCTGAACCAATTCATATCTCATCACTCATCTAATTCTTAGGTTCCAATCCCATTAAAATGCTAATGACTACCAAGTCTGCTACTTTTCTGCTCAACCTCTCTTGATTTTCAGTCACATATGTTTAGGAAAAATGCACATTTTTTCCATTTGATTGGATATTTTAATTGAAAATGGAAAGGGTCACGACTAGAGCCCTGTATTTACACTGCTGTCTTACCTGGAAGTCAATAGGGTCCGTGAGAAATCTCAAAACTTATAATAATCATAATATTAGACAGCATCTGGTGTTAACTTCTTTTACAAGTTTTGTATTCTAGATGATACATGGAATTGGAAGCTTTTATTAATGAGGATAAAATTTAGTGCCTGTAAGACAGGTCTGGATGATTACAGAACCTCAGAGTTACTTTCATTTTTTCATTTTGATAGAGACAGTGATGCAAAATTAAATTCAACTTGTATGAGTGATGTAGAAGTCTCTGGGTATTGTGCTTCTTGGCTAAGTGTGCATTATTTGCAAATGACGACATCCAGGTGTTGGTGAATTCAGTGGTTACCACTGCAGAGTGACTATTAGATTCTTCTTGTAGTCTTTGAAAAATATATTACATAGAACATATCAATATTCCCTTTTACTAATGGATTTTAAATTTTTAACGAAGACTATTTCAAAACAAATTGAAATATTTTTAAAATACTCAAGAATTTAACTGTCAGTATTTGAAAAGCAAAGTCTGCCTTCTGACATCATACATCATTAATAAAAAATAAAAGAGTAAATTTTTTTGATAGTTCATATTTTAAGGACCATTCAGTTTTATGTGGTTGTTTCTTTTAAGTCTAACTTTTATTGCATTCTCAAATTTACCCTTATGAACCTGTAATTTTAATAAGGAATTTGTTTTTTATATATTTATAACTGAGTTTTATTAATATTTCATGTAATTAAAAATTAAACTAATAAATCTTTAAACAGTGTGTTTTCAGGAGGCACATATAATTGAATACTATCAGAATCTACTACATTCAGGCTCTAAATATTAACCCAGAAAAGACATTATCTGCACCAAAATTGTGACTGGAAGCAGCATCTGAAACAGCAGAATTGCTTAATACTTGATACACCTTATAAAGGGAAAAGCCTTAAAGGACTTGTTTATTCTGCTCTTACGTAATTGAGAAAGATACTGGATGAGAGACACTGAAAACCTTACTCACACAAGATCCCTATTTGTAATTTTTAATGTGCCTCACTGTGATACACAAAAAGCTTGACTTTCATAGTAGACCCATTTGCCTATCAGACTCCAGGTCTAGAATGTGACTGCCATTTAACGCATGATGGATTTTATTTTTATTAGTAATTGCACCACTATCATTATTATTGTTAATATTATCATTAGCATATCGTCATTTTAACATATGAGTTAATATATGGAATATTTACTGGTCGCTTATTCTGTACATTTAAAATGTTATATTTTATACTACAGTAAAAGCCATTTGGAATAAACATAGAGCCATTTAACTTTATTAGGCATATCTTTGTAGAATCATCTGATTATTCTTCATGTATATATTATAGAATCTGATAATACTGATATTTTGTTTTTCTCTTGAATACTTCAAGATTCAGTCTTCCTATGTCTTCCTCTTGTATAAAATATTAAAATTACATGGTTGTTATTTTTGACAACTCCTGGACTAGGCATGCTTCTGGAGGTCCTCAGGCTTTGTTGCTTGCTTAAAGATGCCAAAAACTTGGTGATGACTTAGAGGCCGCCTCGGCAGACTGGGCAAGCTCCTAAAGGCTCCTTGGCCTCGGCAGATGCCCAGAGGCCTCCACCCCTCATACACCTCCCAACTTTAGGCAAAAGCAGTTGGCAGGAGGCCAGAGCTCCTGGTTCCTGTGCCTCCCCCATCTACCTCACTATTAATTGGGTACTTTCTGATGTCTGGGTTGCCTCCTCCCCGCACCTACCTTTACCAAAACCCCAAATTCACAGAGAGAAGGAGAGACACAGAGAGAGACCTTCCATGGGAGTAATGATGTTGTATGTATGCAGTTGTTGGGGAGATAAAGCAGAATTTACTCATTACTTGATCAAAAGATAAAACAGGTTAAGTGTGAAGAATGATAGAAGAGAAATGCAGAAAACAAACAGGAACATAGTGGATTTCCAAATTGCATAAAATTAAAATTCCATGAAGTCTAAAATTTGAGATGTTTCATATTGTTGAAGTTGGCATTTTTAGAGTATATTTTAAAAGAGTCAATGGTATGCTGTAAACAATTTTAAGTATAGGGATACAACTATGTACAAAGGTAAAATAAAATGTATAAATGAAGTTTATTTGGTCTAAGTTAATTTAGAAAAACTAAAATTCAGAACCAGCTATATTACCAGAGATAAATGGGTTATTTCAAAATAATGAATGATTTAATTTAGAAAAGTAGGATTTCTATGTAAATGTAAATAAATATATAATGTAATGAAGTTTGTAAATGCAAAAAAGAAAGACTGCGAACCAAAAGATGAAATGGTAAATCTAAAATTAGGATTGCAGATTTAAGCAAGAAATGAGTAACATATAGTTGGTATTTTTTCAGATATTTGAAAATGAAACAATGTATGTGTAATAACTCGTGAATCAAGATAAATTAGTGAGGACTCAAGTTGCAGCCATATGAGCTATTAATGTTGCAGATAGAAGCTTGATCTTAGCGCCACAACACCTGCCACCAAATTATACTACTAAATGCTCATGTTTAAAACAAATGTTCGTGTGTAATCCTGTTTTTAAAACATGAAACATGATTCTTACTTTACACCTGACATTAAAACAATTTAACAGTGGATCAGGGATATAAATTGAAATATGAAACAATCGAATTACTATAGATAAACACAAGGGAAACACTGAAATGCATCAGCATAGACAAAAATGTCTTGGCTAAAATCCCAGAAGCACAGGCAATAAAAACAAAGTGTAAAAGTAAGATTGCATTAAGGCAAGAAGTTTCTGCACTGCAAAGGAAACTGAACAAGTTGAAGAGGCAACAGAACAGTAGAAAATATTTTGAACTCTGCATCTGATAAAGGATTAATATCTAGGTTCTATAAAACCCTCAAGAAACTTGGCAGCACTAAAGTAAATTAAGTAGCAAAACCAGATGCATTGCAGGGAACAATAAAATGATTCTAGAAAGAAGGTCTCAGATGTAACACACTATGAACATAAGAAATGACAGAGTTGTAGATGTATTATTTAGCATGATCAGTTTCCTGATTTTTGGAAATGTTTAAAACCTGAGGTTCTATTACTCAGGCAGTGGGAGACACTCCCTCCCGCCCACTTACATAGGCAATCTGAAGAATCTCACTTGCACTTTATTTGGAAAGATTCTTTGTGTGGGAGATTGGCCCTGGACCTCCACCTGCCTAGCCCATATAGGAGGCCATAGGCACATGGCACACTGTGTCCTTGGCTAACAGACCCCAACAGGGCCTGTTCACTGGGCATGCAATAAGAGTGGAGGGCTGCACCTTTCTCTCTTCCCTACTCTGCAAGGACTTCCTGGGTAAATAACTCCAGGAAGTCAAATGTTACATTCATACTGGTTTTCAGCAGGAAACATGTCTGCCCTGAGACACAATTTCCTGTGATTCCTGACCTTTGACTTCACTGAAGGGTCTAGAGAGATAGACATATCTGTTACTCAGTCACAGTGTTGTACTGTTAGGGCCGTCCTTCTGCCTGCCCACTTCTCCTATATAAGCTTGGGACTTCTCACAAATAGATGGACATTCTTCACCGCCAGTTTGTCTCCAGTGTTTCTGCTGCAGCAGAAGAGCACTGTCATCTCACTCCCCTTGGTGGTCTCCGGTCCTGCTGGACAGAAGACCCCTGAGACCTTTCCAGCAGGCCACTAACTAGGAGTTCTGTAAGTGAGAATTTTTGCTTTGACTTTCTCTGTAAAAGTGCAGTATTCCAGAAGGGAAAAGATTACTCAAAATGAATTGAAGGTGACTTTTAAGCAGGGTGTGGATAGGTGAAAATTCACTATTTGCTTTGCATTTTCCATGTTCACATGTATACAACATACACTTAAAGAGCTTTTATTTTGATATCTTTAGTAATATTAATTCTTGAGTTGGATGAGTCATTATTATAATAGGAAGCAACAATTTCCAAATGGAAATCTGACACTGCAGGGAAATTATTTCATGACATTGTAAAAACTTCCAGTAGATACAATGAACACCCTAACTGTGGCTTAAAAAGGGGGCTTGGGGGGCTCTTCCATTATTTTAAAGTTTCCCCTTTACATGACTCATTTCCTCCATACTGGGGAGCAGACCCACCCTAACTTTGCTGATTGCTGAGTCCTGGCATATACTCTGTGTGTGTGGCAAACAGCCCCTCCAGCCCTCTTGCTTTGGAGGTATTCCTGGAAACAAAGAGCATGGTGTCAGAGTCTGTTTATTCCCCTATAGACACAGGAGGTAGATTCTCAGAAAGGAGCATACATTTGGCCATTCCAATGAGTGACTGGAATATGTAATATTAATTTTGAGGTAAATCTTGGCTTACATTCTTACCTGAACACCTTAATTCTTCAAACTTGAACATCAGCATAACAAAGATAACACTGACACTAAGCTAAGTTACTCATATGCATGCAGATTAAGTTTTCAAAAATTTGAGGCCTAGAAAACTGTCTTAACTTTAATCCATGACCAAAGAATACTGGGGAGGGGAAAAAAAATGAAAGAATAGCAAAGAACAAGCCAATAAGCTCGTTAAGAAGGATGGAGGAAAGGGAGGTTGTACTAAAAAAATAGGCCAAGTAAATGGGCATTTCAGATAGGGATTTTAAAATACATCTTAAAGCATTTATATTTTATTCATGGGGGAAGAGGAAAGTA
Organism: Ochotona princeps; assembly: GCF_030435755.1. Taxonomy (NCBI): domain Eukaryota; kingdom Metazoa; phylum Chordata; class Mammalia; order Lagomorpha; family Ochotonidae; genus Ochotona; species Ochotona princeps. Next base: position 19,570,446 of record NC_080846.1, on the reverse strand, counting down.
GTAAAGTATGGAGGTGCTCTAATTAAGAACACATTACTGCACTGTACAGGATAAGACTCAAAACTGCCAGAACCAGGTAGCCATTTGTTGCCCTGATTTAGTCTCCTGGTCAACTAATAATTGCATATGTACCCTGGAGGAAAAACATGATTCATATCCTCTGTGTACCAAGACAGTATTGAACCATGCCTTATATTTAATCCTTCTATACTTTGTGTTGTTCTGTAATTTTCTAGCAGAGAAAAAATTGAATAGTTAAAAAGTTACCTACACATTGAGAAAGAAAATAAATAAGACCATTTTTGAGTTTGTCACTTACTAGTTTTATAAATTAATAGTTTTATGGATCAATAGTTTCAGGATCAATAAAGGGTTGGTATAAGCAGCAAAACTGATATCAACATGAATTAGAATAAAAATGTAAGAAGGAAAATATATAGATACATTTCAGAAATGACTAAAATATTTGGGTGGCAACTACAATTTATTGCAAATATGAGTTATGTGAGAAAGAAGCAAAGATATCCAGTTGAAACAACAAAGTTGTTACATATCCAAACTTGGATATCCAGTTCAAACGACAAAGTTAATGATAAGAGGAGTTCTCTTTTTTTTGACATGGAGGGATGTAAATCAGAGAAAAAAGTTCTAGTAAGTGTGCTTCTATAAAGACACATGAAGAAGATTATGAAACCTAATTTGCCTTTGTAATATTTTATTTAAAAGATTTGTATACTTGGAAAGTAGAGCAGTAGGGTTGGCGGAAGGGGCAAGAAAGACTGATTTATTTCTTACCATAATTAGATTCATTCCCCAAATGTTCCTATTGTTTGGAGTGGGACTAGAGAAAAACCAGATCCAGGAGCTCTCAGTCTCTGCCTGTGTGGCTTGGGCTTTGGGCATCTTCTTCTTTCCCAGGCGAATAACAGAGTTTGGATGAGAAGAGGACAAGCCAGGACTGGTGCATGCATTCCAATAAGGAATTTTGGTGCTCTATGTGGCAACTTTAAACACTCTGCCATGATGCTGGCCCCAGACATTGTAATGTTTATGAACCAGTATTCAGTGTCTTGAATGCAGGCATCTTGGAGAATTGTTCTAGAAAAATTACTAAATAATCCTATGATGTTTTGAATTATGATTAACTGGGTTTTTTGCTGAAATAGAATAACCAATCATGATTCCCACCAACTGAACATTTCCCTCAAATATAATGAAACTAAATGTTATAGAAACAATGTATGGCAATTATTTGTAGATATGTATATGGAGACAAGGAGCAATGCTATTCTATTTATTATTTATAAAAGAATATGTTAAACAAAAATATCACAATGGAAAAATATGGATGTATTCGCACACTGTATATTAAAATAACTTCTTAACCTAGTTGTTTTTCTTTACTTCAATTAACAGATATTATACATATAATATATGAGAAAATTATTTACTCCAAACCAACACATTGTAGAGTTGTGGATCATCTTTCCAATTTTCTTTACCTGCCTACAGCATGATTTCTTTTAGGCTCTGAGCTGTGCTAATTTGCATGTTGAATTAAACCACTTTATCACTCTGACTGTCTTAGGAGCTTAGCTGGAGAGTAAAGAAAAAAAACGTGGACAGTACAGCTGGGAGCTGGAAGCTTGTGTTATGCCTTGCTTTGAGTTATAATGGTTGCTAGTGAATCGTGAAATTACAGAATGCCTGCATTAGGACAAACTTAGATGTCAGCGAGTCCAAATGTTGCTTCTACATCAAGATAACCTGTATTCAGAAAGGGTCAGTAACTTGTTTAGGCACATAGTTTCCAGTATTTTTCTTTCTCTTTTCTTTGTATCTTCACGGATATGTTTTACTTCTTTTGATTTCTGTTATGACCTATACTTTGAGAAATCAATTAGTAATTTCTTTTACAAATAATTCATTAATTGTACAAATATGGATTTCTCTCAAAGTACAGTGTGTTTTGAGAGCAATTATGGTGTGTAGTGTACTACATTGTCCTTGGAAGGCAAGATATATACCCACCACAAGTATTCAAAAACAGATATGTAATATGTTGTAAGAAAATTGATTTTAATTGCTAAGAGGATTTAAATAGGATTGTGATTATTCTGGGCTTGGGAAATCTTAAAAGGCACCTATTAAATTGTAATTTGAATTTGTCCTAAATAATGTCTAGAATGTCAAAAGATGGACCAAATGTTATAAATACAGGAAGTAGCCTGTTTCAGAAAGTCTTGGGATATTTTCTAGATCATGTAGAAATAACTGAATGAAATGCTGAAACACAGGTGGAGGAGGATTTGAAAAAGACCCGGCTTCCAGGATGAGGCAGGAACAGAGTTCATAACTTAGGATGATGGCAAAGAAGGCTAGATTAGGCACAACAAAATGAATGTGATGACTACCACATCGAGAGAAATTTAGAATTTATATGTAAACAGAAACTTGCAAAGAATTTTCAGTGATCTGAGGGCTTATAAATGGAAGTGGATTTGACAGAAGGAGAGAAATGTGTTTCAATAAAATGATTGACTTAGTTCTAGACAGAATGTTTGAAATGAAGAGTAGCTGACCTTCATCTGTCTCCAAAAGGCAGGTCATGCTATGTCATATACTTCAGAGACTTTGGGACTATAGATGTAGTATGGAAGTCCTCTGAAAGTTATGACAAGTATAGTAATACTCTGGGTGGAACCAATGGATAGTTCAAAATTTGTGTGTAGAAGAAACGAGAGAACAGTTTCACACTGAGCAGAATGTTCTTCAAGACTGCTAATTTGGTGTTGGCAATTGAAAATGAAGACCAACTGTAAAGGACACTGATTTTTTTCGAAAGCCATTGTAGACCTATAAATGAGCATTTTTTGCTTTGGCTACAGCTTCATTCGTATGTACTTGTAATAGTGATATAAATGCACTCATTTTCACATTTACTAAACCAGGGTGAGGGAAGTGGTTGAGGATGCTAGTCATTTCACACTTTTATTAGACTACTGCTTTAAGGTAGTGTATTTCTGATAAGTATTTGCTTACAAATATATACCAAATATGTACTACACACCAGATACAGTTCTATGCACTAGAGATATGGCATTCAAGATATGCTAAATCTCTACATTTACTTTTGTGGAGAGGATGGAAAACATAACAATAAAATCATTTAATTTAATATGGGATAGTAAGATGTGTTAGACAAATAAAAAGATATGTAATATGAAGTATTAAATAGTTCATGATCATACATATATTCATTAAGGTTTCAATATAAATATCACATCAGTTTTGACTAAGAAAACACATTTTATGTAAGAAATTACATATGCTGAAGACCTTCCTTCTATCCCTTTTATCAAATTCTAAAAGTGAATTATCATTACCAGTATCCTTAATTTGCATATGTGGTCATTCTAAGTATTCTTGTACCACTCTCTGAGGTAGATATCACTTAATGCATGGGCTATCATTCCCTATAAACAGCACAGTCAAGGATTTTAAGGAAGTGCTTTATTGTGAAAATATTCTATTAGTGCCATATCTAATATCTCCAATGTATAATTTTTTTGTTGCCCACTTGTTAACTTCTGCCCTATCATAAAATGTTTTCATTGTAATGTATGTACCCATATCTTAATAGCGTAACATATACCTTTTGACATAGTTAGTGAATACTACCAGCAGCAAAATAATAGGACTGCCGGTTATATTACCAATATAGTAACCCTTCTGTACCAACAGTATGCTTTTTCCTAGAAGTGTGGTGTTTGCTGATAGAGATGTGTATCTGTTGGTGTGAAAACATAACATCTGAAATTTTCTTCTCTCTTCTAAATACTGTATGAGCTTATATCTGTTTATTTTTCATCCTAAAATTCAGTAATGCTCTGTGTGGTCATATGTTCCTTGGAGGTAGCTTGAAAATGTATCTCCAGATCCTGTGCCTAAATAGAAGGATTATATAATGAATATTTTTAAGCCGTAATAGACTGAGCTGTATGATATGAAATACCAAAAGGGTTAAAGAACATTAGCAACCATTTTAAGTATAGAAATCAAACATGATTGGTTTTGTTATAGAGCTTAAGAAATGGTTTACAAACTCAAATTATTGATAAGATGTTTTTATGTGGAAGTTTTCACTAACAGTATACCCTTTTGGTATTGCAGTTAATTCATTATGTATAAATAACAGAGGCTTCATTCTTCTAATTTGTTTATTCTTCTAATTTGTTTACAAACTCAGAACTACTCAAATAAATATGTATCTATTTTTAACGTTCAGCAGTACTGTTACATTAGCAATCAATTTGGCAGAAGCATAAATCCATTAGAAGTTTATCTCATTGCTTAGATTTCTAATTTTTAAGTTACAGATGGCTGTTCAAAACATTGGTTTTCTTTAGAAATGGGTAGCCAACTCCAGATACTAAAATAAACCTAGAGCAGGTTTTGAAATCTAAATAATGTTTTCTGGAGTAAAAGTAATACTGCCTGCTATTTTTCTGTTTTTTTTCCTGGTTATTACCTTAATATATCATCAAGTATCATTTCATGAAAAGTGTTGACAGTCCAAGCACTCACAGTACAAATCTTTTATTACCATTTAATTTATTTCCAACTTTGGTGAATCACTTTAATTTTTTTCAAATTTTGTTCACTGCTGAGTGCTGTAAGGATTTAAATAAGATCATCTTATCATCATCATTAACAACCTCTGTGCTGCATTTCCCAGGATTTCTTGTGTTAGGGGTTGGATCCCTAGTGTGATCATGTTGAGCCGGTAGGGTCTTTAAGAAATGGGGCTGCTTGGGTTGGGTGTGGTAGCCTAGTGGCTGAAGTCTTCACTTTACATGCTCATGGATCCCATATGGGCACCAGTGTGTACCCCGGCTGCTCTACTTCCCTTCCAGCTCCCTGCTTGTGGCTGGGAAAACAGTAGAGGACGGCCCAAAGCTTTGGGATCCTGTACCCACATGGGAGACCCAGAAGAAGCTCCTGACTTTGGATAGGCCCAGCTCCAGGCATTGTGGCCACTGGGGAGTGAGCCAGTGGATGGAAGATCTTTGTTTCTGTCTCTTCTTTTCTCTAGAATCTGCCATTCCAATAAGAATAAACTAAGTAATTAAAAAAAAAGTGCGGCTTCCTGGAAGATGATGAAGTAATGAAGCTTCCATTGCAAAATGAGTCAGATTGTTATGAAGTGAGGCGACTGCACACATAGTGGAGCCTTTTGCACACATAGTGCTGTACTGCTGCACCAATGTAGCCAGGGCTGTTGATCAAGATACCTGTAGTGGCAGACTGTTGGAACCTTCCAGCCACTGTAACTGTGAGCCAAATGAACTAGTTCATTCATTAATTACCTAGCCTGAGGTACTTTGTTATAGAAAACAAACAACAAGAACAACAAAAACAGACTAATATAAATAGGAAAGAAAAGCAAAGGAAGGAGTGAGCAGTGGCAGGGCCAAAGGAATGGAGAAAGTAGAAAAATTAGAAAAAAGGAAGCGTTTATATATTTGCTAGCAGGTTTTTTTTTTGCATTTATGTTCATACTCATTTTAGTGATTTTCTGAAATATCTGTCCCACAACTATTGATTGGCCTCTATTCACCAAACATGGCTCCACGGAGTGAATATAAATTAAAAAAAAAATCAGTTTACTAGGAAAATAGAATCCTTATAAGGTTTCTCGTTTGTGAAAAGATAGAGCTGAAACATTGGTGTAGAAAATGGGCAACTTGAGACAGCAAAGAATTAAGGACAGGAAGAAGAGTTAATGACAAAGCCTGGTTTCAAATAACGAGAAAGGAAATGCAGAGTGCGGTCGAGGGTACGCTGTGGAACTGCAATGCGAACATGAGGAAACAGACCTGATTTGCTGGTGCCATAAAGATGTGACCACATGGAGAGGAAACTTCACCTCCACGGAGAAGTAGCTGTTTAGCAACTCCTGAGATTTCTGAGTGGTTTGATGTCTCGATTTGTAGCTACCAAAAGAAGCTAGGGGCTGGTCCAGGGGTTTCCATTCCTAGGAAGACGCCTCACCAAAACAGAAAGTGTTGAGTTTCTTCTCTCCTTTTTTTTTCTTTTAAATCCCATGAGGTTGGCTGGATTTTGCAGGGAAATAGAAATGTCAATGTAAGTTTTTACATTGTATCACTAAGTCATAGAGAAAAGTAGATTTGGTAGGCATAGGCAATAGTTCAATAACCAGCACAGATCTTAAGAAAGTTCACTGTTTATGGGTTTTATGTAAGTACCATCAGGCAGCTGTTCAATTTTGAGTCACCTGAAGCCATAACAAATTTATAAACAAATTCTATATTGAGTGGTAGGATTTTTAAAGTTATTTTTCAAACCCAATTAATTGCATTGCCCAATGAATACAATTCAGCTGTTAATTTAAATATTGAAAGGTGATTCTGAGTTTGTGTTAAATTTTAAAATTTAAATGATGGCTTCTAAAAGTTACCTAAATCAGTTACCTAACAAAGTTGCTAATTGCCTGATAAAAGCAATAGAGAACGGTTAAAGTGCATGAACCCTGGCATCCCCAGTGTAATGCACCTGGACCAACATGCTGGCCACTGGCTGTAGCCTGACTTATGCTTGGCTGTTGTGACCCTCTGAGAGTAAATAAGCAGGTGGAAGATTACTCTCTCTGTGTGTCTCTCCATAACTAACTACAACTTTTGGATAAATAAATACATGCTAAAAACAAAACAAGGCAAAACAGCAGCAAACAAAACTAAAGAGATCCTAACTAATAAAAGTAAGACATCACAATACAAGATTTCAAAGCCTGCTACAATTAAAACAGACTTGTACTGTCAAGAACGGACTTGCGGAGCCATGGTCTTCCTTACGAAATAAATGTCTTTGCAAAGCATGGTATCAGCCATCCTTTGGCACTTTGTCATCTGTATGTCTAAATGCTTTCCTTCCCTCGTTCGGCTTATTTCCCCCTGTAATGTTACAACGTCATCCCTCTTTTCTTTGTTATTTTAAGAAAAAAAGGATGTATGTCTGCTAGTGACTTTACGAGAAATCCTGCCACATTCTGATTTCTAAGATTTATCTTTATTGTAGATTTGTGTTGAGAACCAGTTTCATATGAACCAGGTTCATATAACACTCGGTGTGTCTTGTCAGCACATAAAATCCCCAAATTCTACAGCAGAATTCATCATTTTATGAATAAACTTTCTTGTCCTACATAATATCCCATTCCAAGAAAAGCACAACCAACTAAAATGAGAACAAGTGAAATCATCTTCAGTACCATATTTCCAAAACATGTATTCATATCATTTTGTCGATTTCATCTTTTACCTCCTGAATATCTTCCCCTCTCTCGTCAATGGCCCTGCACTTCTTTTGATTTCTGTTACTCTGTGTGCTTTCAAGTGGCTTCTGCTTGTTTTTCTGTGCCACAAAGTGATTTACTTCTAGTAAATCTTTCAGTCTTAGCAATTGTTTCGGGAAGTTTTTTAAAAAGCATAAACAGGATAATATCACCCTTCAGGTTCATATATTTTTTGTATTCCCTAACCCTCCAATTTACTAAAAAAATTTTTCACCCTAATGAAACATAACGAAAATGCAACATTTGAAGAGTAATAAATTTAAAGATATGAGAAATACTATTTTTCACTTAAATGTATTCAGGATTGTATGTGTTGTGTGTAAACTTTTCCTTTGACAAACTCTTTATGATCCTTTGTTGTAAACTACCAGTAACTATAAATTTGAATAGGCTGGTCTTTCATTAAAAATAATCATTTTTTAGATGAATTTTATTCCTTTCCCATGTAGAAACATAATGAATTGTTAGGAAATTTAATTGCAGTTTCACTGAAGGCAGAAATTACTCTGTTTAAACAAAGGCTATTTTTTACAAAATGAATAGTCAATAATAATTGCTCTTTTGCAGTATAATTTTGATGGATGTCTTCAGATATTAAGGGTTTGTCTCATAATTATATTTCTTCTCTGTTGAAAGAATACTTTTTATTTTGTGTCTTTTTTCTGCATGTGGGGATTTAATAGTGCCTTGATTCTGTATCAAGCATGCTCACCTAATGATAAATACTTTCCAAGGTGCTCAAATTAACTTCAAATCATAAAATTCCAAATTGACTACTTGTAAATTCAACTAAGATAGTGCTGTATTTTGCTCTAAACTGCAGTTTTTGGCTATGAATGTAAGATTTCTAATTCATAAAATGTAGTTACAAGCTTTGATTTTTTCTCTGTATTTTTCTTCTTTTTAAAATAGAATTTGATATTTGTTTTTAAAGAAACATTTTTAAGCTCATATGCTGTTTTACAGCTTAAATATGAGTGCTATTCTTGATAATACATGTTTATAATTAATCCCAAAGGTTTATTTGTGTACAGTTTGTTTCTTTACTATTTGTTACGTTTTTTATCTTCAACCTCTTTAATATGTGATAAATATGTATGAATATGTTTAATAGAATAACAAATTTATTTTGATATTTGCAAATTTATGAAGCTTACCTTAATTATGGAATATACCTTGTTTACAAAATAATGTTATAATTGAAATTGGAATTTGAGCAATAAACTTAAATAAAACTTTTGAAAATCTTTCTGAAAATGTTTCATAAAACACTCCAGTCTATTTTTTAGAAGATTTATTCATTTGAAGGACTTACAGGAAATAATGGGAGAAAAAAGCGAGAGCAAGAGAGAGAAGGAGAGGGAGAAGTGGGAGAGAGAGAGAGAGAGAGAGAGAGAGAGAATAAATGAGAACCTCCTATCTGTTGCTTCACTCCCCAGGTGAGCACAACTCCAAAACCAGTATGCATGAGTTTTATTTAGATCACCTACATGTGTGGCAGGGGCCCAAGAACTTGACCCATTATCTGCTGCTTTTCCCGCATCATTAGCATGGAACTTGGTTGGAAATGGAGTAGCTGGGACAAGGACTAGAGCTTGTATGAAATGCTGATGTCACAGGCAGTGGCTTATTCTCTGTATGACAGCAGTCCCTGTCTGGAAGCTATGTAAAGGATTGTATGAATTATTTTCAAATGTACCAATAGTCTTTTATAATTTGTTCTTCATAGAGAATAGATGACATTTAGACAAAGCAAATAAGCTAATTAAAAGCATTTTTAAAAAGACTGAATTATTTGATTTTTAAAAAGTACTAATTTAAGTGCCACTTCATTTAAATTTGGAAACAAGTCTACAGGTTGTAATATACCAAACACAAAAGCATAATGAATCTCAGTGAAATTAGTTTGTTCGATTCATCCTCTTTTTGCTGGAACAATTGACTCATTCAGCTATCATGGATAGCAAAATCTGTCCCCTTAGCATTTCTTGCAGCTAACATCCGACTCTCATTTTAGAAATGGACATTGGAGAAGCTGGCATGGTGTCATCTCTAATCCTTCTCCTGCATTGCCAGCATTCCCATATGGACACTGATTTACATCTCAACTGCTCCATTACCAATCAACCCCCTTATTATGCCCTAGGAGAAAAGCAGAGAATGACTCGAGTCCTAGGTACCCTGTACCTACATGGGAGACTCAGAAGAAGCTTCTGGCTTCAGATTGGCCCAGTCCTGGCCACTGTGGCCATTTGAGGAGTGAACCAGCAGATGGAAAAATCTCTTTGTCTCCGCTTCACTCTATAAATCTGCACTTCAAATAAAAATAAATAAAACATTAAAAATTTACACTGGAGAAGATTCCTTCATAGTATATGCACAGATGCAGTTGTCTACTTTCAGAATTTTTTTTAAAAGATGTTTCTTTATTGTGTTTGAGAGGCAGAGATGCAGAAAGTGAAACAGAGACAAATAAATACAGCTTCCATTAACTTGTTCACTCTTTGGATATGTGCAACCGCCCATTGTTTGAGGCCACAGCCAGAGGCTGGTAAGCCCGCGTCTCCTATGTGGGTGGTAGGACCACAACCACTTGTTACAACCCTCAGCAGTCTCTGCGAGCACACATGTCCGATTGAGAGCAGAACCGGTCCTTATTCCTCGGCACTCTAACATAGGTTCTGGACTTTCCCGGGACCTGTTATGCTATGCCCAATAGCTGACCCTTGATGTATGGAATAGAACATTATCTGCTTTGCTTCCATCCTGGGATGGTTTAATTGTTGTATCAATATAACTGGTTTTCTGTGTTATTCTCTGATGTGCACAATAAGACTAAGGATCAAAACATGGAAGAACAAACTTCAGTTGGAAGGAACTTTAAAAATGTCTAACCTGAGAAAATATTTTTAATTATACCAATCTCCAAGCTACTGCTAGAAATGATAGTCTTTACAGTCTTGTAATTTATGCAACAAAAAGCATGTCAAAAAGCAAAGAAAATAATTCATTTTGAGTTAAAAATATAAATGGGTTTGGCTTTATAAGTGGGCTTTTATTTCATTCTGAATGTAACCTATAGAATAAAAGCACATGCATTTAGTTAACATAACCCATTTTAGAAAGAATAATTGCATCTTAAGAACAGAATTTTTTTAAAAAAAAGATCATGTTTTAGATTCTCAGGTTTCCTAAGCGAAGGTTTAATCAGATATGTCTCAGTTTATAAATGAATAGGGTAATTTCTATGCAGATGGTGGATCCCAGAAGGCCAGCTTTGAAACAAACACAGTATAGGAATATAACTGCAATCCTCTTTGTGGTAAAAGTATTATCCAGTTAAAATTTGAGATGAGTCTCGTATGAAATCATGCATGAAGTCCAAAATTATGTTCGTTGTTTTGAAACTTACTTAGTTGTAGTGATCACATTGAAAAACTATGCTAGTGACTAAGCGCTTGTATTCACCAGCCAGAAAGATCCAGGAAAGACCATGGATATGTGCTGAGGACGTCTAAATCTTCAAGCTAATAGGAAAATATCTTCAGGGATAAAACAGAGTAGGGATGAATAAACCTTCATATCTTGACAAAAAACACACCAGTTTTGGGGCCAGTGTTGTGGCAGAGCAAGTTTATCACCCATTGATAATTCCTGCCTGTGTCAACTGATATTGTTGTATGTTTAAAGATTATTCAGCAGTTTCACTGTAGGTCAGCACCATCCTTTCTCCCAAATGCATTATTTTATTCTGTCATTTAATTTACATTATTTAGGTGCATGTATTATTATTTTGTAGTCTAAAATCCTTTAGTGTCATTACTTATTATAGTAAGCAAGTAATCTAAATGTTTAAAAATGAAAGAAAACAAATAAAAGCCAAATATATTTTGACTTCTAAGCTCCGACCAAAAAATCAAAAGTCTTAGAAATAGATAAGCAATGCACACCTTTACGGGTTTTCATTCTGTTGAAATCTGTGATAAAACAAACAGTTTTTAAACTGCTTCAATGGTCAAGATTGTCAGAAAGCTGTAAGGGTTGCTTGACTCAGGATATTCTGCAGGTCTCACCAACAGGTTCGGATGTTTGGTATGAAATACAAAGTAAAACCACAGTAGGGAGGGAGGGATATCGGTTATCCTAAGAGCATGGAGCTCAACATTTTTGTCAAAAAGCAAATTTGACTATGAGGTTTTGTTTTGTTTATCTCAAAATATTTTTTGAACCATGAATATTTAAATGTAAACTGGAATTTATAATCCATTCATTTTTGGCAAATTGCTTAATCTTTGGAAATCCATACACTTAGCAGCAATGGGAGACACAATCTGTAATCAAGTCATAAAGGTATTTCCATGATTAGAGGAGATACAGAAGAGTAAAAAGTCTGATCAAATTCCTTACAGATGATAGATAGCGACTTCAGCATCAATAGGATTCCTTGTAGTATATTGTATAGAAAGGAAAGCTGATTTTAAAATATTATAAATATTTGGAAAGCATTTTTTTCCTTGGATTCAAAGTGAATTGTTTAGAACCAATACTTGGATCTATTTTTGGTAAGAAATCATAATCAATACTTTATAGAAATCAGCTGAAGCTTAAGCCCTTGATCATTGGAGGACAAGTCTGAGCATGGCTATCAGAATTCAGGCAGGAAGTGGAGGTTTTATCAGGGAGAGTGGCCAAGGTGAAGCAAGTGAGTGGCAGCATTTGTTATAAGCAAAATATTCTTGGGATTGTTTCATAAAATAAATAGCAGTTATGTTTACCGTAATGCAGCCAGATTTCCCAATGTCAGAGAAAAGAGATAAGAAGGAAAAGATTGTGTGAAGAAATCTGTGATGTTGAATCGGAATTGGAAACCTTGTGTGAGCTCTTGATTTTCAACGCACAAATAGGTAGAGACAAATGTTGATGTGAAAATGTTGATGTATTTGTCTATATATATGTGTGTGTGTATATATATATATATATATATATATGTACTATAGTTCTATTTAAAATTATTGAGAACCTAGCACTGTGTTTAGGGCTTAGAAAAGTGCAAATTCTCACTAAAAAAGGAGATGTATAATGGTTGGAAAGAATACAGATTAAAGAACAATAGAAATATGTGAAAACAATGCAGAATCCTGCTTTAAAAGGGTAAAAGCAAAATGTAGGACAATTTGTACCCCACCCCAAATAACAATGATTAGAATAACTGCTGAATTCCTGCGAATAAGAGTGAATGAAGTAATTAATGATAGCGATACTCCTGTCAATTAAAATACAACAAACATAGAATATTGGTATTAATAACTGGCATTATTAAGTGACCATCATATTTTAATTCATATAAAAATTGTGCAGAGATAAACCTTTATATGGGATAAATTTTATGTAGTCTTTATTTTGCTCTCAACAAAATACTTAGCACAAAGAAAAAGGTAGCTATATTACAAAAATAAAATTTTACAGATTTATTTATTTATGTAAAAAAAAGTGAACATTTCAAGGCAGGGGTGAGCCAACTGTGGCACAATGAGCCAAGCGACAGCTGGGGTTTGCTCACATGCTACACCAGAGTGACAGCTCTTGTCCTAGCTACTCTATTTCTGATCTGTCTCCCTGATAATGTGTCTGAAAGCAGAAGATGGCTTTAGAGTTTTTCGTTCTCTCTATCCTTCTCTTTCTCTCCCTTACAATAAATCTTAAAAAGATATATACACAAGGTAAGGAGTAAAGCTTAGCATCTGAGATAAATATGGTGGAAATACATTTTCTGAAACTGATATCCAAATTAAAGAATGTTCTACAAAACAATCACACAATAGTCATGTGTTTGAAAATCATGAATGTCAAGGACTGGAATGTTTGAGTAAAACAAAAATTAATGAGCACGTGATCTGACACAGGCTAATTTTTCTTCAAACATCATTGTGACTATTGGCAACACTTAAATTGGCTCAGTGGATTAGACCTGCTATCATGGTTACTTTTCTGATTTTCACTATTGCCTTCAAATACAGTAAAATCCTATTATTTGCAAACGAAAGTGCTAAGTCTACAATGTGCTTTCAAATGTCTCAAGAGACAAGTTAGTTTTACAACATTTTGGATTTTTAGAAAGAAAATCTTTGCCTTGAAATGAAAATAAATGCTTTTTTGAATTTGAAAACTATGTAATTCAAAATATAAGCTGAGTATCCCTAATATGAAAATCTGAAATCTCAAATGCCCTGGATCCTGTAGTAATGTTACAAGTGGAAAATTCCATACCTGACCTCACAATACATGTTGAGGTTGGAATTCAGGTGTACAAATTTAGTCACTTGCTCGGTAAGAAAAAAGGCTCCTGTCCTCTTTATCTTAGATAAATCTACTTTATGCAAGTGTATACACAGGCAAGACAGGCGACAGCAGAGTTGCACATGGAACCAAGAGCAATGTATGCTACTTACTGCTTTGTTTTTGGATTTCTTTTTTTCTCCCTGCATGTTGTATAGAGAAATTATTTTAAAATGCCAAAATGCCAAAAGGTATCCCTATTGTGACAGGCATTGGAGAAACTGAATAACAGTCGAAGTGTGAAAGGTCTTACAGTAGAGAAAGGAATATGATATAAAATGTGTGATGAATTAATTGAGTGGCTAGTCACGTGCATTCATAATACAACAAGAAATAATGCTAATCTTTAAAGTCAACATGAGGCTTCTAAGAGAAGAACTCTCTGTAATGTGGCAGCATATGTAGGAAACATTTTAAAACACTGTTCTGTTAAATGTCTCTCATTTGCAGAGCGTCCATTTTCTTATTCCTCAGTGGCTTCTGATGGTTCCTTCAGCCAAAATGGAATAAAACACAGTGCATGGGAGGAACATTGTAGTCAAGACACAATCTCGTAGGTAGAAACAGTAACCCTGCTATTTGTTCTTACTGCATTTACTGAATGGCCTGAGCATTCTGGTGAGTCTACTGTGCTACCTACTTACTGACAAACTCATTTTTCACTGGACTAATTGTGATTTAATTTATAGCTAAATTTTACAAGTGAATAAGCATAACAGAATTATTGTTTATTGGCACCATATAAATTCAGAGGCCAGGATGATGGTGATGTCAGACAACCATGCTTGGTCACATGGGGGACTGAGGTTACAATATCTTACTTTTTGGATATTTTAATGTATATGAGCTTTGTATTGTACAGAAAAATATTTAAATATTACATAAATTATCTTCAAGTTATTTTAATAGGTGTATATGAAACATAATTTTGTGTTCAGACTTCCATGCAATAGGCAAGATACTTTATTATATCTCAATATTCTAAAATCTTAAATTCAGAAATGTGTTTTGTATTTCAAGTAATTAATGTTCAATCTGTGTATATATCAGGATCCAAGGTAATATAAAATTTTTAGTTGCTAATACTATTTGGAAAGTCAGATATTTTATATATGTATATGATATTATATATGATACAAAATATATAAAATGTTAGCTATATCTCCTAAGTTACTAGGCATCAAATTTTCGGTTTTGAGTCTTAATCTGTTCAAAGCTGTGATGATTTTGTTTTCACATCACATTATGCCTAGCATTAAAATCAGCATGAAATATTAATCTACACTGGAGAATGTTTTGGAATCAGCCTATGACTTTTTCATTGAGTAGGATTTTCTGTTCTGACAACTGAATTTTACTTCATTTCTCTGTACCACTATCTTAGAGATCTATCTAGAATTTAGTACTTCTATAATTGAAGTCATGTCATTATCTCTCTAGTTTGCTCTCTGCTATACTACAGCCTCAAACCCCATATTCTATATAAATTAGATTTCTGCTCCTGATTAACATCATAGTTGATAAGTATTAGACTGCACTGTCAGCATTTCTCCAAATCTCATCAGGCTTCACTAACAACAAGTCCTCCACGTGTGAACACCTTTGAGGGACGCTAGCACTGGACTGATCTTAATGCTTTGACACATCAGGTTAAAATATGCATTTGCATATGGAAAACAATGTGTGATATCAACTGTAATACCATGCTCTTTGGAGATGTTGTTCTGCTTTGAATTTTATCTCAGTAAGTACACATGAACTGAAAACTGAAAACCTGGAGCTTCAGGTTAAATGTAAATTAAAATGACTTACAAAATATTTTATATTAATTTCTCCAGAGTCAGTAACTAGGTAAACAAAGCTGTAGAGATTTTTCTAAGAAACTGAATGACAATCCCATCGCCTTGTTCACCAGAAAGGCATGCATTATGCCTTCAGATGTAGCTCACTTATTTTTTCCTGTTTCAGTGAATTATTGATAATGTGCTTATTTTACTATTATTCACTTATTAATTCATTACATGTTATCGGTTACTTCTTGGCCAGTCCTCCTCCTAGGTGATGTGTATGTAGAGACAAATAAGGATGTGAATGTTGCAGACTGTGATATACTCTTGCAATGAACATTAATGCCACAATGGAGAAAACTATGGTTCGTTTGATGCCATGAATTTTATCTTGTATAGAATACATTTTACTTTACATGATTAGAGTAAGAACCTTTGTAGGAGAGATTTATTTGTTTAATGGATGTAAACATGATTCTTTACTCTATGCCAAATAATATTTTAGACATAAGGATTAAGTTGCCTGTAAAGTGGGCAAAAACAACATTTTTCTTGGAGCCTAGGTTTTAGTGATTTGGATATTAAAAAAATGAAATATCAGTGCAAACAGTAAATTATACAGAATTGTCACAAATGCTATGGGGAAAAGCAAAGATTGTAGCGATGATACAGAGTGTTGCATAGCTTGTGATTTTAGCAAGCAGAGAGGATATATTTTGTTTTTTTTATGTAATTATTTTTTAATAATCTTACTTAGTTGATTAGGGAACAAAGTGTCAAGGGCTACAGGGTGAAAGTGGGTAATACCATTGTTTCCACATCAATATCATTTTACCCTGTATCTGGGGTCAGGGAAAAAAACAAAGGGAAAAGCCCCACCCAACCTCCCACCCATCCCAGATCCCCAACAGGAGGCACGCTCTGAGGGTCCTGCTCATACAGTTTTGATAGTTCATCAGTTCTGGATTGCTGCCAGTCTCTCAGTTCCAATTGCAATGAACCCTATTCAGAATCCACTGGCTGACAGTCTCTTCATGGTTGGGGTTCTAAGATCAGCAGTTCAGTTGGAGGGATCTCCAAAGAAACTTCATCTGAGATGATCCCAGGCCTGATTCTTGTGCGAGTTTGCTAGTATAGAGTCCGACACCGTCCATCACACCAATCAGCTTATGCTCATGCTGGTCGTTGGGATTGCTGGGTTCGTTCTGTTTCCAGCCCTGTCTTCCTCGTGAACCAACGGGTGTTGTAGTCCAGTTCGATCCTGCCCGCTTACTCGGTCCTCACGCAAACCGGTTGGAGCTGCAGCCTGGTTGGGGCGACTCCCCATAACCCCTACCAGTTCTGCCCCCTACCCTTGTTCCCATGGTTGCCAGTACACACCGCAGGCTTGTCAAGTCTGTCCCACATCCTGTTTAGCTCTCGCACGTGTCGATGGGCATTGAAGCCCACCCAGCTCAACCCAACCAACCTACTATCCAGCCCACACACCTACTGGCAGGTGCCTTCTGTCCAGCCACCCCTGCCCCTGTCCTGGTGTTTGTGCTGTCCAATGAGTGGTAGCCCGAAAGAGGTGCCCACTATTTCCCTTCTAGGCCACACTCACTCCCAGATTATGCACTCTCCAGGTAGTTCTGGCATTTGACTTGACAGAATTAGCTCCAAGTGCCAGTCTCTGCCAGCTAGTACTGCGGCTAGCCCAACCAACCCTCACCCACTCTAGTTTTTGCTTGCACCAGTCGGAACAGTCAGCCCACCGTGACCCTTCCCTTATCTAGCCCACATGAGGCCCACAGGTGTAACAGCCCTGCCTGTTCTGATCTGCCTCCGTCCCGACTCACGCTTTCCAATGGTAGTAGTTGTCCGGCAGGGGAGCCCACATTCCCCTGTCAGCTTTGCCTCCTCCCCCTGATTATCACATGTGCTGTTTGGGCGCTGCAACCACATCTGGTACGGCTCCTCTCACCTTGGCATTCCTTATTGTGTACTAGTATGTGTCGCAACCGAACCTGGCTCGACCCACACTCTGTTCTGGCGCTCTGACTCACCAGCGGGTGATGTGAACAGGTTCAGCCTGGTCTGCCCCCAACCCATGCCATGTGTATACCAGTGGGATAATTTCCTTAGCCTGTTCTGGGCTGTTTCCTATTGTGCTTCTTGCGCTTACCTGCAGGGACTGTGTCCTGCCAGAGGAGTTGCTCAGGCTCCTCCATCAGAAACTCTCCCAGTGCCAGGTTTCACGCATACCAGTGGGTCCATGAGCCAGCCCTGTTCAGTTCACCTCCTGTCCTAGCAGGAACAGTGGTGTTTGAGGGGATATATTTTGATAGAAATGTACAATAATATTATTATAGTTTTATAATTGATTATGGAAACCAGCATTCAAAATGGGTTAGTGAATTTGCCCATGGTCATATAGGACCTAGGAGCGTCCCGCTGTTGCTGTCCGTACAGCTAATGACTGCAAAGTGCCTATTTCTTCTATTGCACCGATTTTACAGAACTTCATTTTAAAACCTCATTTATTTAAATGCAGCATTACATTGTAGGTATGGACAACGGTGGAAAGTCTAGCATTTATTATCAGGATATAGTTATCAGTGGATAAGTGGATGAAAGTCATTTTATTTGGGAGTAGAAATGTATACACTTAGCAGAATGATAGACTTGTGACTGTTGCTGAAGAACTATACTATTGTAATAATATGGGGAGAGAGGGCAGGCGGCAGGAGGGAGTGTGAGAGCAAGATTCCTGAGCCTTTGGAGCTGGAGCATGAAAAATAAAATAAAAAAGTAATTTCTTTCCTATAAAATATCTGCTTCATCCATTCAATTGAAAAGGAGGATATGTGACCCAATTGGCTTCCTTTTGAACAATGGAAAATTGCAGAGATTCTGACTAGCCCAGGAGCAAGAGCACGCATTGTTTCAGAAGTATGGCCCTTTTCAACTGATGGATGGTTGGGTGACTTGTGGAAGTCTGAGTGTCGCACTCTGCTTCTGACAGTCCTGACTGCCTGCCTCCACTAAGTACAGGGCTACATTTTGAAAGGCATTTTAAGCTTTCTGTCTCCCTGTGAACTAAAGCACATCTGGCAGCAAGACCAATAAATTTGGCAGCCAGCCAGCGAATCAGACAGCAAATCCGTTATGAGAATCAGCCTTGTGGAGGTTGAATAAGGAAGTTCAGCATTAGGCCTGTTTACCTGGCAGCCAGCATCACCCTCATGTGCACTTCTTGAACCCGCCTTATCATTTCTTTATAAATAGAACAATGATTTCAAGTGGCTCAGAGTTCTTGTTCAACTTTAGAGGATTAGCTTTTAACTCTGGCCAAAGCTGGCTTCCCAGGTCACCACTTAAATCCCTTAAAGACCTCCCAGCTGATCATTACTGCAGTTTCCTTTATGTTGTTGAAGGATTTGTATTTTGTTCTTGGTCGTGAAGCCATCCAGACTGAATGAGATCTGTTGGTCCAAGATTGCTCCTGTAAATTTTTCAAGTACCACACAGTGCCACATTATTTTGAGTGGGTTAATCCCCTAAGAGATTTTCAACAACCATTTGGAAAACTGTCATGTGGAACACTGTGGGAGTCATGTTTGCTATTGTGTAGGATCACCTCTGGTATTTCAAATATAGCAAACAATTTAAATGAAATTGTAACGGAAGATAAAATTTGCTATCCCATCCTAACTTAGTACCTTCCCTAAGGACACGTAAGCTCTCTGGAACTTACTGAAAAGCTCTGCTTTCTGGCATAACTGCTAACGTTTCTTTATAGAAATTTGTTATATCTATGTTTTACGTATTCTTGCATCTTTCTAATATTAATTTACTACTGCTGCTATATTTCAAGTCAGGTTTTATAAACCATTTTATTTGCCTGGAAATGCAACTTTATAATATGGCACATTACATAGCAATATAAACTCGTCAGTTGAGATGCGATGCCATTAAAAATACCTATACTTTTAGAGTTTTAGTCAGTTTTACTACCAGCCTTGACAAACCTCTGAAATTTCACAATTTCTGTAACGATTATAGTTCAATGAATACTTTAATGTGTGTGTTGTGCTTTGAATCCTGTAGTGACCGAATGAGGACAGGTGATAGGCAATAACCATGCACTCTGAGTTCATTTAAACACTTGTTTTTGAGGTCTTTATTTACTTCTGAATCTGTTGCAAGCCGCTGAAATTGTTGCTAGGTATTTACAGGACATTGTAGGCTTCCATAAATCTACAAGGGTAACTCTGGTCAGCATACATGAGTTTAAAGTTCTGTATCAGTTTTAGAATGTTAAACTAGAAAGTTTACTAAAGGGATTGTTTAACATCTTTACCCTGTTATTATGGTGGAGAAGACAAAAACCAAAAGGGAAATTAGTTAATATTATGTGGAATATCAAACTATATTGAGAGCACAATTCTAAGATCATCTCTGCGATTTTTATCTCCTGGTGTGCATGTCTGGTAGAACACCCTGCCTTTGAATGGATGAGTGAAATATGGGGTATCGTTCTCAGGAGTAGTTCATGACATGAGGCAAAAGTGAATGGACTTTCAAACATCTAGTACAGTTCCCTAATGCATAAACTATGAAATAATGAGATTAACTCTGAGGGCCTGTCCAAATCCATTGAACTCGTTCAAAAATCTACACTTTAGAGTTTTCTTCTTCTTGTTCTTGTTCTTGTTCTTGCCAGAGCTCAAAAGAGAAATTCCCTGTTGGCTTTGAAGAAGAAAACACATTGTAAACTGACCAATGAATCTTCACTTGGCAAGAACTGAAAGGTAGCCGCCAGCAGTTGTGGGTGGTCCCCACCGGTGCTAGACCACAATTATGTAGGAGTTGAGAACAAGCACAAGGTTTTGAAAACTTCCACCAACAGTTTGGATAAAAGAAAACTGTGAGCTGTAGGTGCGAGTGCAGCCATGACTAACACTGTGACGTCTGCCTGGTGCCTCGTGCAGAGCATGCCATGCCTCTGTACTTGGCTTCTTAAGAAAACGGTGGGACAGATGATGGTTATTGATAACCACCGATTTGTTTTTTAACTGATTATCATGCAACAGTAGGAGAGTCATACAAAATAAAACTCAGGTCTTTCAAAACCAGTAGTTATTTTTTCCCTAAATACTACTGAGCTTTCTAATGTAATTTGTATAAAAAAAGACACGTGGGGGATAAATTTAAATAAATTTTTTTTGCTACTTTCAAAAATTATTTTCATGTTTCTTTAGTTGACTTTATGTCTATGTTGTAACAGAACAGATAATGATTTTTCAAGTTCATTTGCAGTCTCATTCATTCATCCATTTATTATTTAAAATAAAACTGATAACATGGATGTTCATACTTTCATTGTTATTTTATTTTCTCAAGATACAGTAATAAACACTAATTGCAATGGCACCAAAAGAATGTTTGAGTTCCCCCAAAGAGATATATTCTATTTCCTATGGAAGCTATGATAGAGCTAATAAATTGAAACCCCGAAATGAAAATTACACTTATTAGCTTCACTTTGAACGCTAGAGACTTATTTCAAGCCCACAATACTATACTGTTTCTCTAGTTTTACCAGATTTACCTTTGAAGAAATCAGTTAAGTTCTTATGACTCTGTTGGTTTCCCTCTAGATTGGAAAACAAAAATCCTTATTATTTTTCTACTGTACAGATAAGTTCCAATACAGATAGAAACCTAAAACAATTTCCTGCTGCCAATAGACTGTCTTTGAAAACATGATTAGGCCTGGGACCTATTCTAATTCATTTAAACATTTGGATAAAGCTATTTTCTCCATTGCTTTTACTTACATAAAATTTGACAGGTGGTTGAGTTCATTGGTACTGCACTTGGAATTTATTTAGGAAGAAAAACTTAAGTTGGGAAATTCAGTTACTATTTTAAAAAGAAGAATCACCATGAATGAAAATTTTAGTTTTAGTACAAGAAAGTTCCATGAAAACACATTTATTTAAAATAATCACGATTTCCTATCCAATCCTCTGCTGATGGGCATTTTGGCTGCTTCCATGTTTTTGCAATTACTGATTGTGCTGCTATGAGCATAGGAGTGCATGTTGGTTTCTCATAAAACAAGTGTTCTGGATATATTTCTAGGAGTGCTATTGCTGGATCATACGGTATGTTGAATTTGAGTTGTTTGAATGTTCTCCATACTTATTTCCATAGAGGCTGTACCAGCCTGCAGCCCCACCAGCAGTGGAGTAGGGTTCCCTTATCCCTGCAACCTCGTCAGCAAGTGTTGTTGGTGCTTTTATTCATGTGGGCCAGTCTTACTGGCGTCAGGTGGTACCTCATTGATGTTTTAATTTGGATTTCCCTTATTGCCAGGGAACTTGAGCATTTTTTCATATGTTTATTTGCCATTTGGGTTTGTTCCTTTGTGAAGTGTCTGCCCATTTCCCATGCCCATTTCTGGATTGGCTTGTTTGTTTTGACATTTTGGTTGTTTTGTAGCTCTTTGTATATTCTGGAGATTAGCCCTCTATCACCTATGTCGTGCACGAAGATCTTCTCCCATTCTGTGGGTTGCTTTTTTACTTTGTTGATTATTTCCCTTGCTGTACAGAAGCTTCTTAGTTTGATGAGGTCCCATTTGTTTATTCTGGTCTTGATTGCTATTGCCTTTGGTGTCCTTTTTATGAAGTCAGGACCTACCCCTAGATCTTGCAGAGTATTTTCAACATTTTCTTCCAAAAGTTTGAAGGTTTCTGGATGTAGGTTTAATTGATCGGGATGATACTCTGCTGGCTCTGTCTTCAGACCAGAGAGGGTATACCTAAGAAGCCGTTGAACTTGACTGGACAATAAGATGTTGGACTCTATGTTTGGTATACGCTTGCAATGAGGGACTCTCAACTGAACTTGAACTGTGGTTATGCAACAAGGTGGAGGAATCCACCATGGTGGGAGGGTTTGGGAGGGGTGGGGAGAATCCCAGTACCTATGAAACTGTTACACATAATACAATGTAATTAATAATAAAAAAAAAGAAAAAACAAACAAACAAAATAATCACGATTTCCTAATGATAACTCTATGAGCACTCCTTGTAGTTATTTCTCTCAGTTTTATGTCAGCTTTACCCAAATAAAAACCAAAATGAACAATTCAAAAATGATTTGATTAAGAAAGATCAATATTCATGTTTTTATTTTCTTTTTAATGTAAGATTTTTTTTCAAATATATCTTTTCGGAAACCTAGAGATCTGTCTTGTATTTTTATCCATTGTGACGTTTGTTTTCTTTTAAATGAAATCTTTCCTCCACCAAAATGTACAGTAGTCCCAGTCCCCCTACATGCAAGAAATGTTCTAAGATTCCCAATGGATGCATTAATCCAAGGATAATACTGAATGTGATGTACTATGTTCCATGATTTTCCTATAATTACCTACCTAAAATAAGGTTGGTTTATAAGTTAAGCACAATAATAGGTTAGTAATCACAACCACTAAATAAAATAGAAAAATCAAGACAACATATTATAATAGAGCCTATGTGAAAGTGGCCTTTTGTTTTCTCAAAATGCCTTATGCTGTATTCACCAATTTTGTGATGCTGCGACCTGGTACAATGGCTGCATGTTGAGAAGGACTGAAATGGATGACGTGGGTGTTGTGGTGTAATGTTAGACTCTTTACTGATCCAGTGTATACACTACTGTGTCAGCCCCAGTTCATCTTGTTTTTAAAAACATCTTCATTTGAGTAGTTGACTGTTTATCTAACAACTATTTAAACTATATCCTTTGCAATTTTTAAATGATTGATCTGAAGAAAATTTTGAAATCTAGCTTATAAATACATATGATGAATTCAAATTCCAACATACATATGTACTTGCATATGTATATACATACATACATATATATGTACAAATTCACATGCACTTTTGAAAGAAGCATTGTTTTATTTTCACATTACTTAAACATCTGTTTGAATGCACAGCATCTTCCAGAAGGACACCTTTTATATCTTTCCTTTCAGGTATGATTTAGGCCAAATTCCTCAGTTCAACATCCTGCATTTGTATTTTATTTCTGGCTTTTAAAGCCTATCTTTCTTCTACCCTCAATAGTGTTAACAAAAAAATGATATTTACTCGTCACTACCAAGTTTCCAATTTTTTAAGGTGCGATCCAGTTTAATTTTCCTTCAACCTCTACAGTTTCTCAAAAGCGTGTTTCACCTAGAGGCAACTACTTTGTTCCATATGATTGTTTATGAAATGATTACAGAAACCAGAGTTGATAACTGAGACAGAAATAATCAACATATTTTTATGCTAATCAGAAATTATGGAAGTGATAGGCTGATCTCTTTCAAAAGAAGAGTGTTCTTGCTGCTGAATATCTGTATTTTCTCTTGTTTAAAAGCTAAGGAATGTAAGGTATTAAGGTACCAGAAAACCTTCCCTAGGTTATATTGTGAGATAAGGCAGCAGGAGAAACTAAACCAAGTCTGTCTAACCCTGAGCTGCTGTTTCTCCAGCTAACAGAGAACTTTCAGCAAGAAGGAAAGCCCTTCAATGGAATACACCTTCCACTTCATTGCCTGGCCTGTATTACTCACATTTAGGATGAACTTCTGAAATATTTTCCAATTGTAATATCAGGATTATTATTACGAATTTTCATATTAAGTTGCTGGAGGTAGTGGCTAGGAAATTTAAAAGTATTTGGTAACATAGCAAACAGTTTTGAATAATCACATGATTCAGTAAACAATAATATTTAATCCGTTGAAATTTTAAGCACCTATTATGCATTATAAAGCATGTTGGAAATTATGTGTATTGAAAATTACAAGTTGGAATGAGCTTGAAATTTTGCAGTTCATTTCCATCCACGTTGAAGAAGAGATGGCTCTAATTATTCCCTGTATCGGATATTTTTCTTTTACAAAGCAGCATGCTGGGCCTGGCGGCGTGGCCTAGCGGCTAAAGTCCTCGCCTTGAACACACTAGGATCCCATGTGGGCACCGGTTCTAGTCCTGGCTGCTCCACTTCCCATCCAGCTCCCTGCTTGTGGCCTGGGAAAGCAGTTGAGGACGGCCCAGTGCATTGGGACCCTGCACCCGCATGGGAGAACCGGAAGAGGTTGGTTCCAGGTTCCCGGGTTCGGATTGGCGTGCACCGACCATTGCGGCTCACTTGGGGAGTGAATCATCGGATGGAGCATCTTCCTCTCTGTCTCTCCTCCTCTCTGTATATCTGACTTTGTAATAAAATAAATAAATCTTAAAAAAAAAAAAAAAAAAGCAGCATGCTACTCTTTGCATAATAAATATCATAATAAAGTGCTTATAATATATTATTTAAGCTTACAAGTATAATCAAATACTAATTTGTGACCTTAGCATTAATGAAAATCAGTAAAAAGAATATTTTTGAATGATTTTTACCTAAATGACCATGTGGCCACATCCGTTTTTCTTAGACAATAATTCTTAGAACATTTTTAGAAGGAACAACACAGCATTTTGGTGACATTTTTCTTATTTTGCCAAATATTTTATTGAAATACAGTATACATATCAAGAAATGGACATTCTTACACAGATAAATTTTTCTTTTCTTTGATCATCTGGTCACACTAATTACCAACACTCAAATTAAGAACAAAGCATTATTAGTTTTTTGAAAATTCATAATGTTGCCACAATTTCTTTTATAAACATTTTGAAAAAAGGATGACACACTATCTCTCCATATGGAATGATATGATGTCCACCCAGTTTTACTTTATTTATATTAGTTATATTACTTTATTGTCATCTGCCTGCAATGATCAGAACTAGAACCAATCAGAGAAGGATGACGGGAGTGTTTTGGGTTCCCCATGTGGGGGGATAGTCCCAAGCATTTCCGCCATCCTTCGCTGCTTTTGCAGGTGTATTGGTGGAAGCTAGATTGGAAGTAGAGCAGTCGGGACTTGAATTGGTGCACATATGGGATGCCGGTGGCATAGATTGTGGATTTACCTGTTGTGCCATGGTTTTGGCCTACACATGCAGTATTTACATTTTATCCATATGTTATCTGACATAAATAAAAAGAAACATGCAGTTTTTGTCTCTTGGGTCTGGTTTGTCTCATGTAATATAGTGTTCTCCCGTTATACCCATCTTGTTACAAGTCAGGATTTGATTCTTTTTTACAGCTTAGTTATATTTAATCATAAGTATATTTCACATTTGTAATCAAGCCATTAGTTAATGGACATCTTGGTTAGCTTCATATCTTCCGTGCTGTGAATTATACTACTACGGATATGGGAATGAATGTACACTTTTACATGGCGATTTCATTTCCTTTGGGTATCTTCCCAGGAGCGGGATAGCAAGGACATAGGGAATGTCTGTCTTCAGTTTTCCAAGGGATCTGAACACTATGTTTCATAATGAGTGTACTAATTTTCATTCTTCTCAACAGTGTATTAGGGTACCTTTTCCTGTACATCCTTACAAGCATCTTTTGAATTTTTAATGTTTTGTTCTAACCAGGGTGACGTGATACCTCACTATGTTTTTATTTGCATTTACCTGATGACTAATAATCTTTCATGTGCCTGTTGGCCATTTGTTCTTCTGCCTTTGAAAAATGACTTCATATCCTGTGCCCTGCCACTGAAATGTTTGTTTTGCTGTTGAGTTTCTTAAGTTTCTTATCCATTCTGGATATTAATCCATCATTGAATGCATAGTTTGTAAATATGCTCTTCTTTCCTGTCTGTTGTCTCTTCACTTTATTAAATTTTTCATTTCCTGGGCTGAAGTCTCTTTGCTTGAGGTGATCCCATTTGTCTATATTTGCTTTTATTGCCTGTACTTTTTGGGGTCTTATTCAAGAAGTCTTTGGGTAGGCCAAAACTCGCAACATTTCGCTTATCTTTTCCTCTAGTAATTGGATAGTATTCAATTTTGGGCTTAGGTCCACTGTGAGATGATGTAAACAGTGTGGATCATCATTCAAATTTCTATATTTCGAAATCGAATTTTTTCAATACCAGTTGTTATGGTATGTTGATACTGTCCTTTCCTGGGGAGTGACTTTATTTATTTATTTTTTATTTTATGAGCTGCTGATAGATGCGTGGATTCATTTTGGGGTTTCCCATTCTGTTCCAAGTGTCTGTAATCTATTTTTGTGCATAAACAGGATTGTTTTGAGCTCAGTATATCTGTAGTAATCTTGACAATGCTATTGTGATGCCATTGACTTACTTTGTAGTGTAAGATTGCTTTGGTTGATTTTTTTTCCTCCTAGTTTTGTAACTAATGTCCTTGGAATTTTGCCTGGGATCATGTGGAATCTGTAAATTACTCTGGGCACTATGGACGTTTTGAGGACATTCATTCAATTCTATGGTCATGGAAAATTTTTACCTTTTTTGTGTCTTTCATAATGTTTTATATATTTTCACTGCAGGAGTCATTTATTATGTCTTTGTTAAAAACTACCGTGGTAAAAATTTCTGTAACTGTTGTGAAAGGGTCTGATTTTGTAAGTTCTTTCTGATTCAGAGCACCACTGATATATAAGAATGCAGTTGATTTTTATGTTTTAGTATCTTGTATTTCTCTCTTCCCTCCCTCCTTCTTCTCCCTCCTCCCAGGCCTATGTTTATCTTCATCTCCCTTCTTTTTTGTGCCAATGGTTTATTGGTTTATTGATCTCACTTGTTTAATCAAAAGATCTGTCCATTTCACTTTTTTTGATACATTATAGCTTTATTTTGTGTATTTCGAATCTAATTCTCATTATTTTCTCTTACTAATTTGGGATTTACTTCTTGTTTTTCCTGTTACAGTTTTAATAGAAGTGCTTGTTTATTTCTCGAAAATATACTTCTAAGAGAACAGGAGACCAATTTCTACTCGATAGGAAAAGAAAGCTGCTTCATAAGTTAGCACCAAGAATTCTGAGAATCTGAGCAAGAACAGGGTTGCAGGTATCAGCAAGCAGGATAAAATACCTGTTCAAAAGTGGCAAGTCCTATACCTTTTGGCAGTGAAGTGACCACAAGGGTGTTTTGGAAGGTCGCATTCTATGGCCACATTGTTGAAGACACCACAGCAGCTGCCCAGGAAATGCCTCCAGTTGCCCACGTTGGTGATGTGGGGCACCAGGTCTTGCTTCAGGGACATAGGATGGGTGGCCCCTTGTCAACGTGATCTCTGAACCCATCACGTTGCTCCAGTCTTTTTTTATGAAGGACTTTTTAGTTTTTTGGTAAATCTGTCACCCCGTCTGAGCCTGCCGCTTTGAATTGCTAAATTATTTTGGACACATTTCCAATTATTGAGGTAGACACTTATTGCTGTAAATTTCAGTCTTAACACTAGTTTTGCAGCATCACAGAAGACTTCGTATGTTACATTTCCATTTAATTCATTTCAGTGAATTATTCTCATTTGGTTTCTTCTAAAACCCACTGCTCATTCAGGGGCATGTTATTCAATTTCCATGTGTGATACTTTGTATATTTATGAGTAGATATGTATATGCATATATAATTTTCATCTTTAGTTATTGTGACCAGGGAAGATACATGATGTAACTTCAATTTTTAAAAATGGTTTTGAGCTTTATTTTATGACCTAATAAATGATTTATTCTTGAAAGTGTTCCTGGCACTAATCAAAATACATGTGTTGTGCAGCTATAAGATAAAGATACAGTAGGTATCTGGTAGGTTCATTTTATCTGTGGTATAGATTTCTTTTTATTTCT
This sequence comes from Ochotona princeps, assembly GCF_030435755.1. Lineage (NCBI taxonomy): Eukaryota > Metazoa > Chordata > Mammalia > Lagomorpha > Ochotonidae > Ochotona > Ochotona princeps. Next base: position 19,542,178 of record NC_080846.1, on the reverse strand, counting down.
TTCTTGATTTTTTGGGGGGTCTGGTCAATATGTCCATTGATGAAAGTGAGGTTTTGAAGTCCCCATCATTATGGTATTGCAACTTAGGTCTTCCTTTAGCTCCATTAACATTTATGTGCTTTATAAAACTAGATTCTCTAGTATCGGCTGCATAGACATTTATTCCAGTCACATCTTTTTGTGTGTTGATCCCTTAATCACTACATAATGACCTTTTTGTCTCTTTCAACAGCTTTTATTTTACAATCTACTTGTGTGGTATGGATATTGTCGCTCCTGTTCATTTTTTGTTTCCATCTGCATGCTGCAATCCTTCCAATCCTTTCTGCTTTAGCTGTGTGTATCCAATTGAGGAAGTGTGTTTCTTGTAGGCAGTATAAACACTGGTCTTTGGTATTATCCATTCAGCCACCCTGTACTGGAGAGTTTAGTCCACTTACAGAATGCTAATTCCCTGTGCAGCGTGTCCTCTAACCCTTCCATGAGATGAGCCCCAATATGCATGGAATGACAAAGATCAGGTGCCTGCTCTGCAACGGGACCTGCAACACTGTTAGCTCTGTGGCCTAGGCACAGCACTGCCACACTCACAGGGTGCACAGGGTCTGCTCTAACATCCTGCAAGATGTCTCAGTTTGGTCCCAGTGTCCTCCGGCAGCGCTGGACCCGTCCACTGCTCCCCGTTCGGAATAGACTTGAGCTGCACTTCTGCCTCAGCAGCTTGAGGCTGGCACTTTGGTGGAAGAAAGGAGGTAGGCAAAATGGCCTCACTTCAAGGAGAGAATCATTTATCAGACCCCAACCAGCCTCCTTGGCTGCACTCAAATTCAGCAGGGAACATGTGGTCATGGAATTGTTCTTTCATTCAAGCCTTCCAGGACAAGGGCAATGCCCTCCTGTCCTCAGCGTGCCCTGGGAAGATGTTGCTTCCCTGCCAGAAGCTGCCTGTGCAGATGCAGGAGTGGTTGGTGATGGTATATCTGTCCTCTCGCCCAACAACATCTGTTCCGTTTGGTCCATTCTGCACTGCAAACGCCTCTGTTTTTCAGTGTTTTCTTCTGATGAAGGTCAATGCAGTTTCTAGCATCCAGCCACCTTTGATTTCAATATTTTAAGCTGAAAAAAAATTTAAATGTTAGTAGTCATTAAGAGAAATTTTATTAAATAGTCCTTTCTCCATATCCTTCATTAAACTTCAAATTTCTCATTTTCTGCACTCTAACAAGGGGTCATCAAAAATTCATGGAAATGCATATTGTAAAAAGAATTCACAAAATTCAGTTTCAATTTCTTACTATTTCAAATCTTTTCAGTCAGTACTTTATGATTTTTTTCAAGTATTCTTATATAAATCGAGACTGTTTTAAATTCTAGGTGATGAACAAATGTTATAAGAACGCAGGTTGAAAATGAATAATGGCATAATAATAGGAGATTCTTACCATTTCTAAATGAAGGGACAATATTCTTAAATTTTTAAAAATTAATTTATTTGAATGTTATAGTTTCAGAGATTCAGAGTATTCTTTTTTTTAAAAGATTTGTTTGTTTTATGGGAAAACCAGATATACAGAGAAGAGGAGACACAGAGAGAAATATCTTCTGTCCACTGATTCACTTCACAAGCAGCCACAATAGTAGGTGCTGAACCAATCCTAAGCCAGGAGTCTCCTCCGGGTCTCCCACGTGGGTGCAGGGTCCCAAAGCCTCGAGCCGTCCTCAGCTGCTTTCCCAGGCCACAAGCAGGGAGCTGGATGGGAAGTGGAGCCACTGGGATTAGAACCAGCGCTCATATGGGATCCTGGTGCATGCAAGGCAAAAACTTTAGCCGCTAGGCTACTGCACCGGGCCCGAGAGTATTCTTAAGTACTTGAGAGGTTGAGTGAAAGAAATATTAATGAAATTTCTTTATTGAATGTAATCAAGCTCTATTTAAAAAGATAAGGTTTCTCTATGTTACCTCTAATTAAAACTAGCATCAACAGTGTCTTCAGGCAAGTTCTTAAGTTTCCTAAGTACCATTGTGATTTAATTTGATTTGATTGATTTTTTATGCCCTTTTGTTGCCTATGTTAGAGCTCTTATGTGCTATCCTACTAATCTGTGCTTCCTTCTCCTGAACAAGCTAGTAAATAAAAACACAAGTCATAACACCAATTCTTATTTTTAACTTTTACCAATGTCAATATGTACATGTTTGTGTACCCTGACGAGTTTGAAGTTACTAATATGACATTACTGTAGGCATGTTTAGACAATGATGTGTTTAATCACCTCTCAAGAACCAGCAAATCCTGGTTCCAGGGCACCACTCTCTAGATCTCTGCATCCAATTACAACGAACCTGCACAGTTGTGGATTTTTAGAGTCTTAATATTTTATTATGTTTGTAATATGATTGTGGAGCTATTATTGAATTTAGTGAGTACATTTTACTTTTTGTTTTGTGTAAAGTGCTGTACTGTGACTTACATGGTAATTCTGTTAATCCTATGACAACTCAAAAATGATATATGTGTTTTTATGGGAAAACCAGAGACACAGGGAAAGAACTGGATCCAATATTAAGGAAATGGCCGTAATTTAAGTTTAGTCATTTTAGTGTTAAAGACCTTACTCAGCCATTTTACCGCTGCAATTAGATTCTAAAGTCTGGTAACATATTTTGATTTAGAAAAAAAGAAAGTGAAGGCTCAGATAAGTTAATAGGCATGGCCAGGAGTTACATAGCTATAAAGTTGTAGAACCTAAGTTCATAACCAGGTTTATGTGATTCTAAAGATAATTAATGTGTTTCAATAATACAAAGCCATAACAAGTATATGGATTTTTGTTGCCAGTAAAAGCTGAAAGTATAATGAAAAAAAAAACCCACAGGTATGTAAATATTTAAACATGAAAAGTAATTCCATAGGAGGATGTAATTATACGCCTGATTTATCTACTTGTCAAATCACCTTGGTTGTGTATATTATGTATATTATGATATGCATTAAGAGTTATGATGATTCCCTCCCAAAGTGACTGCAATGGCTGGTGATGCACCGATCTGAACTCAGGAGCCTGGAGATCCTCTTCCGGTTCCAGGTCTCCTATGTGGATACAGGGTCCAAAGGCTTTGGGTCGTCCTCTGCTGCTTTCCCAGCAACAGGCAGGGATCTGGATAGGAACTGTGGCTCCCGGGATTAGAACCCGTGCCCATATGGGATCCCAGCATGTTCAAGGCAAGGACATTAGTCACTAGGCCACCATGCTGGGCCCTAGAGTTGATTTTTTTTTAAGATACAGGTTATTCTCTTTTTATTTTTAAAAATGCTTTTGTGGATTTTTTGTGAAGTTTGTGAATTTTGCATGTAATATTCCTTCCTGATGGAAAACATATGTCTGGTTCTTAATTTTCCTTTTAAAAATTTTATTTGGAAGGCTGAATACAGAGACAGGGGAGTGACACAGAGAGAGCCAGTCGGATCTTCAGTCTGCTGATTCACTCCTCAAATGGCCATGATGAGTGGGGTTGAGTCAGGAGACTGGAACTTGGCCCACCGAAATGAGTAGCAGAGGTCCAAGTCCTTGGGTCATGGTCCTCTGCTTTTCAGGTGTGTTAGCAGGGAGCTGGATTGGAAGTGGAGCAGCCAAGAAGGAAACTGATTTTCATATGGGATGCTGACATTATAAATGGTGGGTGTAGCTTAACCTGCTATACTGTAACACTGACCCCTGGATTTTCATCTTTAAATTTAATTTTAAATTATCCTTTAAATAGGGTCTCTAATCATTTAATGTAACATAACTTTTAAATTTTGCATTCAGATAAAACATGTTCATATTTGGTTTTTTTAATTTGTTAATTTTTTCTCATGTTTCAAATCAATTGGTTAGTTTTTATTAATTCTACTTAGCTGCATATGTGTTTTCTAAATTTTACTATTTGCATTAGGATTTGAAATACACAGTTTGAATGCCAACTGCTTAACTTGCAATCCAGTTCCGTGCTAATGCACGTGGGAAGCAAGGAGATGATGGCCCAAGTGCTCGGGCCTCTGCCATCAACGTGAGACAGTCAGACAGAGCTTGGCTCAGCTCTGCTTGCTCTGGTTTTTATAGAAAGTTCAGTAGTGACCCAGTAAACAGAAGAGCTCGCATGCTGTCACTGTGATGCTCTTTGTAACACTGACTTTCAAATAAAGAAATCGATGCTAAAAAAAAATGCTTAGTTAAGTCTTCGAACTGGAAGAATTTTGACATGTGCAACTGACACATGTCTATTTTCACTCCTTTGGAAAAAGTGAGAGACACAGGAGAAAGAGATCTTCTCTCTACTGGTTCATTCCTCTAATGGCTGCAGTAGCCAGGGCTGGAGCAGGTGGAAGCCAGGAGCCTGGAACTCTCTCCAGTCTCCCATCTAGGTGCTGGAGCTCAAGTATTTGCACTGTCTTCGGTTGCTCTCCTGGGAGAGTCAGCAGGGACTGGATCAGACATGGAGCAGCTTGGCCTAATTAGTGCTCCCATGGGCCTGGCATCACAGGTGGTGACATAACTCATTGTGCCACATTGCCAGTTCCTCTTTTTGAGCACTGCTTCCTAGAGTGGATCCTCTTGGGAAGCACATCTGCATGATAAAATGCAAGTAATTAAGTACGTGAATGTATTAAAGAAGACGCAAAACACGGCTGTGAATATATTTTGGACTTTAGCATAATTAATATTCATTTTTTCATATTTTAAATGAATAATTTTTCAGTAAACATTTACCTGATATGTATAATGTATTAGATTGCATGAGGCTATTAAAATACTAAAAAAAAATGTGAATACCATATACACGATACCTTTGGGGAATTAACAATTTAATTGCTTTTCTGGATGAAATTGAACAACAGCTTTAGCTATTTCATGAGGTCACTTCTAAAACAAGATTAAAAGACATTTATTCAGAATAAAAGACATGTGTTTATCTCTTTCTTTGCTAAGGTAAAAGGACATGCATTTAAATTGTTCATATATGAGGCAAAATAAATAGGATGGCTTAATGCTTTGTTTCCTCTCTTCTAAAAATAATTATTTTCCTGATGTATTCAAGGGTGATATTAGCTGACTTAGAGGTCTATATCACTGTGTCTAATCATGGAGTTCACTGCTGCCTAAAATCCCAGAAGTTTTTTTTTTTTTCCAAAGAAAATTGACATGCAAGGGTGCTAAGACACCACTCCCTATTTTCTTGTTTCACAATTGAATTTTGGCACATTGAGCTCATATTGGCACATTGAGTTTCATTTCCTTATGAATGCTGCCCTGGGGAACAGCATTGTGCATAGCAGGTTAAACTGCAGCCTGTGACACCAGTGTCCCATTGGAGGCCAGTTTGTGTCCTGGCCGCTCTGTTTCTAATCCAGCTCCCTGCTACTGTGCCTGAGAAAGCAGCAGAAAAGGGTCCAAGGTTTTGGGCTCCTGCCACCAGCTGGTAGACCGAGTCGCAGTTCCCTGAGTCTCCATTTCAGCTGTGTCCAGCGATGGCTGCTGTGAGCATCTGGGGAGTGAACTAGAATGCGGAGGACTTCCCTTGCTCTTTCCCTCTTCTCTTTCTCTCTTAATCTTCCTGCTTCTCTGCAAACTTTTCCCAATCAAATAATGAAGTACATCTTTTTTAAAAGTCATGAGTTGGTATCCAATGCCTTTCTGAGACATTACTAAAAATAATGCTCACAATTTGTGATTTTTGGTTTCTTTCTGTTACTTTTAAGTTAAATATTCATTTTATGTGTTTATTTATTTAGTTATTTATTATTTATTTATTTATTTATTTATTTTTATTGGAAAGTCAGATTTACAGAGAGAAGGAGAGACAGAGAGAAAGATCTTCCATCCACTGGTTCACTTTCCTATTGGCCTCAATGGCCAGAGCTGTGCCCATTCAAAGCCAGGAGCCAGGGGTCTCCCTTAGGTCTCCCATGTGGGTGAAGGGTCCCAAGGCTTTGGGCCATCCTCTACCATTTTCTCAAGCCACAGGCAAGGAACTGGATGGTAAGTGGAACATTTGGGATAGAAACTGGTGCCCATATGGGATCCTGGCGAGAAATTTAGCCACTAGGCTACCACACCTGGCCCTAAATATTAATTTTTAATCTATTCTATATAATAAGTTATACATTGCAGTATAAGCTAAATTACTTTCCAATAGTATTTTTAGTTTAATAATAAAACTATGAGTAATCATAAGTGACATTTATTGGACATTATTAAATAATGTGTTGTAGACCATAATGCAGTATTATGCATGTGTTGAATTCTCATTGAATTTCAGAAGTACAGTCTAAAATCATCGTCATGATTTCCCTTATTGATTTTGAAGCATGAGACACAGACAGCTGGAATCCTAACTAGGATTTTCTAATTGAAACTCATTTTCTTCTGGAGGACAAAGCTGAACAAATAAACTAGCATTTTATTAAGGTTCTGTATGTCATTTAATTATAGTCATTTGTCTATTGACCAAGTCTTATTTTCATTACAATTCTTTGATGTGTGATCCAATTGTTTTATGCTGAAAATTTCACATTAAAAACATATTATTCTTGTCAGAGACAAGAATTTCCAAATATTGTCACGTAGTGATGTCGTGATGTTTTAATTGTGACAGAGTTTTATATGGAAAATGAGTTTTAACTCCATAAAAGAATATTGAACAGGAACCAAATCATTTTCACAGTAATGATTTTATAAATAACTCATCCTTCCTTAAGACTTTAATTCATTTCTGGGCTAAAACTAATTTCAAGTTTCTTTTTAGTTAGAAAAACAAAAATATTACAGAATGTGATCATACGTAAAGTGTTCACCGTAGTGAACAACTTAAACTTAGATGCCTTTTAACTTCAATAACCAGGGAGGGCGTAAATAGTGACTCTTCTGTTGGAAATGTCAAAATTATAAGCAACTTGAAATGTTTCTTTATGGTTCAATAAATTTATGACACGCTGTCCTCTAAAAATAGAATGTGAAAAACTTAAGTGGATCCAGGCAGACGGAAATTAATCATTTATTAACTAATAACTTTTTAAAAATGTATTATTGTTCACAAAACTATGCAACTGTCACTTCAACCTAACTGGAGAGTGTTCGCACTCCAATAAATAGCCCTGGGCTCATTTATAGTCATTACTAATCCGTTTTCTGCTTTTGCAAGTATGCCTCTGCTGAAATTTTTGTACAAGTGAAGTCATGCAATACATGATTGTTTGTGACTGGATTCTTTTACTCACCATACTGTTTTCAAGGATCATCCAGATTTATTGTATTTAAGAATTCCAGTCTTTTCATTGCAGAATAACATTCGATAACCTCACGTTTTTATGTTCTCTATCAGTCATCCCAAGGGAGGCAGCCATCATCCTGAATGGCTGAGAGAGCTCAGTGCATTGATACTGTTGGCCACATCTATCAGTAATAGAACTTTGGCTGCACCATTCAGTGGAATACTCAAAAATTTATAACTGTTTATTACTGATTTCAAATTAAAGCCCTATCTGAATATTTGGAGAAGGAACTCTGCCCCCTTCTCATCATGAATTATCAACATCCACTTAAAGTACAGATCCCAGAGAAATTACATCAGATAGAGAGAAGGCACATATTCTACTCTTCCTAGTAGATTTTCTTGAATAAATGTTTCTGTGTTTGCTCAGTGCCCACCCCAAATTCCAGGTATTTTATTTTTTCTTTTATTTAAGTGAAATAACATTGTGGGGAGGGAAGAAGGGGAGACAGGAAGGAGAGAGAGAGAAGAGAGAGAATAAATATCTTTACCAGTTTTTCTCCAAATCTCTACACCAGGATTGGACCAGGTAGAAACTAGGGGCCAAAAACTCATTTCAGGTGATTGGCATGGGCCCACGTATATGAGCTATCACCTGTTGCCTGTTAGGGAACACATTAACAGGAAGCAGATTGGAAGTAGAATAGCCACGGCTCAAGCCAACCATGCTGATGTGGGGTATGGGTCCCTGCAATGGCATAACCACAGCATCCCAGCTTCCCACACCAGCTTCCCAAACCAGTGTCTTGATCACTAAGCCAATCCTCTCATTTATGCTTTTAAAGAATAAAATATTATGTATTGTTAGGACTGGATTATTTTGAACAAAGGTGAAACCCACAAAACTGGTCAAATAGGTGTGTGGATTGGAAATGGTGATGGTGTGGACCTGAATGTCAGAGATGAAACTGACAATGTGTTTTTGAAAATAGAGCCAAGAAGATTTTTTTTTCTGATATGTAATCAGAGAGGGTATTATAGGTTAGGCCTGACAAAGTGGAAGTGGGAAATAGCAAATAACTGAGAAGTTCATTATGCACCAAAAGTTAGGTAGGGACAAAAATGAAATAAATCATTCAGTTTTGACTGAATTTAAGTTGCTTATTAAAACACCTAGTTGGCAGGCAATTATAGGCACAAGTTTAAAGTTTTTGAGACATAATCAGCATATAAGTACAAATTTAGGAATTACTAACAAATCGTTTTGTGGCGTACATTCATGAGACTATATGAAGAGGCATAAGAAAACCTACAGGAGAACACCAGATACAACCCTGATGCTCTCCAACATTTAGAAAAGGATGGGGGAAGTATAAAAATCAGAGTAGGTGATTCATTTGCTTTATTCATTTGAGATTCAGAGTTGCAAAAAGAGAAGGAGAGACATGGAAAAAGGTATCTTTCTTTTTCTGATTTACTCCGCAAATAACCCAATAGAGAGATCTGGGTCAGGTTGAAACTAAGGGCCAGGAGGCCAAGTCTCCCACATCGGTGGCAATGGCCCAAGACGTTAGCTCACCTTCTCTTGCTTCTCCATCACATGAACAGGGAGCTTGAGCAGAAGTGGAGCAGCTGAACTGGAGCTGATGCTTGCATAGGATGCTGGCCTCAGAGCCAGAGGCTTGGCTTGTTGAACCAAAATCCAGACCCTCCCTTATTTGAAAATGGAGAACATCTGTATTTCAATGTTTGTTTTCTTCCTTCCTCTCATCTTGAAGTCTTTAAGTATTTAATTTATATTAAAATAAAGTAAAATCTAAATATATGAAAATTTATATAATATTTAAATGGTGATGTATTTAAATACAACAAGAAGAGAAGAAGAAAGAAAACAGAAATTAGGATGCGTATTAAAACTAAAAGAAAAGGAAAGGTTAATTCTAGGTTTATATTTTGGCATAGTGATTGTTTTTAGATGCTAGATGGTATCAGTAATCATGCCAGATTCATTGGATACCAAGACAGAAAAGTAAAAATCCCTGTCTGTATGAAGAAACCTTGCATTTCAGTGTTTTAAAAAGGAAAGAACAGAAGAAACTGGCCTCCCCTTCAGTATGTCAGCACAATCCTTGCACCTCAACCTCATTTTGTTTTAAGTTGTCTCTGGGTCCATGATTAAGCCAATCAACCAAGCTGTTTGAGTTCTTTTAATTTCTTGTTTTAAACATTAAATTCAGAGTGTTGGCTTAATGGGCACATATAAGTAATTTCAAGAGGATCCAATTTTGTGCTAACTTCCTCCAAACTCACACACACTTGAAAGGTATTTTCCTTACATAGTTCTCAGTTTTATGGCTATGTAAATGGCAAAAGTAATTGTGCTGGTTTTTCTGGCAAGCACCTTTGTGCAAGTTACACTTTATACCTCACCTTCTAGGGCTTGCTGAGGCCTCAGACTAATTGTAGATCAAAAGTAAGGAGTAGTAACAGGTGTGTATTCCAAGGAGCAAAAACAGAGCTTTGTAAAGTATTTACCTCATGAGATACCATTGCATAAGATTAACCAATTTGTTCCAGTGTAGAACAACTTTTTATGACAATAAAACTCATCAGAACTAGGGGTTTTAATGTCCACTTTCCCTCTGCAGGTTCTATGACTTCCCATCACTGCCTTCACTTTACAGGAGATCTGCTATGTGGCAGAGGTTTTAATTTGTGTTGTAATTCAGTTCCTTTCAGGATGAGACTCTTGGTTTTGTTATTACAAATCTCCCTATCTAGAGTTTGGATATGAGCATCTTGCTAGGCAGGTATAATTACTTTCGAGTCACTAGAGCTCTGGGCTCATCTTTTTCTTCCCCAGCCTTCACCATTGCAGTTAAGATCAAATAGCTAGCTTTATTATATTTCTTATTTGAATAAAATAATCTGAGATCTCAAATACGTAGTTACACACTTCCTTGCCAGCTAGAAGTATTTGGTTAGTAATATCTGATGACAATATCTTAATCTTTCTAATACCAAATTATGGTTTGAGTTTATCATTGGAAGCAGCCATTAGTGCCAATATATTGATCCAAGTCCAGAAACCTCAAAAGCAGTCAGAAAATGTATTTGTAAGATTCTGTGACTTTTGATTCTACTACTGGATGTCAAATTAAAAAAAAAATCAAGATTCAAGCTAGAGAAATAAAGCCAATAACCAAAGGCCAGGATCAGCTTACACTATTGATGATGCTGGGAAGGCAAGTACTGAATGTTGCTGCAGAGCCACCGGGAGCTTAAGGGACAAGCCAAAGCTGTGATCCACGTATTAGATCTATTTTCTCCAGGTAGTTCAAATCACATGTTAAATCCTTTTTTGTGACTGAATCTGACCTTCATCAGGTTATCTAAAATAATTTCCTGTACATGGGAGACTAGTTGTGGGGTTCTGTTATAGCCTTAAAAAATGTTCAGACCAGCTAGATTAGTGGTTTTTCTTTAAATTATTTGGAAGGCAGAAACCGGCTAAAGATTGCCCCTCTGCTGGTTCACATCTCAAAAATCTTCCACAACCAGAGTTAAGCAGGACAGAAGACAGGAAATGAGAACTCAGTTTTCCAGGAAGCTGGACGGGACCTGGGCACTTGAGGGCATCATCTGTTTCTTCCCAAGCAAACGTATGTAAGAAGCTGATACTGGGACAAGAGACAGGGCTTAAATCCAGCCATGAACCTTCAAAAGCAGGAGTCAAAATGAATCCCCCTTTTCCATAAAAAATGTATCTTAGGTGCTTAGTTTTAGGAATGAAAAACTAACATAAAGTTGCATAGAAATGGATATCTTATTATGCTTCTAATTGTAGGGAGAAAATAGGCGACTTCCCCTAGGAATAATAGTTGCTATAATTGATTGCAGCCTTGTTCAAGCAAAAGAATCTCCCTTCGATTAAGACAGATGTTGAACTGTGGTCATATTTCAATTAATTTCAGGTTTTGGTGGCAAGTAATTAATTGTGTTATGTTTTCTTCATTTCTATTTTCTGGCAGCCTCTATAGAATGACTATTTTCCTTGCCCAAATATTGGTAGAAATCTCCACTGCAGTCATTTGGAAATGTCTTTTTTAATCAAGTGCTTAATTGTTGAGTTTGTGCATATATTTTGGCAGTCAAAATTTGAGGTGTAAAGTCCAGGAAAAATAGATCGGAATTTTATACACAAGTTTTTGAAAAAAAAATCATTTAAGTCCAAAGAAGATTGGAGATTCATAATATTTTTATGGCTAACTTGACTATTTTGATGATGATATTACTTTAACAGGTTATTCATAAATCAGATGAATTTCTAATCAAATTTCCAATCAATCATTAATGAGTTTTTTCTTAGAAATCATAAACTTTCCAAATTCTTAATAAAAGGAAATCACAACAGCTAAGACAATGATAGAAATGTATATTCTTTGGCGACTTATTTGCTTTCTCTTGATGAAGTTTTGATCATTGCTTTACACCTAGAATTTGTAGCAGATATATCTCTCCAAGGACTTTTTAACACTAACCATTGTTTTGTTGCTCCTGTTTGACTAATTCACAGAAGAACATTTAAATGAGGACTGTGGACCCTCCTCACCTGTTCTCAGATCAGTGTCCTCTGAAACCCTGTCTGCATCTTTTAAGTTTAAAACACCAATGTTTCTTCTATTAACATTGGATTCTTCTTGCAGCAGCTCTCCTTCTGTACAATTTTCGGGCCTAGATTTATTTTGCTAGATTCCTCTGAATCATCAGCAGCTTTCAGATCCACTTGCAAAAAATATTAGAGTAAGACCAAGGTCTGCTTGTGGCAGTGAGACCTTTGAGTTCTAATGCTAGATGATCAGCAGAACTCACTGTCTTCACAACCTTGTTTGGCTTTTTTTTTTTTTTTAAAGATTTATTCCAAGACCTCTTTTATCCTCTGGTTCATGTTAGATAAAAACCACACCAAAACAGCTGGATTACCGAGATCAGAATGATGATAAAACCAGGTTTATTGAGATCTGCTCCTGGGCACGTTTCATCAGTCCGCAAAGTGGCAGGGCACTGAAGTTGCACAGGACTGAGGTGTGCCTAGCTTAAGGAGAGGTGATGATGAAACTTGAGGTAAAGGTATGTGTTGACTTCTGATTGGCTGACTCCACTGGAGTCCAGGGAGGCTTTTCTTGGTGGAAACATTGGGCACCACCTAAGGGCTTTCTGCCTGCTATGGGTCCCTCCTGGCTAACAGGGCTAACAGTTTGCTCTCTAGTGGCTGCAATGAACAGAGCTGCCTTAGGCAGGAACAAGCCAGGAACTCCCACTTGGGTGGCAGGGATCCCTGGGGACTTGGTACACCATCTGCTGCTTTTCCATGCTGTTGCCAGGGAGTTGGACAGCAAGTGAAGCGGCTGGAACATCAGCCACTCCCATTGGGATGTAGGCATTGTAGGCTTAGGCTCTACTAAAGCCACTCTTCTGGGCTTCTAACTAAATCAGATAACTTTGCTTCCAAGAAAGCAGAGTTTGCTATTTAATTAAATTTGCTTAAATTATAGCACATTACATTTAAATTCCTCACATGCATTTTCCAATTTACAAAGTTTAGCGACAATTATCTCTAATTTATATACATGCACACATATTCACACCTTTTCAACTCTGAAATTTATTTAGTTCTTTTCAAACCTAGCTGCAATTGTAGGATTGTTGATTATTGTTAGATTTAATTCAGTTTCTTAAAACCCATTTCCATCAATTTTATGCTGTTTATTATTGAAATATCTAAAGCCCCTGAGGATCTGCATCTGAATATACTGATTATATTTGTATTGCATTTATATATAGGTACTGTGGTGTTTTTTTTCTCTAAGGATTAGTCCTGGAGTTCGTTACAGGGATCCTGCATTCCGACAACGGTTTAACCCATCCCCAGCATACAGCAGGCATGTCTATATTCATCCCCACCATTTGGGAAGTTGATAAAACACTTATTGTAAAATTCCATTTTCTTTGACAATGTTACAGATGATTCTTATTAAAATAATTCTGACTACAGAGTAGTTAACAGTTTATTTGAATTAGTTTTGGGTCTGGAAAAAATTGTGCCTTGTATATTTCAAATAGTGCCGTTTAACTGGTGATATATTGTTTGGAACTCATCTTCAATTACATATGAAGTGAGATCTAACATCTAGAGTTGAAATATATAGTTAACTGACTCTTCCTTTCTAAATTAGGCCTGCAATAAGCCATGTGTGGTTCTAAATTACGTGAGAAATATCACTTAACACATCTTTTGAATGGATAGTTATCGTATCTTTTCATGTGCTGAATCTCTATCTGTTTGTATTCTTCAATAAGATGTTTATTTTTCTAATTCATTATTATTTTGAGAATTCCTATATATGTGAGAACTTTGATGAAAATATGAAAAATTATACCTATGTCAGTTTCTTGAATTTTAATAATTTTATCAGAGGTTTTCACAGGGTCAAATTATATATTACAATATATATATGTGTATATATATATATGATGTATTTATGGGTCATCCTTGATTATTCCAGAAAATCAATCTCTTTCTTCCTTTTCCAAAATTCTATTATTCCAACTAGCTGACTGAAATAATCACATTTATCTCTTGGGTCTAATGAAGCAATTTAGCTCTTTAATGGCTCTTGTTAGATTCGAAGACCGGTGTCTTTCTTGGATATTTATTTGGATTAGTACTACATTACCTGCTGAGTCATCAGCATGGGAACCAGAGGTTAATTTCCTTCCTACTAAATGAAGCAGATAATCAGCCATCGGAGAACTGCTTCTGTGCTGTGAATAAGTCCTGACAAGCTGAGGAAGAGCCCAATGCATCAGTCCGTCCTCGTCATGCCATCTGTCCACAAATTAAAATGAAGTAAATATATTAATCTGTTACATTTCAAAAGCTGTACTGACAAACCCATATGGACATTTTAAATGGCAATGGATAGCTGAGACACATTACTAATGTTCCATTGAGCCATGGGTTATAGCTTTTCAGGCTTCCTTTTCAGCAACCAATATGTGGAGAAAATTCTTGCCCAAACTTATGGATAATGACATCAATGAGGATATTTTGAAGGCATTGCACAAAGGCTTTTATATATTGACGTTAGAAGTTACCTCAACTTGATGGTGTATGACTTATCCTTTTTGTTGAAAATGAATTAAACTCACAGATGACTGGGATTGCAATGAGCTGTCCAAAGAAATTATATTTATAATATACTCCTGCTACTCCAAAGAAATGCACAAAATAAACTAAAAGTAGGACACTACATAGGTTTCCTCCTCCCACATAGGAATAGCAAGGCAGGTAAGAGAGAGGCAACGATCCCACTCATCTTTCTGGAAAGAAGAAATCAGAAAGTGCATTGTAAAAAACAATTAACACTCATGGCCATATAAAGGCTAGCACATGTTTGTGTAGATTAAAACAACAGGCATGTATGTGCACATGGACATATTCTACAGATTGTGTAAAACATTGACAAACATTTCAATCCATTTAATATGTGATAATTGTGCTAGATACACCATTCTATGTAAAAGTGTTGATAACATAATTATACAATTAATGTACTAAAATGGACAATATGCATTTTCTACTGACTAGATTATCTGATTCTCTCACCCTCTATTTTTTAACTTAACTGATGAATCTTCTGAAGATATAAAATAGTTAATTTTTGCCATTATTCTAAGTCGGTAGGAATAAACCTGACTGCTTCGTGTAAATCAGTCTTTTTATATATACATATATATATGTATATAACTTGTATATTATATATATAGACCATCCTTGATTTGGTTATTCTAGAAAAAATATATATGATATATATATATATATGCCTACATTTAATATATATAATGAAAACAAATGATAACTCATCTAAGTAAAACTCATTTTTTTATTTCCCTATTGTAGCATGTTTTGTATTTTGAATCTGATGCCTGTTTTCTTCTTTCAAACCAAGCAGTAGATATTCTAGAACATGTGAACTTTAAAAAGATTTCATTATTTATTTGAAAGTCAGGGTTAAATGGAGCAGCAGAGACACAGACAGAAAGATTTTCAATCCAGTGATTTCCCAAGATGCACACAGTGGCTGGGGCTGGGCTAGGTTAAAGCCAGCAGTCAGCAGACCTGGGGTCCAGGTTCAAGAACTTTGGTCATGTTCGGTTGCTTTTCTCAGGCCATGGTCAACTGAAATCTGTGATGTACAGCCTAAAATCTGTTGCTATTTTCAAACTGTGTTTCCTAGTTAACTCAAATGTTATTTACATATGTTGTTTTTATATTTCAAAATCAAAGATATTTGTTAAACTTTATATTATTCTAATCTTGGTCGTTATCACTTATTGGCGAGTGAAGTGATTATATCTGATTCAGCGTCATCAGTGTTAGCGATACAGTTAAGAGAGATTAAACATTGTGCACTTAATTCAAAACGTTAAAAAATAAATGTGCTTCCTTACTATCTTTGTAATCATTCATCAAACTTTCTTTCAGATTTTAGGGGCGGACAAAGCTTTAAAGACAGTTGGTAGCAGCATTTGCTGTGGGCCTCAGAGTAATATATAGATTAACCCTCAGTTAGCCAGACTCAAGATAGAAATATGCTTAACAAAAGGGTGAGGGAGAGGTATGCACAAATTAAAACTCAGTGAAAGCCCAAGTTAGTAAGCAGAGTGTAGATCTGAAAAATAGTGTTAAATCCTAGATGGTCTTCTCTGGGTTAATTTTTCTTTCTTAAATAGAATAAAATCAAATTTCTATCCCTAGAAATTTAATGGCTCAGGGATCATGAGAGTAGTAGGTAAGCAAGGAAAAAAAATTGTTGTTTTGGAGCCAGAAGTTCCTTTGCTACCTGGATGATTCTCTATGGAAATAGTCCAGAAACAATGGTTGATACAAAGGGCAGCATTTCAAGCCTTCTGTCTGCTCACCACAATAGGAATGATTATTACTGAAATTTAAATTCAGAGCTTAGTTTTTCAACAGTTTAAGCCTTAGCTTGTGTTGTATAGAATGTCCATCACACTATAGAATATGATGAAGTTGAAGTTTAATAATGCTGTTATTACAACACTGAAGTTCACAGTGTTTGTCACCTGTAGGGTTATGTAAGCAAGTCAGTTCACATACTGTCCCATTTCAGCCACTCTTGTTTTAGCTCTCCGGAGAATTTTGGGGGAGGCCAAGAAAGATTTATTTCTGTAATTTTCTCCAAAAATCTCATACATCTTTCTTAAGCTTTAACAAGGCCTACGCTGAAGTTGGTTTTATGAACAAAAAGCCATATCCTTGCCATCTGACATTTTATTGTTAATATATAAAATGATCATGAAAAACATTTCTCACTAGGCTCCAAATTTCACTGGTATTATATTGCATTTTTTGTAGCTGTGTTTTTTTTCTAATTGCTTTTTGATATCATATTAAGGGCCATTAACATAGAGAAAATGGCCTCTAATTCAGAAGCACCAAGCTGGGCAAACTGACATTACATTTAAATAAGGCCTTTGGTCTTTATCAAATAATTACATTCAATTTCACGGAGGGTAACAACAATAAACATTTTTTTTAAAAAGTGAAAGCTGAATAACCTTTGAACATACTTGTATCATTCCAAGGATGATTACTCAAAAAATACTCAAGAGTTCTTCAAAATATACATGGAAAACCTGTATTCTAATTTGTTTATGTCTAAGAATTTCCTGAAGCTCTCTAGGTTTATGGGATCATTCTTATCTTGCAATATAAGGATGTGTTAGCTTACTGGTTTCATTTGTACACATTGTATACAGCTATTAAAATATGTGTAATTATTATTAAATAAAATTTTTAATTTTTATGTGGAAAATTAAAAAAATTTGGTAATTGTGGCAAATATTGCACTAGATATTAAGACAGCCATTACGAATCCTGAGGGCACTTTGGTTAGACTCTCAATGTTGGTTCTTCATTTCAGCTTTCTATTAATGCAGACCCTGAGAAGCAAGTGATGGGCCAAGTAACAGGTCTCCTGACACCCATATGGGATATGTAAATCAATTCTTGACTTCTGACTGTGGCTCTGGTGCAAGAAGTTGGAGGGAGAACCAGTGGATGAGAAAGTTCTTTCTCTTTAACAAAGAGATTAGATATCTATTTTAAAAATAAAAACAAAAAACATAAATTCATCAGTGTGGTAGAACTACATGACATGATTATAATTGTTTTACTTTATTATGTATTTTTAGTATTTTAAGCCTTTCTAAACTGTGTATGTATTACATCTCCAAATAGAAACTGTTATGTAAAATAACGCTTTTTACTTGTAATACCAGCATAATACTGTAAAAAATGAATTTCCCTATGATGATAGGTTTACTTAATTAATGGAATTTTATTGCCTAAAAGTGTAGTAGGCTCTATGAAGAGGCAACACCCACATGATTACATCATATCATTTTGGGGGTACAGGATAGCATGAAATTATCTTGTATGATGCTGTTTTCCCTTCACTAGATTAATAAGCTTCTTGAGTCCAAGGACTCTGCAGTATGGTACTTCTAATTTAACTCACAAAGCCCCTAACATATTTATTCTGTAGTTTGACATTGACTGCTTAGGGGCCTTCCGTAAAATGCTTCATTTCTCTCATTATGCTTATTTTGTCCAAATGAAGAATGATTATAATGATTTTACTGACCAAATTTACTAACACAATTGAAACAGGAAGACGAGACTGCACACTCAAAGTTGTGTTATGAACATATGTTGGTCAGTTTTTCATCCTATAACAAAATATCTGAGACATATTTGAAGTAAAGAAAAGTATGTTTAGTTGCAGAGGTTCGAAGTTTGCATAGCACCGCACGAAACCTTGGCTCTGGTGAGGTATCCATGGAAGATGCCAGAATATGTACAGAGAAGAGTTACATGGGAATGCAGGAAGTAGAGAGAGGGGTTGAACACAAATTCAGACTTTTCATAGCAACCCTCTCATGAGAATTACCTTCTGAAGGCATAGTGATCTTAGCTCCTCCCGTTACTTGAACTTCTAATACAATCAACTTCTGATAGTGTCACTGCAGATACGAAACATTTAACACATAAATCTTTAGAGGACTTTTCATCATGTGAACTAATATCCATGTCTACATATATTAATCATGCAAATAATTATAGCCATGAAGACAACTTATTGACATGCAATTACATGGCTTCCTAATTTTTACAAAAGGAGTCAGTAATATATCACCCTTAAACTCAAATCATCTGTTACGTGTTTTAATAGAGACTTATTAGAGCACAGCACCCTCACTTGTTTAATATTATCAGTTGTCTCTTTTATATTATTATAACAGGGATAAATAGGTGTCACCCATGTTCCATGTACAACAAGCCTAAAATTGTTACTATCTGGCTTTTAAATGATGTTCACTGACCCTTGTTCTAAGCAATCCATTCTAATCTGGCTGTAGTTTTATGTTTTGCCCTGTCACCCATATCAGCCTATGTCCACACTGGTAATTATAATTGCTAAGGCAGATCTATCTCCAGTCCCATTTCTTCTACCAACCAATGGGTGCTGAGGCCTAGCCCAACCCTGCCATCCCCTCATGTATACCATCAGGAGTTGCAACCCAGTCAGAGAGACCCCAGTAACCCCCACTTGGCCGGTCCTGCAGCCCTGGTCTCTGTGCCTGCACGTATGTTCAGTGGACTGGTCTGGTCTTCTGACAACCCATTCAGCTCTTGTACACACAATTGGGCATTGAAGCCTAACTCATCTCCACCAGCTGCACCCTCCAGCCCACGCTAATGCAGATGAGTGCCACCACCTGTCTAGCTAGGTCCACCCCCAGTCCTGGTTCTCATCTATGCATTCTTGAATCCCTCCATTTACATTTGAGTTTAAAATAATACATGTAGGCAATACCATAATTAAATTGTGAATGATAGAATGAACATATAAATACATAAGTAAATTTTACGCTCATTGCCATTGTGACAAGCACATATATGATATGGAAGAATTATTCTATATGTATAATAAATTCAAATTTTTTTGTTTCGTCATTTTGATAGGAAAAAACATTCAACTTTTGATTTTTATTTGCTTTAAGAATGAAGAATAATTTAAAGCCTGTAGACTGTGCAGTGGTAAAGATGATTGTAAACAGAATTTGAACAGGCTAACGAGTTGTTGATTTAATAACAACAACTTTGTTACAGTACATGGAACCGAATCTCTACGATTTTCAGTTTGATGCACAATGGGAAAGTAGACAAAAACTTCACCAAATAGCCCCTCATGTATGGGGTATTCTATTAAAACTCAGTGAGCAGTGCACATCATTAGAAATTCTTGCTGTCACAATGAATCCTCTTTATGAACACTCTGATGCACCTTGACACAGGGAGCTCAAGCTTGGCTGGTCCGCCTCTAAATAAGGATCCACTGACTGATTCTCTTAAACTTCTCTCGCATTTCTAACAGGCTTAGAAAGACTGCCTTTTAACAAGCAACCTCTGAAAATAAGGGAATCCCTCGTTGATAATTTGTCTCAAAAGAAGGGTTTTAGAAAAATCAGGTGAAATTTTTTTTTTAATTTTCTCAATGACTATCATTTTGTTTCATGGGATGTTACACAAAGAGGGAGTGGTGAGGCTGGTAAATGTATCGGAAGTCATAGGATGATCTTCTTTAATAATTATAAATAAAATGCTAATAAAATATCCAAGGTATTTTATTCCGCAGACCTGCTCCCCCAAGACTCCCTCAATTCATTTCACTCACATATTGACATAATCCCACCCCACAGTGTATCAGGATTGTTGTTTATGATAGATGTGGAAAAACAGAAGAGGTGGCATGCGGCTTCTGAGATTAGGTGATAGAGCAAACTCTTTCTTCCTGTTCCTCTCTGCCTCTCTCTATCCCTTCTGCTCTCAGTTACCTTGTCCTGGAGGAAGGCATATGCGCTGTCATCAGGATGTTCAGGCCACCTTAGGAGAGGCTCACAAATGAAGAAACAATGTCTATAGCCAACAGTCAGGAAGAAACAAAGCCTTGTTCAATTCATGAGTGAGTGAATTGGGAAGCCAAGTTTGTAGCTCCAGTACAACAACTGTATGTGTGAATTCTTGGCCAGTTTCGTAAGAGTATCTTAGTTGTAATGACTCAGTCATGCTGCTCTCAGATTTCTGATTTTCAGAAACTGTGAAAAATAATGAAGAGTTTTTATAAATCTGATGGACTTTTTAATTTATCCATTATTATAAAACTTTCTAAAAAATTATTATTTTATGATACAGTTCCATGGGTTCAGGGATTTCCCCACTTTCCCTCTCCAATTCAACCCCATTGGTTTTTCCTGTATTATTACAATAGTATCCTTTAAAAGTATTCATAAGTTCATTACCACTCTCTGAAACATGTTTTACCTTAATTCAAAAGACACAGAACTCTACAACAAAAAAGATAACTAGAGATATCACTTAGGAACATAAATGCAAAAATCCTCAACAAAATACTGGCAAATATAGCCCAGCATCACATCAGAAAGATCAGCCACTCTGCCCAAATGGAATTTATCTCAGGGATGCAGGGATTTTTCAACTTTACAAATCAATAGGCGGGAGCATTCTTCAACATGAGTAAGGTAACAGATGACAGACCCAGAGGCAACATTATGTTGAATGGGAGGGAAGGTAGAGGCACTCCCACTAAGATCTGGAATTAGGAAAGAATGTCTACTCTTACCACTACGATTCATTATATTTCTTGACATTTTAGCAGGAGACATTAGGCAATAAAGATAATTCAAAATGACATGACTTAAAAAGGAGAAATCAAATTATGCCTCTTTGTGGATGACATGATTACTTATAAAGTCGCATATATTTCGAGGTATGGGCATCTGGTGCTCGGTGTGCCTCCACACCTTACTGGAGGACTTGGATTCAATGCTCACCTCAGCTTTCTAGTATTATAAACCCTGAGAGGCAGAAAAGACTGGCTCAACTGACTGTAACTGTGCTACCCAAGAAGGAGTCGTGATTGAGTTTCCAAGTCCTTCCTAGCTTTTTCCTGATTCAATACCTATTGAAGGCTTTGGGGGAGTGAACTAATAGATGGAAAATCTATTTGCCTCTACCTTTCAAAGAAAATAAGTAAGATACCAAAAAAATAAATTTATGAAAATCATGCCTAATTAAAAAAAATGTTCCTTTGTTTCAAAGGCAGAGTTATGCAAAAAGAGGGAGAAACAGAAAAGGAAAGCTCCTTCCCTGTGGTGCACTGCCCAAATATGCACAGCAGCCCAACAGGACCTTGCCAAGGCAAGGGTCTTAAACTCCATCCAAGGCTCCCACACACTGCTGCCATCTCCCAGTGCTTCTCAAGTTAGACTAGCTGGGAGCTGGATGTGAAGTGGAGAAGCTAGGACTCACACCAATGCTTGTACGCAATGCCGGCATTGAAGGCAGTGGTTTATCTTTCATGTCATGGTATGAACCCCATTACTTAAAATTTGTACCATTAAGGTTTTCTACAAAAACAGCAAGTGATTCATACTACTGGCTTATGTATTCAATAAAGGAATTTCTCTCTCTCTCTCTCTCTTTTTCTCTTTTTCTCTTTTCTCTCTCTGTAGATGGGTAAAATGTGGGAGCAAGAAATATGCTAGGGAAAGTTCCCAAAGCCTTAAAACACTTAGCTTCTGTAATCTTCAGTCCACAAGTCTTCTGATAATAGCAAGAAGAAATGAGAGGGGCAGTGATTGATTGGGGAATACTCAAGCAAGTGGGCCCTGTGCTGGGGCCAAAACCAATACTGGCCTTGGTCTTAATAATTTTCCATTACGCGCACTTCCTTTGGCACCAGCAAAACAAGGTTTGATTTATTTTTGATGGATCTTCTTCACATCAGAACTCTATTGCTTTCAAACTCTTGCTGCTACAACACCTGAAATGATTTTTATCACTACCATAAAAACATTAAATGATTTTAGGTGCCAGAGACCTTTCTCAGGTTCTGCTGTTTGATAAGTGAAGTCAGTTGTTAAAAAATGTTTTTCTGCTGCTTTAACTTTTGACATGCCCCTAGAAAAATCTATCTTCTGTACCCAATAGGATGTCTGATGCTTTATAAATGTGGAGAAACAGTGACAAATTGAGATCTGTGAGGAATCACAAAGGATATTTAAACATTGTGTGGCATCTTTTAATTGTTAGCTGCTTGTTGATTTATTTGGGTTGGATGGATTTTCATGTTTTTTGTTATTGTTTCTTTGTTTTAGTAGATTAGGCCTATAGAAAAAAGGTTGTGAGAGCATTCTATGTGTTTTCTATTCTCATTAACAATTTAAATAATCAAAAGTTAATTGTTCGTATATCAGTCTGGACAATTACAATGAAATCAAGCATTCCATTGGACTAGTTTTAGGATTTCTTTGGCACTGAGTGTTCAGTTCCACCTGAGACCAATTACCTATCAGGTAATTTTATAGGGAATAACATCCTGAATGAGAGTGCTAAGAAAATGAAGTGTAAGAATAAGACACGCATGAATTGCTGGAATCACCTGTAATGTCCATATATGCTCAGGTTTAAGACATTGGGGGTCAATACTTTAGGACAGTTTTAGAATAGGATTTAATAAGTGACTCTGTTTTTACTGGAAGTTTTCTCATAAACTGAAATACTCATCTCTCTCTCTACACATATGAGAGCTATTCTGAAACTTAGAAGTTTCCATGCATAATTATGATCATTTCTTTGTGTCTCCACAATTTTAAAGGTCCTGACCTTTTAAATGTCCTTCTGTTCACTTAAACACATCTCCTTAAATTTTGGAATGTGTCCTTAATATTTTAATCCGTGCTCTTAGAAAGAATGATGTGCATTATAATTAGACTCAGTATCAATTTCTACCAATTTGATCAAAATGGACATTATGAGAAATGTGGTGCTTTTTCAAAACCATATTTAAATAGTTAATTCAAACATCAAAGACCTTTCCTACAGTCTTTTTTTTTCTTTGATGCAGTGATTGACAGCTCCAGCGGTCCGCCAACCACATGGGCGACCCAGATGGAGTTCCAGTATCCTGGCATCTTCCTGCTCCAGCCCTGACTGTCAGGGGCATCTGTGCAGTGAACTATTTAATGGAAGATCCTTTTTCTTTCTCATTCCTTTCTATTCTCTCTTTGTCATTGTGCATTTCATGTGAGTGAAAATGCATACAGCTGTTTTCTTTAAAAAAAAAAAAAAGAGTTTCTGGACAGCAAGAAGTTAACAAAGTAAAAGGACCACATACAGAATGGGAGAAACTATTTATAGGTTATACATGTGTTAAGGGGTTACAAGCCATTGTAAATGTGACTAAAACCAACCAGAAGTCAAAAACCAAGTAATCAAATTTTATAAAATTTAGTAACTCTAAGAAATACAAATTGCCAAAATGGCCAACAGGCACATGACAAAATGCTCCGTGTCACTAAACATGATGGAAATGAAAATCAAGCCCCAATAAGATATCATCTCCAATTAATTTAATTATTGTCCAAAAAAGACAAAAAGATAAGTACTGTCAAGGACTCACAGAAGGGCAACCCTTGCATGCTGTTCGTGGCAGAGCATTTAATGCAGCAGTTGGGTGAAGCAGTATGAACATTCCTTAAAAACTGGAAATAAAACTCTCACATAGTCTAACAGAGCTACTGCTGAATTTTATGTTAAGGGAATGATATCGGTCTACTCCAGAGGCATCTGCATTCTTGTCTGTGTTACAGCACTGTTTATAATAGCCAAGAAACAGAAACAACCTAAGAATTCATCCATGGATAAATAAAGAAAACTGAAGTGTCTGAGAGTATTTTAGCCATGAAAATATTTAATCTTGTCATTTGCAACAACATGGATGTAAATGAAGTTCATTATGTTTAGTAAAATAACCCAAGAAGTGTATGATTTCACTCATATGTGAAATTTGAAATAGTTGATCTGATATGTGTTCAGAGTATAGAAGTTGTTACCAAAGGCTGAAGAGGGTATGGAAGAGAAAAGGCTAGCAAAAATTCAACTGAAGTTTTCAAAGTTATGATTAGTTTGGAGTAACACATTCTGGTGTTTTTACATTTTAACGCTGTTGTAAAAATGATAATGTACCATATTCAAAAATTCTAAGCAAGTATACGAAAGAATTTTGAATATTTCACATTAAAGGAAATCCTGTTTGAGGAGATTGACATGTTTAGCTTGATTGACACCACACAATGTATACACATACTCAAACATTATAGGAAATCAGCACAAATATGTATAATTTTAATGTATCATCGAAAAGTAATTTATTAAAAAAGGTTTTCTCTCTTATATAGTTCTACATTTCTGAAATCTTATCTTGTTAGATTAATTTGTGATGCTCTTAATAACTAAAGTATGTCATCACATGTTTATATTATTATTAATGGAAGCAATATAACCTACAACATAATCCTTACATTGTGAACAATGAACATGTATTGATTGGAAACATTAGGAATAGATAATTTTGTTTAGGAGAGTATGTGTTTTTGTAGTTTGCAAAACAAATGAAACCATGTTAATATCTTTCAGTTTCAGTTATTTGACGCTATAACTCAAGGGGAAATAAAAAGAGGGAGAGTATTGGAGTAATCTCCTAATGGTAGTCCATTTGTTGTAGGCTGAGGCTTCTGTTGTTCTAGAAAGGACATTTTAAAATGAGTTAATATTGCTGAGAATAAAGTCAGCTGACTGTAGATTATTTTAACTATTTATACCAAATTAAGCCATGTGGCTGTTTTTTGTCAAATAAGCCTTGAACTCTGCGTGCTCTGCGCCTTGCTCAAGCTGTGTCTTACATCTTGCCCTTCATTTCCACTCATCCAAATTGTACCTGTTCTGCTCACAAACCATTTTATACTACTTACATAACTTTTTCTATATTCCTCTAGATGACAGCTATTTGGGAACACATCTCCCTACATTCACTGACTGCGAGAAGACAAGCAGTCTATACTGTCCATCACTGTCTCTCACAGCACCATGTAGGACAATGCCATGCCCTAAGCAGGCTGGATAAACATGTGGCAAATAAAGAAATGTTGACCAAGTTGGGTTTCTCACTGGATTCTTGACTCTTCTAACAAATCTTTTGAAATTCTGATTTTCTATTAGAGCATGTGTAAGTTCCACAGCAATGCAAGAATTAGAGTTTGGGGGGTGAGAGCTTATCAGAGTGTTGTTTAATCACACTGCACCATACACAGATACGTGATTAAGCTTCTCTTTTCTCCCTCTCATTCACCAATTTCCTGTGCATTTCATTTCTGTCTTCCTGTCCCAGTTCAGCTATGTTCTTATTCAACTATGAACTTCACGGATAGCAGTTTTCATGTTTTCATTTCCCAAACTGTCTTTTGAGTTTTGCCAATGAGTGTTATTGTAAGAATTTGCAATTATGTGGGCTAGTATTATGGCGCTATGCGTTAAGCTGCTTCATGAGTGTGTGTATCCCAGATGTGTGCTGAGTTGAGTTCAGGCTGTTCCTTATTTCTGGGAAAGCAGGAGAGGGTGGCCAAGTGTTGGGGGCTCTGTCACCTATGTGAAGGACTTAGAAGAAATGCCTGTCTTCTTCTGGCTTTGGCCTGGCCCAGCCCTGGCTCTTTTGGTTATCTGGGGAGTGAACCAGCAGACAGACTGTCTGTCTCTCTCTCTCTTTTGAGACTTATCTTTCAAATAAATAAATAAATCTCTTAAAATAGAAATTTAAATTATGAAGGGAAAACATTCATTCTGTTTTTCTATTTTGGAGACATTTTTGGTTAAGAGAAGACAGTAAAACACAGCATCAGATAACTTACGAGTTGAACAGTCTCTGTGCTCTGAGCTATGCTAATCATGTCATGAACAAACAGAAATTCAGGGACTTTTGTTGGTATTGGCAAATGTAATGGTAGTTTCCTTAGTGTCAAGCTTTCTGATTCTGAATATTTCCTGAAGGCCAATGTGAAAAGGTAAATTTTAGAGATGTCAAAAAGTAGGCATTACTAAGAAAAATCACTGATATCCCACATGTAGTTGTTTGACAAAACATTTGTGTTTATTCCTATTAACAAGCTGAACAGAAAATAACATAATAAACGTGAGGAGGAGTGACAAGTACTACCTCTTTTAGGGAACAAATCTCTTTCTCTCCTTTCATCCTGGCAAACAGTAGTTTGCAGCTGTTATGTCTCTTATTCCAGGAAGCTGGAGTTATTTCAAAGTCAATGTATTGGCTGTGTCGTCTGTAAACCATATAGTTCAGTATTCTCCAGAGATATTCAGAGATTATGGTTCAGAGATTATGGCTGGGCTTTCATGCTAAAACTGTAATTCAGGTTTTGGGAAAGCATATTAGCCAGTGGTATTTGCATATAGCACATATCCTCCCATCCAAGTACTAACCAGGCCCGACCCTGCTTAGCTTCCAAGATCAGACCAGATCCAAGATTGGGTGCATTCAGGGTGGTACGGCCATAGACAACATATAGCACACATTATTTTGGATACTTCAACAGACCTCACTCAAATACAAACAGCATAGGTTTATTTTCTCAGTTACACATATTTTGCAGGTTCAAAAAATGTTCAAAGATTTTTCAAATCTATTTGAAATGTTTCTTTTATTAAAAATTTTTATTTATTTGGAAAACAGTGTTATAAAAGGACACAAACACACACACGCACACAGAGGTTAAGAGAGAAATCATCTATCCATTTTTCACTAAAGCCAGGCAAGACCAAAGACAGGAGCCAGCAGCTTCTTCCAGGGTTCTCGTGTGGATTCAGGGGTTCAGCTACTTGATCCGTCTTCTAATGCCTTCTAAGGCATTGTAGGAGAACTGGACTGGAAGTAGAACAGTTGGGATTCAAATCAGTACCCATTTAAGATGCTGACACTGTGGGCAGTAACTTTACCCACTGTCTCATTACCTGCCCAGAAAGATTTCTTAAGAATATATTTATAATTTGAGAGGGCCGGGCAGAACAAGTTTACTATTGAGGACAGGAAGCAACTGTGTTTGTATACCTCACACACCACAGGATATTCCACAATAATAATACAACTTTTTATTATTATATTCTCTTTCAATTTATTCATTTACAATTAAGAATTACAATGACTTAAAGATATCATTCTTTGTTTACCAAAAATTTGTACATGGCTATAACTCCCACATACATATATTCAAACAATTCTTCACCCTCCAACAAGGAATGCATGGTTATTCTTTATGTTATAGAAATCTAATATGTCAGACCTTCCTTTTAAGCCTGAGAACTTTATTTTAAAGCAGGTTAAAATCTATGAAGACTTTTTTTTGTCTTTTATGGAAGATAAGACAATGCACCTTAGTCTGACAAAGTTTAGAAATCAGATACTTTTGTTTGTTGTTTTTAAAGTGTTTCACCCAACGTTATCTTGCTGTGCTGTTAATTACAAGGCATAGGCCCAAGGAGCATCGCCTAACCCACAACAGGTGCTCGTAGCTTCTGCTCTGGAGACAATAGTATAATGAGATAAAACAAAGAATAATAATAAAAAAATGACCTTATGACTGAATTAGAGTAAGGAGAGCAGATGTTTTCTGGGTGATATGCAGCCTCTTCACTAGTATTGAATAATAGAAAAAAAATGGGTTAATCATCATCTTCCAAAGATGGAAAGATCAAATAATAACTGCAAAACTCTTTCTTCTATTATTTATCCTAAAAGAACATGTTTGGAGCTCTCATTTTTTGAAAATAATAGTTACTAGAAAGAGGTTACTTGAATTACACAGAGAAATGAATAAGCAGCTAATTAATCTAATAATTAATCTAATAATGCCCCCCAAAATCTTTGTAATAAAGGACACCCAGGAGAAAGATTTGAAGTGGTTTATAATGTAGGGTTTGGGTGGTGGAGCTGGTGGCAGTTACACAAATGCTTTGTGGTCAGGCTTTCTGACATTGTGTCCCAGCTTTCTTGCTTTTTAAATTGAAAGTCTGAAAAGTTTTGCAATCTCATTCCAGCTTCCACTTCCTCTTTGTAGGCAGTATACACGTATCGGAGCATTGTGGATCTCCTGTGGTGCATGATCACACAAACATTCATCAGATTTGACCAGTATTACCAGAATTGGCAGTAATAGTATCAGTTATGGGAACAACTCTGCTAGAAACAGTAAGAGTTCATAACACTTCGCATATAATGGTTCCCATGGTAGATCTTTTTAAATCTTTAAGCATGAAGGGATGTGCTCCTATGATGGAATGAGCATTTTGTATCAGTGCTGGCTTCATTTTCTAGTGCTCCACTTCCAATTGAGCTCTTTGCTGATATGCCCTGGAGTACGGATGAGGATGGTGGCAGTTATTTAGGTCCTTGCCACCCATTTGAGCGATGCAGATGGAACCCCAGGCTCCTCGGCTTTGGACTAGACCAGCCGCCATCGTTGCAGTCATTTGGGGAAATTTCTCTCTTTCTCAGTCTCTCTCTCTCAAATAAGTAATTCCCCCTTCAAATAACTATCTCAATTTTATTTGTAATTTCCCTAACAATGTCAATGAGTGACACACAATGATAAAGAAGTTATTTTAAATAATTTACTTTTACTTTGATATCATTCATCTTTACCAAAGATCCTACTGTCATACGTTACACAAAAGATATCTTGATTTAGGGCTCCAAGCTGACTCGGTTTCAAGGTCTTGTTGAATGAGAGCCTTGGCCTAATTCTGCAGAAGGCAAGTTTGGGTTAGAGCAGTATGAAGGCAGTGCTGTGGGAGCTGTGGCTTGTGTTCATGCCTCGCAGAAATGAAATTATTGTGCACTCTAATTTTGTCAGTGATTTTGTATTATTTGCAGTTCTTCAACAATCTTATACTTTTTATGAACTATTACCATTTATAGACCTAATCTCCAATTATGCTTTCAATTTGGCTTCTTTGAATGATATGAGTCTGTAGGAATTCTTTGAAAATTCAATGTTCCTGGCATGATAATCTGATCTATATCCTTAATTCCTTTTAAATTTGACTAGTCAATCCCCAGCTATCAAAAGGAAACATACTTATCTTGTGGTTTTATTTGGTTTGATTCCACACTGTTATCTGTGCTAGTTTCTCGTTCAGGACCTTGCTGTCAGCAACAAATAACTTAATCTCAAGTCAATGAATCAGAAGACTCCTGAGCTTCTTACAGAAAAAAGTAAAATGACACATCTGTAGTCTTAAGGGGTTTATTAAATATCCATTGTGTTTAGCACATTTTGTAGCATACAACTGAATCAACATTCTTCTTCCACAAACCACTGGAAAAGGGTGTATCTGGAAAGAAACAAATAAAATGGTGTTCGCTCTCTGATCTTCATTGAATTTCAGGATTTCTTTATGAACCCAGCATATGGAGAAAGTGCTTCCTTATTTGTAAGTGGTAATTGTTCACTAACATGAGCACTTCAAAGTCAGAACAAAAGAAATGACTCTTTTCTCCCCACTAAAATTGAGAGATCATACATATATTTTTTCTTTCTCTTCTTCAGCTCTTCCAACGTTGATTTTCTGGGAGAGGAATAGCTCCTATTTGCTCATATTTGAAGTGAAAAATGGAGAAAGTAGTGGTAGTGGGGCCCATCTATCATAAGTGACGCAGATAACAGCGTTAGTAAGTGCCTTTTCCTTTGGAGATTCAAGCCTGGATGGGGAGCAACTAAAAGCTTTTTCTCATTGACAATGTCTGGGCTCACAAGGGAAATATATTCTGTCACTCTGAACTCATTCCAAAGTGGGATAAAATGTTCTGACTTGCATTCAGTTGCTTAAAATTCAGGTGACTAGATAAAATATTTCATGATTGCAAAGCATAAATCATGTCAATGCAGCAGCCATAGGTTTTTGTGTATTAGCTGTCTTTCAAATGTTTAGGGAAAAGCAACTTGTGGGACAAATCATAGAAGATATTTTTACAAGCAGTTTATTATAAACTCATATCTTCATGTACGAATGCTTCAGAAGAAATCACTAGCTTTGGATGTGAATTAATATGAATATTGTATGATCCAGTGACAATCTTAAATTAACTAACACTGTTCTAAGAATTTTTTCACATGGATACTTATGTGAAATAACATCAATGCATTTTTCATAACTGAATTTTTGAAAACACCTAAATATTTCTATTTCATGTCAACTTAAGTTAAAATTTAGACCTTCTTTACCTTGTCCAAAAAGTTATGAAGAAAACAAGCAAAGAACTACTTGTGACTTTTATTGTGCAAACTGAAAGTATTTTGAAGAAGGGGAACAAAAAGAAAATAAGCATAAAGAGATCCTAGCTCTGGGCTTTTATGGAACAACTGGTTTTGTAAATTTTAATTTATATTTTCTGTGGCCAGAATACAATTTGTTCTGCAGAACAATTCCGATGAGGTACAGGTATTGTTCTTACACAGACAGTCTTTCATATTTGCTAGATTCTTAGTTAGTTAGTTATTTAGTTTCACCTCATAAGGTGACTGACAAAAGCTATTATTTCCATAAGGAACAGGCTATTGTCAGCTTTAACTCAAGGTCAGTGTGCTTTATTCATGGTCACTGGGGTTTGTGTTTTCATTATAGAATCTGCCGTAGAACATAACCAAAGAAGGCATTTCAAAATTGAAATCTGCAAATTCGGTTAACCATTTCAAATTCATGCTTATATCAATCAGTACCTTAAACACAAAAGAAATGTCATTTTGTATGTGATAGAGACCCAGAAATTTTATCAACATATATTTTTTTGGGCCCTTGAGAAAGTCATAAATTTAAGTAAGAATTGGGTTTGGCCTTGGGGAGTTTGTCTATAGTGGTTTTATCCTCTGGCTATCCTTAAAAGATTGATACAATTCATGGATTCCAACATACTGCTTAGTACACATGCAAGAAGTACTAAGTACTTGGTGATAAAAGTTTCAAGCCTGAATCACATGAGAATGCTATTAAAGCAGAAAATACGAATTACTAGGCCTGGTTAACATACCTGCTGACATTAGTTAAGGGAGATGGGGAAGAAAGAAAAAGGAGGAAAAATACAAAATTTGTTAGTGAATAAACACAACCATATATGTATCAAATACAATTAATTTACATGTGCCCTATGAAATTTATCTTCGTGAAATTTTTGAGAAAGAGGGATATGTTAGAGATGCTTTGTTCTGCTTGCATTCTTTTTTTTTTCTCTTTTAACATATTGGTTACTCAATACCATGTCAATTAATTCCATAATGTTATAAACTGTTACTGATGTAATGTCAGGGCTTTTAATTGATTAGGATGATACTCTGCCAGCTCTACCTTCAGACCAGAGATGGTCTCCCCAAGAAACTGTTGAACTTATCTGGACAATAAGATGCTGGACTTTATGCTTGGTAGATGCTTGCAATGAAAGAATCTCAACTGAATTTGAACTGTGGTAATGCAACAAGGTGGAGGAATCCACCATGAGGGGGTTGGGGATGGGTGGGGGGAATCCCAGTGCCTATAAAACTGTGTCACATAATGCAATGTAATCAATAAAAAAAATGCTCAAAAGAAAAGAGAGATTCTTTGTTATGTAGCAGATATTAAAATAAATGCCCACCAAAGGAATCTAAAATAATTTAAAAGAAACAGGTAATCCAATGAAAGAACAAAAACATGAAAACATAAACAGAAAAAGTTGTATAATTATTTCCAATTTATATTAAAAAATACCAATGGTTATGAATTCAATCATCATGCTTAGTAAGAATATACTCAGTATATTGAAAATATTCTTTCATAAAAGCTTAAAAGAAAGGAAAGAGGGAACTTAGGGTATTAGCATTTGCTTAGATTTATATCTTTGAAATGTATGAAGTCTATTCTCTTTACATTTATACAAATAGTTTTAAAAAAGATAAAATATGTGTAAATAGCCCTTTATTATTAACAGGAAAGTAAATTAAGAATAGAGTATTCGGATAATAGTACATTTTTGGAAAAGTTTATCACCATGTAATGAAAGATTAATCTGTTTTACCATCTTTAATTTTTATAACTGGATATCAAGTTTATCATTACTAAACAAATATCATGTATTTTTATAGTGAAATAGTATTCTTTTCATAATGTACATTGAGGGCCCAGAGGTATGGTTCAATGGCTAAATCCTTATCATGCTAGTACCGGGATCCCAATGGACACCAATTTATGATCTGGTTGTTCCACTTCCTATCCAGTTCCCTGCTTGTTGCCTGGGATAGCAGTGAAGGATGGCCCAAACCCTTGGGACCTGGCACCATGTGAGAGACCTGGAAGCAGCTACCAGCTCTTAACTTTGGATTGGCTAAGTGCAGACTGTTTCAATCATTTGGCGGGATGTTTCTCCTTATTTCTGTAAATCTGACCTGCCTTTCAAGTGAAAATAGAGAAATCCTTAAAAAAAAAAGTACATTCACTTACATTCATAATTTCTATTACAAAGTTTAGCTGATCTTCTCACCAGATCTTCAGATACGAAAATATCTGAGTTTGATATAATTGATTGTCTGGATTTTTTTGTTTTTAATTTATATATGTTACAGAATGTAACTAACCTCGATTATTAGAATTTTTTTTTCAACAAGCAGAGGTATATGATTACAGAAACTTTTATTGATTGGATTTCAGGAATGTCTCTCCATTGGATGGATCAATTATGACCTGACATTTGTTGTTCAGCTATCAATTAGATATGTAGTCCCATCTTTAAAACTGCAGGAAATGGACTGAGTGCTTGAGGGTCATGGTTTGATTAGGTTCAGAAACTTAGAGTCAGAGAATCAAAACATACCTCTCTCATGAACAAGAGCTATTTGAAACTTCATGATAGCCCTTCCATTTTGTCCACCTGGTTTCATTCAATGTTATTTAGGATAGGCACAATAGATTTCCTTTGGGTGCAGGACGTAAAGAAGTCTCTTCATTCTTTTCAACCTAAGTACTATAAACAAACCAAAATGATAAAAGTAACATTTCATTTCAAGCCTTTAAGGATTAGCCATGCTGTTTTCCATTTCTGTGGTGATAGATTGGAACAATGTGTAATCACATCAAATAATCTAGGCAGTTTGTGCAATTTGTCTTCTTTTTGGCACAGCCTTTGTATTACAGTAGTGCATCAGTTGAAATTGGTGTCAAGAGTAATATTGATACTTAAATGTAGTTCAGTATCATTGTAAGAAATACGATGCCATTAATATCAAGAGTGATTATTAAAGGCAATTAAAAAGTGAATCTTTAATGGATGAAAACCTCATTAATGGATTTTAGTGCCTGTAACAAATAGAAAACTTAGAGAATGACCACAGCAATTCCAATTTGGATCAGGTTTATAATAATCCATTTTTTAAAGATTTGTTTATTTGAAAGGCACAGTTACAGAAATAGAAGGAGGGACAGAGGAAGAGATATTTCATTTACTGGTCCATCCCCTACATGGCTGCAGTAGCTAGGACTGGGACAGTTTTTTGCTAATGTGCACCTTGAAGGCAGCAGGCGAACCAACAAGTCAGCTAAATTGAAAGGTAAGGACAACCTTACAGAATCGTTATGATAATATCTTCAGGTTTCATTGCTCTTTAAAAGTTTACATTTTATGTATTTATTGTTGTTTATTCTGGATGTCAGAACAAGTAGAGATTTATAAATGCATTCAACTCTCTTCTCTAAGGTCCAGGCCTTTCTCATTTTGGGAAAATGTTTCTCTGAATTTCAATTTCTTGAGCCATAGGAAAAGATGATTATATTAAATTATTTAAATGGCTTCGTACAGGACTAATATTTATAATTCTATTGCCTATATATCAGTAAGATTATTTTAACCAATGGGATCAGCAGACAAGCAATAACTTGGTTAGCATTATTATTATTCATTTCCCACATTAAAATCCCTTATTTTAATATAGACTTGTTTGGATTCAGAGTCTACCAAGCTATTAGCAGAACTCATTTATTTATTTATTTTTAAAGATTTATTTATTTTATTACAAAGTCAGATATACAGAGAGGAGGAGAGACAGAGAGGAAGATCTTCCGTCCGATGATTCACTCCCCAAGTGAGCCGCTACGGGCCGATGTTGTGCCGATCCAATGCCGGGAACCAGGAACTTCTTCCAGGTCTCCCACGCGGGTGCAGGGTCCCAAAGCTATGGGCCATCCTCGACTGCTTTCCCAGACCACAAGCAGAGAGCTGGATGGGAAGTGGAGCAGCCGGGATTAGAACCGGCGACCATATGGGATCCGGGGGCATTCAAGGTGAGGACTTTAGCCGCTAGGCCACGCCTCCGGGCCCGGAACTCATGTTATTTAAAAAAAAAAAAGATGTATTATGATTAGCTACCACTGAAGAAAATAAAATCCAATTACGTAGATGGAAGAAAATAATAAAAATAAACTATTAGTAGGGTTAAATAATGAAAATACATTACATACTCTTTACTTGATATACTAAATGTCTCAAAGTTTCAAGAAAGTTAGTAAGTCTAATTTGTTACACTGTTGGTGAAAGAATTAAACTCTGTAGTTTTTAAAATCGTGTTTCTACTATAAATCTCTAAATAAAATTAAATGTTTTCCTAGGTGAAATATATGTATAAATGTATATTTTTTTTCGGGGGGAGGGAAGCCACAACTTTTACTTGTTCTTCTGCTTTTAAAGTTATGCTTGAGGTACTCAGTTGACTCCTAAGAGTAAACATTGCTGTCTGTGTACCTAGGAGAACTCCAGACATGCAGGTTTGAAAGTGTTTTCCCCAGTCTCCTGTGGGCAGTATTCTTCTCTGCTCTAGTGGCATATTTCCTCTGTTGAGGTCACCATCCCTCTCTTTGCGTCCCGCACAATGAGTAACAACCACTTACACAGGCTGCAAGGATGTGAGAGCTAAAATCTCTTCTCCATGGGTGACGGAAGTCTTATAGTCAATAAATGTCTTTCTCTCCAAATTGCTGTGTGTGGCTGTAACAAAAGAAGTTGGAGTCTGTAAATATTGGTCCTTTGACTTTTCTGAGTTCTGAGGCCATCGTCAAGCCAATAATTCAACTTTTGAGCTGAAGTGTTAGGTCACCATGCCCGGGGTTCCATCGCTTGAGTGAGATGTACAATGGAATATACTGCTTTCCTGATTCTTTCCTTGCAACTGCAGGATTCAGTGGACCATTCAACATCTGGAATTCCCAGAGGTGCATCTGTAGATCATGCCTGTTAGAATAGACCTGCACTATGGTCTCTATGCAACAGTATGCTAACTTTTCGTACTTTTGTGTGCCAAGAGAATAACTGTTTTGAGGTTTCGTCATACTTGAGAGTTACTGCAGGTGAGTCTGGAAAAGAGCCTGGGGCTTAGTCGTGCATGGTAACACTGGTGTCCTTTCATCTTTATAATTCCACATAAATTCTGTGGCGCTGT
The DNA here is from genome assembly GCF_030435755.1 of Ochotona princeps. Taxonomy (NCBI): domain Eukaryota; kingdom Metazoa; phylum Chordata; class Mammalia; order Lagomorpha; family Ochotonidae; genus Ochotona; species Ochotona princeps. The sequence goes on along the minus strand of NC_080846.1, from coordinate 19,506,396 downwards.
AACTTCAAGGAGCTGCTCTAATGACAACTCAGTCATTTTCTCCACCAGAAACATCTGTTCTCAAGCGTGCAGGCCATCCTGTGGTCACTGAATCAAGTTGCTTGAAATTGACATGTATATTGACTCACTTTTTTCAGTGAATACACTCAGGGTCATTCCTTGCTTCATGGCTACAGAGTCAAGGGCTAATCTAGGAGTTCTTAGTGAAGGAGCCTTTGTCAGTAAATCCTAATCTTTGAAAAGACCTCATGCTGTTCTGCCAAGTCAAGTGGGTGACTGTTGATCTTTTTGTGAAAGCCTCCTACTGGTCAATAACCCAGGGATGAGTTTGTACCTTCTTGCCAAGTTAGATCCGGCCTGGTTGGTGATCTGGTTCCATGTGGGAGGGAAATGTTAACAATCAGAAGTCCAAGTCAAAAACCCTTTTATACACACACACACACACACACACACACACAAAAGAAGAAGTTTCATAAGGAGTGGTTATTTGCTTCATTTACCTGGAATCCCTGGGCGGCAGCCATTATCTCGAAGTGCCAGGACAGCGTGATTTACTTTGGTGCTGGACTTGTGTAGAACTCTGACAAGCAGTAGGTATAAATCTGGAAAAAATAAACTATTTAACAGCCAACAAAGACACAGTAAATTGAGTTTTCCTCTTAAAAACAATTAATAATATTACAATGTAAAATTAAGTGTATTATAATTAACTCATCAAGTAAGTACAGCAGAAAAAGTTGATTTGAGAGTTCAAAAATTCTCCAAGTTAACAAGCATAACCAAGGCACATTTAGATTTTTTTAAAAAAATATTGTACGTAATGTTTGGAATGTTCAGTGATGACTACTGAAGTGGTATCTTCATTTACTCAGTGCATGTCTGTAACCCTTGCAGCCAAACATTATGTGCATAATTGTAGACATGCCACTGTGCCCAACTATACCCAACTATGAAGAGAACAGATTGTTCCTACATCATGCAGGCAATCACATTGCCATAAAAATAAAAAATATTAAATAATTTAATCTTGAAATGATTAAGTGAGGGGGTAAACACACCTATCTTTGTGTATATAAAATTGCATTTTATACAAAAATTATAGACTGGAGATAATTTTCTGTCCTTAGAAGATAAATAATTTAAGTACAGCACCTGTTGTATTTTTAAGTAGAAGACATAAAAATGCACAAAGTTCATTTATTTATTGTCTTGCTTGGTTTTCATTACAAGTTTTATAATTTATCAGATTTTTAATCAGAGCTGGTTTTTCTTATTTAGTTCATTGATCTCTATGCTTCCAAAACCTTGAATTGATGAGTATTTATTAAAGTCCTCTGCATAAGTTTGAATGCATATATTTTCAGAGAACAATCAGAACTTTAGATGACAAAAAGACAAAATATCTATGGTTACAATTATAGAAGTTCAGCCATTGACAAGAAAGCAGTTATATTTATGGTTTACAAAATTTTGAAACATACCTGGACATGTAATAATATAAACAGTCCAAAACATCCTCCACAGTTCATTGGGTTCGTGAAAATAGCAATCATGGCAGACAACTTTACGTTAGAACCCCCAGATTGTGTGTGTGTGTGTGTGTGTGTATATACATGCATATACATATGCAATCTCTATGTTATTTATCTCAACAGTATGTATCTGTAAACATGACTTAAAGTTAGAATGTATCTTAAAAATTCATTCTATGCAATTGAAATAGCCTAAGTGATGTTCTTCCCAGAAGATGAGATTTATATCTGTAAGAGTCCCAGAGTGCCAACTAGAAATTGTAAAGCCAAAAGACTTAGTTCAGAATTTTCAGGCTTAGAATGTCTGTCAAGGATGTCATACTTTTAAATTATTTGGTCAAAAGAGGATCCCAGAGCATTGTGAAAAATAGCAATCATCCATTCAGTCAAAACTGAAGGTCAGAAATAAGCAGAGCTATAAAATGATCACTCAGATATTTCAAAATAGTTAGATACGCCAGGACAATCTGAACTGTGTTAAAAAAAATCAGAACTTAATAAAGACAACGGAGAACATAGGGGACCATGCAGACAAAACAATGTTGCTTCGTCGACCATTCGTCAAAGTGTTAAAGGGAAATCTAGAATGGATTCAGGTAATGTGATTATCCCATAACCTGGGCCACATTAAGTACATCAAAAAAACTACAGATTACGAAACGGGTCATTGTTAAAAAAGAAGAAGAAAACCAAACAAGGGACAACCAATAACAAAAGAAAGCCACAGTCCGGAGATGGATTGAAACAAAGAAAGTGAAATGTTTGAAATAAAAGACCAGAGCTTCTCATGAACGTTTTTACTAATGAGAAAGGGTTGCCAAAGTTGAGACTCTGTTCTCAGTGCCCAAGCACTCAGTCAAAACAAGGACAGTGTTTGCATGTAAAGCGAAGAGAGTGTTTCATCTGTCAGGAGAGAAGGAGATAGCCCACTTCTGTGTCTCACGAACCGCAGCCCTCCTGAACTAGGCTGAATGCAGGTGCTTTGGGATTATAAAGGTCCCACACACAAGGAACCACTAATCTGAAAAAATCATGCAGTTGCTAGCCTTTGGTGTGAATTACCATGGCTTGTCTTTGGATCAGTGGCAATGCAGATCTTCTCTGTTTCAGCACAGAGATCCTGAACTCAGAAGTGGTGAGATCACACATAATCTGTCTAGATGGTATTGTTCTGGTTTTCTGGTTGGTATAATGGCCAAATGAGCTTCCATCAGCCTGGGGCCACATGCAGACGGTGGTTACTTTTTGTCCCACCTCTGTGAAACAGCACTGACCACCAATGCATCATTTCTTCGGAAAGAAAATGACTTTATAAGTCTGAAAACTAAAATCCTGTAAACCCCCCCCCCCTTTTTTTAACCACTGCTTCAATTCAGTGAGGTAAATTTGGAGAGAGTGATGAGGATGGGGGTTGAAGTAACATCTGCATTCAGGTACAAAACCAAAGTGACTTGGTTCCAAAACCTTGTCCTAACAGAGAAAACAAATTCTAATTTCATGTCAGTGTATCTTTGACATTAGTCTTCCATCTTTAGACAATGCTATAAATAAGTCTGTTAATACTATAGTTAACTATACCCATGTGAGTTTTTTTTCCTTTTTTATATATATTTTATTATTATTATTATTATTTTATAGTACAGTTTCATATTCCCTTATCCCCTCCCTAGTTCCCTTCCCCTCCCAGTTCCTCTATATCATTACTAACATATAGTTCTTCATACTCAGTCATATGTCCATCATTGTGGGCCTGGACAATGGCAGAGTCCAGAATCCTATTGTCAAGCTATAGTAAATAGTTCATTGTAAGTCCATCTTTGTCTTTTTTTTTTTCTTGTAAAGGTTATCCTTCAAAACTTTCTTTGATGTGCTCGGGCCCCCTGTAGCTCACCAAGTTCTCTAACTTTGGCCCCATCTTGTTCTTCTGTTTATTCTAAGACAAAAACTATGCATCCTCTTTCTCTTTTGTTCATCTATATAAGCTTTTCATTCATTATTTTTTAATTATTATTTTATTTTGATAATCTTTACATAGTTGATTAGGGCACAGAAAGTCAAGGGCTATGGGAAAGTGGGTAAGATCATTGTTTCCACAATTTTTTTCTGTATCTGGGGGAAGGAGGATAAAGGGAGAAGGCCCACCCATCCCATGGTCCTCGATGTGGGACAGGATTCGAGGGTCCTGCTCAAGTGGTTTTGATGGTTCAACAGTTCTGAATTGCTGCCAATCTCACCATTCCAAGCATGATGAAATCTCTCCAGAATCCACTGGCTGATATAGTCCACCCTAGAGTCTCTGTTTGCCCAGGGTTTTCACTGCATTACCTGGCTGAGATAAATGATCGATTTGTTCTGTCCTCTGTCGTCTGTTGCGGTACCATGTCTCATTCATTATTAATATTTCTTAGTATGAATATATTCTCAGCTCTATAACTTCTATTTATTTATTTATTTATTTTTACTTTTAGATGGAGTTGTTCTAATTGGGGTGAGGTGACAGCTAATTTTTCTGAGTTATTTTTATTGGAAAGGCAGATATAGAAAGAGAAGAGACAGAGAGGAAGAGCTTCCATCTGCTGATTCATTCCTGAAGCAATCGCAATGGCTGGAGATGTGCCAGTCAAAAGCCAGGAGCCTGGAGCCTCTTCTGGGTCTCCCACATAGGTGCAGGGTCCCAAGGCTTTGGACCATCCTCAGCTGCTGTCCCAGGTCACAAGCAGAGAGCTGGATGGGAAGCGGAGCTGCCCGGATTAAAACCCATAGGGTTCCCGGTGTGTGCAAGGCAAGGACTTTATTTTGGTTTTCATTTGCACTTTGCTGATAGATAGTGATTTGGAGCACTTTTTCATGCCTGTTGGCCATTTGTATTTCATCCTTTAATAATTTCCTGCTCGTATCCTTTGTGCATTCATGAACAGCACTGCTTGTTCTGTTGTCCTTGAGTTTCTTGAGCTCTTTATAGATCTTGGTTACACTGTAGAAAGACAGTTAATAGGAGAAATACAGCTTATTATCCTATACATTTGATATATCCATGGGGAATACCCAAGCAATGAACAATTCTCAAAGCGAGAGTTTTACATTACAGTTCATACGGCATCTTTCACAAAGAACAGTAACTTCTTAGAGAAGTGGCTAGACAAAAGAAAAAGACTGTGACTGAATCTCTAGAGGGTGGCAGATTGCAGAGAAGCAAATACATGGCCGACAGAGGTTAATTAGTGAAGGAGGTTGTGCTAATTCCCCTGGTGTAGTTTGTAGGCCAGGAAGAGTATAAAATTGTCAGCAGTGTTTAACCTCTAGTACAGAAGGGTGGAATAACTTTTGTCTTTGTTAAGTCAGCTGTACTCTGCTTTTGGACAAACAGAGGAAGGACAGAGAAATACTGGAGATTCTGCTTTTTTCTTTATTGTTTTCAGTTCAAAATAATTTTCATGCCGAAAACGTGTATTCTGTTCTCCCACATCTCTGAGTAAGAGTACAGACTTTGGGGTTGGTGTGGTAACTTAACAGGTTAATCCTCTACCTGCAAGAAGCTCCTGTTTCCAGGCTTCAGATCGGTTTAGCTCTGGCCATTGTGGTCACTTGTAGAGTGAACCAGTAGACAGAAAATCTTTCTATTTTCCTCTCTCTGTCAATCTGCCTTTCCAATAAAAATAAAATAGATCTTTAAAAGCAAAATTAACTCTGTGTCTCCTTTCCTGTCTGTAACTCTTTCAAATAAATAAATGCTGTAAAACAACTTAATTAATACTATTGACATAACAGAAATTTAGTTAATACTATCAACAGAGAAACAATTTAATTAATACTATCAACTTCACAGAAGCGGCATAGAATAGATGCAGAGACCTCAAATAGAAGAAAGATTTGTGGAGGTAAAGTTTGCATACCACAACATGCATTATGTATTGTAAAAAGACAACTCAGTAATTTATTTTTAATCAATAAGCTAATAGAGCCACGGTGCATACACCTTTCAGGCTTGGTGCTTTCTTACGTGTGTTTGAGGTCCTGCTAATTTTTCCCTAGTATTTTATTTTCTCTCGTTTCTTTAAGTACAGTAATTTCTATTGTTCTACACTCTCAGGTCTAGTTTTGAATGCATCTGGTAAGTTTTTCACTTGTTTTTTTTTTTATCTGCAAAGTTTCTAATTTTTAGAAGGTTCTTCATTTATTCTGTCAGCATAATTTTGATTCTTTGAAAAGTAACTGTGGTTCTTTAATTGTATTCATATTTATAGCAGCTGTTCTGAAGCCGCTGTTTACTAAGATTGACATAAAAAAGACTGGCATCTAGAATCATAATCTGTTTTCTTTCTGAGTGCGAATTACAGCTTCCTTGCATTTACTGTTAGTGTGCTTTTGGTTGAAATTTAGATGTTTTAGATTGGGTTTTTGCTTATAAAGAAAACATCTGAAATGAAATGCCTTTTTAAATTTGCCTATGGAATCTGTTGCCTCTGTGGTAACTCCTGGTCTGTCTATTCAAATCTGTCTCTTTCTCTGTATTTTTGTTTAACGACTTAAAGAATGTCCTCTGTGTGCACAACTTAATGTTCAGCCAATGATTCTGGCTGAGACTGTGGCCCGACTCTTTGTCTGCAAAACTCCAATCTCTGTTTACTGGGAAGCCGTTCACAGCTCATTCCAGCCTCCGGTACTCCTCCAGCTGTGTCCTACTGGGCAATGTGAGATCCCCCAGTTCATGGACAAATGCAATTTACTAATCAGAGATGGGTGGAGGCTTTATATACCCAGATTTCTGGAGATCCTAACCAGATCTCTGCATTCAATTTGCAGACAATGATTTTGGGATAGCAGAGCTGCAGACTTACCCATTGTTTCTTACTACCGAAGCAACACACACTTTTGTTCATAAAATATACATTTCAAGAACCTGAGTGGAGGCCTAAAAAACATACATATATAAAACTAAACTTTGTACATGTTTCTCTTATACTACATTAACAAATCATAGCATGTTCAGCTTTTCACCGAAAGAGTGTATATTTTTTCTTTGTTTACTTCTTTTGGCATATGTATATGTGACTTTTGCACTTTGAATCAGTAGCAGTTAATTTGACAACTGAGTTGGCTTCCACGTGGCTAATACTGTGCACTTAGCATGTGCAGTGTGGAAATGCCAGGCGGGGAGACGACTCAGCCGGATGGAGTGGTGTGGCATACTTCAGCATACTCCTCAGAAGGATGTGCAATGGAAAACGCGAACTTTTTATTCCTGGAACTTTCATGTATGATACTCAAACTATAGACTGCAAAATGCAAAACTGTGGATAAGGAACGATTACTCTAATGACAACGCTGCCAGTCATGGGTTTCACCTTCCATCCCAAATCAAGTTTATCCCTCTGGCATCAACACTGCTGGTCTTCAGAGCAAGACTGTGAAACTGCTGCCATGATTGGGTTTGAGAAGATAACAGTAGCATAAGCAAGAAGCCTGGAGAACCAGATTTAATCCCACAAAACTCTGTTTTTCATGCACAGACACATCCCAGAGCTTTTCATGTATAGGCATGTCTCCGTTTGTTGATTTCCTTTCAGCAATTTCCAGAGGTTGGAAATGATTATTTGTAGCAGTTTCGTCTTGGATGTTTGTTTTTGGGGAGCTAGAATTACTGATGCTGAGGCATGCATTAGGCATAGTGCTTAAGATGCTATTTAAGACACTTGGGGGAGGGGGCACGCATCAGTATGCCTGCATCTGGTTCTTGGCTCCATGCTGTGATTTTTGATTCTAGCTTCATGCTGAAGTTGATGGAGCCTGGGAGGCAAAAGACTCAAGCACGTGGATTCCTGACACTCACTTGGGAGAACTTCATTGATCCCCTGGCTCCCAATTCAGTGCCCTCGCTCTTGGGGCATCTGAGTTCATCAGCAGTGGGAAATTCTGTCATTGTTTCTGTCTCCTGTCCTTATTCTTCCAGGTTACTGACATCTCTGCCTCTAGAGAGAAATAGGTTTACCAGCCTTTTCATGAACACTGACATCTCATAAACTTCTCTGCCCTGCAATGTGTCTGTATGTGGAGCGGATATTAGTTGATTTTTAATAGAATATTCTTGAATGACCTAATTCCTTAAATTGCTTATAATTCCATGACCCACTTAAAATAGTTTTTAATGAAATGTAGGTTAATCAGAATTTATAATAATAAAATAATCTTGAGCTTAGGTTATGTTGGAGCTTAAAGCAAAAGTAAAAATGAGTAACATCTGTGATGTATTCATTTTATATTTTATCATGGATTTTTGCATTAATTTTGTTTAAATGTGTTTTCATTAAAACACTCTTCATATCATAGGAGTTTTTCAATGATTGTTTACATGTTGTACCTACTTGTTGCACTCCTCATCGAGCTCTCAGCCTGGTGAGTCGAGCTAAGCACCAACACGGCAGCCTCTAGGTCGACTAAGAATGTTTATCATGAACCTAGTGGAGGAGCACCCACGGCACAGCTCAGAGACGTCATAGGTGCGTTATACTAACGTATGTCCATGTCAAATGCTGTGTATCACTCAACTTAGTGCCGCTTTATCATGACAGAACTATTTCTGTATCACTTTTAGTGAAAATAGGCTACAGAACTATTGTTGACATAAGCTTAACACAGATTTTTATAATTTAGCCATTTTTATGACATCAAGACAGTTCAAGAGAATAAGGTAGGCAGGGAAGCACTTTTTTGTTTTCAATGAGAAATACTGTCATGGAAACTGAAATATTCATGCTAACCGGAAAATGGTATTATTATTTTGTAACCAGATGTATATAGACAGAAAAGTCAAAATGGGATATTACCCATAATCATGAATCCACATCACCTGCATAGTAAAAGACTAGCAAATGCTCACAGTGGGCTTAAATGCACGAGGCTAAGGATCCCTCCCCTAGGCTGATGGGGATTGAATGAGCATGAATAACACTGACCTCCAGGGATTTTCATTGCATACATAACCAACTAGAACATCTCTGGTCTGACTCAAACCATTTTTATTCGTATAGAGTAATATGCTAATTCTGGCTTAGCCATATCTTGCTGAATAGAATCTATTTTTACTTCTATAAATTGACTTTGTTTAGCTTTTGTCATATGCAAGCAGAAATTGTGTAATGTTTTTGGAAAATTACATATTATAACTGTGTTTTGAAAGAGTAAAATAAGTCTAACAATGCTTTGTGAAATTTCAAAAAGCAATTTGTAAGGGGGTTAGTGCAAAATAATATATTACATGAAAAGCTAACCCAGAATTTTTATATATAATTTATATTTTCAAGAAGACAGATCACAGAACACAGGCTTGGGGCTACTAGTTTAAAAAAATTTTGTACGCACCATCATTTCTGGGAAAACTATTTCACACTGTGTTTTTTAAAAATATATATGGTTGGGCCAGGCATGGTAGCCTAGTGGCTAAAGCCCTCACCTTGCATGTGCTAAGATCCCATATGGGCACTGGTTCGTGTACCAGCTGTTCCATTTCCCTTCCAGCTCCTTGCTTATGACCTGGAAAGGCTATAGATAATGTCTCAGGATCTTTGGATCCTGCACCCTGTGGGAGACCTGGAAAAAGCTCCTGGTTCCTGGTTTAGAATCCACTTGGCTCCCACCTTTGTGACCACTTAGGGAGTGAATCAGTAGAAGGAAGATCTTTCTCTCTGTCTCTCCTCTCTGAAAATCTGAGTTTTCAATAAAAATAAGTAAATCTTTAACACATATGTATTTATAGTTGACAAATTATATATGTGCACACACATATGTATGTGTGTATTTATATACTTTGGATGGATGACCTATGTACATCATGATGGGAGATTTTAATATATGCATACATTATGGAATTATTAATAAAGCTTACTAATATATCCATCACCTCATAAACTTATAAATTTTTATTATGAGAGAATTTGAAATTTGTGGTGCAAATGGAGCTATAATTTTTTAAAATTTATTTAAAGTTAAAGGAATTCTGAAAATCTTACATACAAAAGATGTTATGACAAAAATGTGCATAAGGTGCATTATATTGACTCCTTTTAATTCCATTTCCCACATTAAAAAAATGTTTGCTATTTTCATCTACTTAACAGGCAGAGTTCAGGGATGTAAAATGAGAGAGAAGAAGAAACAGAGAGAACCATCTTCCATTCACTGGTTCATTTGCCAAATGAATGCCCTGGCCAGAGGTAACCTAAACTGAAGTTAGGAGTCAGGAGCTTCTGCTGGGTCTCAAACTTGGGTGCAGGGCCCCAAAGACTTGAACCATCCTCCACGTCCTTGTGGCGTAACAGTTTCCCAGGCTGAGTTTTAGCCTACAATGCCACAATACAAGGCATGTATTGCTGATCAGTTTAAGAAGAGATGATAAAAGAATAGCATCAGGGCATTAGTCAGTAATCATTTCTCTCTGTGCAAGTTAAACAAAAAACTCTTTTTCAGTTTCAACTCAATCCACTTTTTAGCGGCCTAGGAAATGTTCTAGGTTGAAATTTTGATAAAGTAGAGAGTCTTTACATTATTTCTTGACATGAAATGAAAAAACAAAACAGTATGCTTCCTGTGGGCCTTCTCAACAACACAATATGACTTGGAGAAGTACGTCTTTTCCTAGACCTGAGTATTAGTTCTGTGTTTAAACTCAGTTACCAATCCTGTTAGTAATAATAGGAGGATTTGCACAGCATATGCCATTTCATAAGGAAGTTTTGTTAATGCCAGGGGGCGGGGGAGAGAAGCCACCACTAAGCATTTATATAATGTTGTCATGTACTTAGTTTTTGTATATATATAATACCTAATGTTAATTCACTGTAGCTTCCCCCAAGATTGTATACTGTTATTACACTTTTGGAAGGAAAGGCAAACTAAAATTTAGTGGCTTAAGTATAACTGGTAGTAATGAAGTAAATATATGGATTTTTAATAGTTAAATTTAACTTTGTATTCAAAAACTTTGTTCTCACTGTTTCTCTCCAGTAAAGAGAATCTATTGTCTCTGTATTCCTCTGGAATCCAGTGACTAATTTCTTGCCCTTTAATGTAGAGTAAGAAAGTCTTACCTTAATGTCCTTGTGGAAAATTGAAATATGACAATAAGGTCTTCAACTCTATTTTTTTGTGTGTAAAATAAATCTCATGATGAATAATACTCACAAACATGTTATTTCTACTACTTTATTGTTTTGTTCCAAAGGCCTAAATGGTCTGCTTTTGAAGAATGTCGCCAGCTGAAGCTCTGGTTAATAAGTTACTGCATCATTTTAATCCCTTCATTTCGATCTCTAAGTATATCTCAAGTTAACCCCTCTGCTAATGAACACATGATTCGTCCTTGAAGTCACATAAAAGGTTTCAGGATTTTTTTTTTAATGAAAACAATTTAGTGATTAGTTTAACTCATCTTTGTCAATTAAGTTCTTCCAAAAGCTGAGATAAGCACAAGGTAAAAGAATTCTGAGCAATTTTCTCTTTCAGTGCAACTCTTAGACTGGGATAAACATTAAAATAGCAATTAAATAATCACACAAAATATTATTAGTAATCACACATTTACTTGTAGCTTCTAATTAGTTTCTTAATATAATTATAAATATGAACTAATGTTTGCCATCAGCTTTTAACAAATAGAGTTATACTTAGAAAGCATGAGAAAGAAAAAAACAATTTGGATTTTACAATGCCATCACCAGAATTGCAGCTCGCCACACAGGAGTACTTACTTCCTGATAATTATTTATTTGATTTTAGATCCTCAGTGGGTAACTTCCGTAACTTCCCTCTTTGAATGAGTATGGTAGCCTCTATCCCCATGACTTCTGTGTTAATGACCTTCATTTCATTTAATGCCGTCCACTACTTCCACAAACCTTGGATCTAATCACCACAATTAACAGAATCTGAACAACACTTGAAAAACCTTGCTCGGTCGTGCCAGTATTTCATCCTTTCAAGAACTAATTTTTCTCCACTCATCTTTTATCATGACATTAAAACCGTTTATCCACTGAAACCACCAAGCCCTCATTAATCATAACCTCTTTCTAGCATATTTCCATGTGTCCAAACATTATTCATGATTTACAATTCTTATTGTTATTCAGTTCATTTTGATACACTATTCTCTCTATTCTCTTTCCATTCTGTTATCCTGGCAACATAAAAACCGTATTTCCATATTATAACTGATTATTTTTGAAAAATGGAGATTATACAAACAACATCATTATTTTGAAATCAGTATCAGATTTTCAGCTCTCTTCCACACCAATTTTTCTCACACATGTTATTTATACATTTGGTCTTCTCCTCAGTTGTTTTTTCCTTCATATACATGCTGTCTCCGTGGGACTTGCTCATCTCAACTCTTCTTCCTCGTCAAGTTCTCAGAAAATTTATGCTATTAAATCTCTATTTTTTAAATAGAGAAGCAATTCTCCATTTATCTACATCCAACTCTATCTAGAACAATAATGAATCACCTTGCTCTACCTTTTAAGGCCCGTGTGATCTTGATCCTAGCTTCATGTTCAACATCGTGTCTTATTGCTGCTTTCAATGATCTAACCACCTTCTTCATTCTACATTTTCAAATACAAAACCAGAAGTCTTGCCCATTTTATGCACTTAGCATGCATTCTATTTCTGTTGAGCAGCTGACTCCTGTCACAGTTCCTGTGCTAAGTGTTGTATAAACCAGAATATGAAAGACAACAGAATATGTGTTTAACTATTACAGTTATACTTTATACCCAGCTTTCGACACATGGTTAGCCCAATGTGAATTAGATCATGAAATATCAAAATTTATGCCATTGCAAACATTTGGCATTTTAAACATAGGCTTTTTGTTTGTTTTTTCAGTTTCTCACCAATGCTAACATTTGGCTATACAGGGGTTCTAGGTGTACTCTAGGGGTTCTAGGTGTACTCTCTCTTCATAAAAATTATCTGAATCGCTTTTAGGCTTCTCTTTAATTGTCAACACTTTCGAAAGTGGTAGTCATCCTATGCTATAATAGAGTGACCTGAAACTCAAAAATCTTCATTCGTGTATTACTTTTATTTTACCTGTGACACTATCGACAACCTTTCTAAAAAAATTTAACTCATGTTTACTTATTTTATCCTTCAGTTCCATCACAACAATGATCTTATCTTTTTAGCTTAATCTTCTTTTTTCATTGTGTTAAAAATATGTATTGTAAAATAGATTATGTAAATTACTTTTACGTGTACTCAGTAGTTAGAGCAATATTTTTGTGCATTCTTTTTAGAATGTTGCCTGATGCAGAGGAGTTGCTCAATATATTTTTCTTCGCAGAATGAACTATTTAAAACTCGATGATATTCATGTTTTTATTTTTGTTTTCCATGCTTGCTTTTACAGAGGCGTAGATCTCAGTGAGACTACAGAAATCAGTTTGAATAACATCTCTTCTGTTCTCAAATATAGTCTGTCTATATCAAGAATTCCTGGGTTCACGTTTCTCTATTTATCAGGTCACCTTGTACATTTTGCAAAACATGAAGCAGGTTTGCATTTTTTTTTTCATTAAAGAAAAAAGACCAGCTTTTCTAGGATGAATTAATTTTGTCCTATGTGCTTCAAATCTGACTTGAAACTAAAGTAAGAGAAACAATTGTAAGTTTAGTTTTAATCATTTTCTAAGTCTTAACTCCATAGACAATAGCCATATCAGGTGTATACACTTAATTTAGCTACTGATCTAATGCATGCATGCTGATCAGTTAGTATTCCATGGCCTTTGGATTAAAATTGCTAAGCCATAGTACTCAAAAACAGAATTCATTCTGCTAGTGGATGCACAGAGGAAAAGAGGGATCTTAAAGGGATGAGGAACGTTTTTTTGATAAAATGTGAATGCAGAGAATCTGTAAAGTTCACAGTGGAATCCATCGTTGAGTATTATGACTACACTTACTGACTACTATGGTTCCAAGAAGTTAAAGACCTGGACAATGCATTCAAAGATTGTAAGATATTGTCAAGAAATTAAATTTTATTCTGTTTAATGTAGTAATTTAACTTTAATTTTAAGATTTATTGATTTATTAGAAAGGCAGAGACAGAAAGAGAGGGACATACACACACATACGCACACACAGTGATCTTCCATCTGCTGGTTCAGTCACCAAATGGTCATAACTGCCAGAGTTAGGCTGATCTGAAGCCAAGGGCCTTTGGCTTTTTTAGATTTATTTATTTTTATTGGAAAGGTGGATATACAGAGAGGAGGAGAGTCAGAGACGAAGGTCTTCTGTTGGTTCACTCCCCAATTGTCTGCAACAGCTAGAACTGAGCCAATTCGAAGCCAGGAGCCAAGAGCTTCCTCTGGGTCTCCCATGCAGATGCAGGGTCCCAAAGCTTTGCGCCGTCTTCGACTACATTCCTAGGCCACAGGCAGGGAGCTGGATGAGAAGCATGGCAGCTGGGATTAGAATCAGTGTCCATATGGGATCCCGGCACATTCAATGTGAGGACTTTGGCTGCTACACTATCGCGCCGGGCCTGGCCTTTGGCTTCTTTCAAGTTCTCCCAAGTGGGCACAGCAGCCCAAGCACTTAGGACATCTTTTGCCATTTTCCCAGGCAGATTAGCAGAGCACTGCATTGGAAGGAAGTGAGCGGTGGAAGCTCAAACTTGTACCCATGTAGAAAGCCTGTGACAGCTTTACTGGCAAACCACACCTCTGGCCCCTAATGCTAATTTCTTAATAAATTATTAAGTATTATATTGTCTTATGTATATTTTAAACACCTCTTTCAAATACATTTTAAATACATGTTCTTGTTTATCACAGCATCTTTAGAAATAAGGTAATCATTCAAAATAGTAAGAAGCAAAAATTAATGAGCCCCCAATTTGTCTGTCTTCAAGGTATATTATTTTAATATGCACTTAATAAGCAAATATTTCACAATGATGGTGCTTGCTAGATTTTTCAGTTCAGTAATAATATTAATTGGCAACGTGCTAAAGTGCAAAAATTTTTTGCTTGGAAGATTTTGGGCAAATTGTGTAAGCAATCTGGTCTGAAGTATTCTCGTATTTATTTTGCATATGTTCATTTATTGGCATTTCCTCCCACTTAATTGAGAGTTTATGTATCTCTGGCTTATCTTTCTCAAAAGATATTGAAGCTGTCTCTGGAAATGGATACAATTCTGAGAGGAAACTCAGGCCGCATTTTAACTCATCAGTCTATTATTCAATCTTTTTTTTTCCTCCAGAAATATTGGTAGAGAAGTATTATACATTTCTCTTTATTCCATATTTTTGACCATACGCATGAGTAGGCATCTGTCCTAGCCTGATCTTGGTCTCTTTGGGGGTCCATGTGAGGAGACACTAACTTAATGCAGGAAGAGATGAAAGCGCTTTGCTTCCTAGGAGCTAAGAATCACAGTAGGTTTTTATTCTCTAGGGATCCTGCAGAGTTCCTCACACAGGACACCAATGACACTGAGTACCTACATACTTGTCATGGCATTTGCCATTGTTTCATTGGAATAGTATGGGTACGGTTGTATTCTTAATGTGAGGAAAAAAAAAAACTCTCAAGGGATGGGAGAAAGGCCATGCCAGCATAGCAATGAAATAGTTGCTCTACATGACATTTTTATTTCTGGATGGCTGGAAAGATCAATTTAGTTGCCTGCAGCTCATGAATTAATGTCCTCAGCTATCAAAGAAAGAGACACGGTGCACAGCAACTTGTTCTTCACTGCTAAGTTCCTGTCATAAGTAAAGTAATAATAAAGCCACTTCAGAATAGGTGTCACCCTTAGGATATGATATTGCTGTATCTTAAAAATTACTAATACATAAAACATAGGCTTTGCAAATTTTCTGTTCAAATGAGATGTTTTCTGTTTAGGCATATGGAAAGAAAAAAAACTGGCGTAATTCATTCTTTAGTTTTCTATATTGAAAGGTTATTATAGTTCCTTTGATTTAATGAGGAAGATCTATTTGGGGTTCTCAAACATGGTTGTTACTTTTATTTTACTCTAGTAAATAATTATAGTATGCATCTGGTCAGTTCTCTTACAAAATGCCAATAATGATGTCTTTGTGAGCTGTGTATGTTAATATTATGAGAAAAAATACAGTGTTAAGTCAAAATTGTGATGGACATTATTTGTAAGTGCAATTTCAAATCACTTCAAAGTTCTATAATTATACAAAGAGCATTAGGGGAATTAAATGTACTGCATTTAGACAAGGAAAATGAGAACATGTAAGTCATTAATTGAAGGCAGCAGGGATTTTTATTCATAACAGTAATGCTATAGTCTCAGATCATAGACTGGCAAAGGTGTGTTCACATCACTTATCATTCCATAACATAACTCTAAAGTTTGTGAGACCTCAAATGCAAGATTGCACTCTTAATATAAGTTTGCCTTATATTCCCAAATGGAATATATTCACAAAGCAAAAAATGAATGGGTCAGTGTTCTGCTAGGCATTGGTTGCATATGTGGAAAGAATTCAAAGAGGGTTGAAGAGAACAGATGGAATAACAACACCCTCATCATTTTTTAAAAGATTTTTAAAATCTGTTTGAAAGGTAGAAGTACAGAGAGAATGACAGAGAGAGGGAGATCTTTACATTGGTTTGTGTGTGGGATCGGAAGTGGAGCAGCTGGGATCTGAACCCTGTGTCTGTGTGGATGATGGTGTCACAGATGGAGGTTTAATCCGCTATACTACACCACTGGCCCAACATCCTTACTGTTACTTCTTTAGCTTTCATAGTAGTCTTGTGAGGTGAATAGAACTATAGTTATTTTCAATGTGTGAAATCGAGGGCTGTTTTTAATTCACAGATATAAAAGAAGACATCCATCCAGTTTTCTTGACAGTCAGGCTTGTTGATCGTATTTGTGGTCTTGTATGTCTTCCTTGCTGTTTTCTTTCAAAAGCAGTCCAAATATTTCTCCCATGACCTATTGAAACTACTTCTCAACTAGTTTATCAATGTCTGTGGCTAAGAGTAATTTTCTATTTCTTGTCCGAAGCTGCTGTTCTTCGTGGTTTCTGACACTCCGCTTGCCCGATTTTCCTCTTGTTACTGAGGCTACTGTCCTCAGCCTTCTGGTTCCTTCTCATATCCATCATCTCCAACACTGGAGAAATCCAGAGCTCAATCATTTGGTATTTTCTTGTTCTCAGAATACTTCACTCATCTCTCTGTGACTGAACAGCAAACTGTGTGTCACTAACCAACAACCACCAAGCGTGTCCTGATATCCAAGAAATCACCCCAGAATGCCCAACTACATCCTTCATATTCTCACTTGGATGTCTAGAACGTGCTTCACATTTCCATCAAACAGGTGAATCCTGATATTTTCTCCACACTCTGCCCTACTTCCAGACCTGTGTTCCTGGCATCCTCTCCCTTGGATCAGTTCCCTGGGGGCTGTTCTCATAAATCACTCTAATTTAGTGGCTGAACAAACAAATGTGTTTCCTTACAGCTCTGAAGGCCAGAAGTTTGAATCTTGTATCACACTGGGTCCAAATCAAAGTGTCCACAGGACTGGAATCACATGGAGGTTCTAGGAGAGAATTCATTTCTTTCTGAGCTTCTGGTAGCTGCTGTTACCCCGTGCTTTTTGAATGTGTTATTCTAATTTTGGCTTTGAGGCTTATAGCTTTGTCCTCTTCTGTTTATGAATAAAGTCGCTTCCACTTTCCATTTAGAAAATACCTGTTGTATTTATCATTTGTCATTTAGGGACCCCCTGGAGAGTCCAGGAACATGTCATCATCCCAAGACATTTCATGTAATCAAATCTCTAAATACCCTTCTTCCTTGTAGTCTACATTCTCTCCTTCTTGTATAACAGATAGCATCCACTGTCTCGATGTAATAGGGTATTTGAGTGGGAATGATGTTCAGTGTGTCACAATCTCCCTTTATGTTTTTGTTGAAATGCCAATGTGCCTGCAGTTCTTTCCGTAATTTTGTTGGGAAGCAGGGACTAGGACCAACAACCATATTGGATACTGCTGCCTCAGGTGGAGGCTTAGCTTGCATGCCATGGTGCCTGTAGATTAATATTTAGAAAAACCATTTGGCAAGTAATTTATTAACCAGGCTACAAAAATAGATCTCTGTACTTCTGCTTCATTCATTTCAATACTTTCCCACTTCTTGGTTTGTAGATAAATAAAGGTTTCTAAATATATGTTTTTAAACACTTCTTGAAAATCCTAATAACAAGGCCCAGTGTGGTAGCTTAGGGGCTGAAAGTCCTCACCTTCAAAGCGCAGGAATCCCATATGGGCACCGGTTCTAATCCTGGCAGCTCCACTTCCCATCCAGCTCCCTGCTTGTGGTCTGGGAAAGCAGTCGAGGACGGCCGAAGGCCTTGGGACCCTGCACCCGCGTGGGAGACACAGAAGAAGATTGAGGCTCCTGTTTTTGGATTGGTGCAGCTCCTGCCATTGCAGCCGCTTGGGGAGTGAGTCATCAGACAGAAGATCTTCCTCTCTGTCTCTTCTCCTCTATGTATATCTCATTTTCCAATAAAAAAATAAATCTAAAAAAAAAGAAAATCCTGATATAAAACTAAAATACTTTTCAAGAAAGATCTACCGCAGAAATAATGTTACAGATAAATTAGGTTCTAACCACTTGTAACTGTTTGGTTGCTTTTCATTGCTACTATTAGTGAGAGTAAACTAAGGTTTGATATAATGTTCCCTTAAGAGACAGGACATATGGGACAGGTGCAGTAGTCGAGTGGCTAAAGTCCTTGTGTTGCAGGCACAGGGATCCCATATGGGCACCGGTTCTAATCCCTGCGGCCCCGCTTCCCATCCAGCTCCCTGCTTGTGGCCTGGGAAAGCAGTCAAGGACGGCCCAAAGCCTTGGGACACTGCACCTGTGTGGGAGACGCAAAAGAGGCTCCTCGCTCCTGGCTTCAAATCAACCCAGCTTAGGCTGTTGAGGAGTGAGCCAGTGGATAGAAGATCTTCCTCGCTATCCCTCCTCCTCTCTGTTTTTCTGACTTTCCAATAAAAATAAATAAATCTTTAAAATAAAAGAGAGAGACAGGAGATATTTGGGTAGAAATGTGAAATGTAAATCAAAGGAGATGAAAGTATAGACTCCATTTGATGTTTGCTTTAAGGAATCGATAATCAGGCGTAGCTATAGAAGTACTAAGGAATATTCAGAATTCTGTTTTACATTATCAGATTTATAATTTGTTGTGTGAACATGGCTCTTAGTACTTCACAAAGCAGAACAGCCCCCAATCTAGTTGTATACTTTCTTTGTTTCTTGGTACTGGATTTATATTTTGTGCTAATCTTTCTTTAATTCTCCAGTTGATCAATCACATAAATTCTCATTTCAAAATTAGAAAAAAAAAACATTTTTAGAAGATTTATTTTATTTTTATTGGAAAGTCAGATATACAGAGAGGAAGAGAGACAGAGAAGAAGAGCCTCCATCTGATGATCCATTTCCCAAGTGGCTGCAACGCCTGGAGCTACACCAATTCAAAGCCAGGAGCCAGGAACCTCCTCCAGGTCTCCCACATAGGTGCAGGGTCTCAAGGCTTTGGGCTGTCCTCGAGTGCTTTCCCAGGCCACAAGCAGGGAGCTGGATGGGAGGCGGGACCACTGGGATTAGCACCGGCATCCATATGGGATCCTGGTGTGTGCAAGGTGAGGACTTCAGCCACAAGACTACCGTATCTAGCCCTAAAATAAAAGCCATTTTGAAGTACAGGTGTCTGAGTAAACTCCAATTAAGGTGCCCATTTCCCGGATCATAGTTCCAGGAATCAATTTCTCGCTCTACTCCTGATTATTCCTGATTTCTACAAAACAGACCTTGGGAGGCAGCAGTGATGGGTTGAGGAAGTGGTTTCTTGCCGTCGGTGTAAGCAAACTATGTCGTGTCTCTGATTCTGACTTCGGCCTCTGCACAGTTCCAAAATAACTGGCTCTTATAGAGTGAACTGGTGGGTAAGACTAGCTCTTTTTTCCCAAAGAAATAAATGAGTGTAATTTAAATATCTGTAGTATGAATTTTAAAAACCAAAATTATACATTTAAGAAATTATTTTTATATACTTACACAGAATCACCATTACCAATCACATTGTTGTGAATGAATTAAAAAAACATTTGCTGCATAAATAAAGGGAAATTGATTTACAGAGAAGTTAATAAAATCTGCTTGTCACCCATCAAGTTAGAACCAGATACATATACTAAATTAATTAATTTTTGGTTTATAACTTGCATTTTGATCCCATGCTGTAATCAAGGTTTCTGACTGTTGGCCTAATTCATGCATTGGCTGAATATGACTTTGCTGGTTGTGATAGGAAGTTGTCCTTGGCAGTGCAATGCATCTAACAGCGTCCCTGGCTTTCTGCCAGGAGTTGCTACGAGCACCCCTGCCCTTGTCCCTCACTGCTGTCAGCAACATTATGACCAATTTGAAAGTTCCGCACCTTGCAAATGTTCTTGGCCAGGGAGCAAGGGTTTTCCCAGTTGAAGTTCTTGATCATCAGTGAAGAGCTACTGCTACAAATGTTATTCTGTATAATTACACTTTACATTTGTGTCATCTTAGGTGAGACTTTTAAATTATCTGAAGTCATCTTAGATTCCTGTGAACCATTTACATATTAAAACACTACCCATGCTATTAGATGCTTGGAAATAGGAACAATCTACATGTATTGGACATGATAAAGCATATAGCATTGCAATATTCCTGTCACAGAATAACTAACAAGTATTCATGTTTTTATGAGCAGAGTTAGTCTCTTTACTAAATACATAAAATTAAGCTATTAAATATTATTACAATCACTGGAGGGTGATGAATACTTATAAATATTAGTTAATCCAGAACATATGTCATACAAAGGATCTTTATTATGCACATTATTAAAAAGTATGCAAAGATTTCAGGTTTTGAGCACCAAGATAATCTTATCTTTTAGTGACCTGTTCCTATAAAGTTTTGGAAGAAACCTCATCTTCTGTCACATGGTTAACAAGGGGTGATTTTCTACTGCAGTCCTGCTATGCATAATTAGTAAACAAGAAGGGATATATTCTTTGCTAGGTTCATTTTAAACTTGAAGATTTGCCTCTGTTTTAGAGTCCTATTTTAATATCTTGATTATTCTTATTTTGTAAAGATTTATGCATTTTTATTGGAAAGGCAGATATACAGATAGGAGAAGAGACAGAAGGAAGATATTCTGTCTGATGATTCACTCCCCAAGTGGCCACGATGGCAGGAGCTGAGACAATCTGAAGCCAGGAGCCAGGAGCTGGAAGTTTTTTCTGGGTCTCCCACACAGATGCAGGGTCCCCAGGCTTTGGGCTGTCCTTGACTGCTTTCCCAGGCCATAAACAGGGAGCTGGATGGGAAGCGAGACCTCCGGGAGATGAACAGGCTTTATGGGATCTTGGGGCATGCAAAGTGAGAACTTAGCCACTAGGCTACGGATTCCAGGCTTATATCTTGATTATGGATAGCTAAAGTATGTTGCTTCCTAGACCCAGAATGGTAGATTATGAAAAAACAAATCAATCCACAGCTGAAAACAATGATGCACACTTTAGCAAATAATATGCAGGGGATTGTATTATGAATTAATTATATATTCTTTGATCCAGAGTAAGGGAAACATTCCTAAGACAATATATGTGTAATATAACACCAACCTGATATATATGTATGTATATGTATGTGTGTGTGTGTGTATATATATGTATATATATGACATAAATTTCATATGTATGTTTTCTGTACCAGAGTCTTTCTTTTTGAATTTGAGAGGACTGCCTCTCTGCCATTACTTTACTTCTAAGACCTTTAGTTTCACCCATTTGCTTCACTGTTTATTTGAATCCATCCTGTTGTGAGCAGAGCGATTGCCCTTACGTGCTTACTACTTGATCGTGTCCTGCTCTGTGGTGGAAAATCACCTGGAGTTCTCAGGTACCTGCTACACTGACTTTCAGATTTGATTATTTGGAACTCCCAGTGAGCATAGTAGGCTGCTGGGACATATTGGTAGCTACGGCCAAACCCGGGCCATGTTGAATGAGATTCTTGGATCACTATTGAAGGCAAACACATAGCAAAAAAAAAAATAACAAATAATTAAGACAATCTCATTCATTCATACTTCAGATAAAATTGGTAAAATAAAATAGCTTCCTCTCCAAGTGGTTAAACACATCAGGTTTGTATTATAAAGAAATGTTGAGCTACTGCAGTGAAGCGAAAACTGTTCCAATCTCAGCTTTTCATATGTAATTCAGTTGAGTCCTCTTTATAAAGTCATGCATCTGAAAGTTCTGGAAGTCTTCTGTGGGCTTTCTATATTGGCTCTTACTGTCTGTACATGTTATCCTCAACTGTAACTTCATCTCAGTTTGTTCAATCTCACTGCTCATTAAAGATTCCCACAGGGCCGCCTGTGCTGCGTGCAGGGTTTTCTCCCACTGTTGCTCTAGTGTGAACCTTTCCAGATTTGGATGTATGGCTTACATTCCTTAATGCACCATCACCAGTGATTTTCAAGCATCATCTCGCTAATAATCCTCTTACTAGAAAGAATGCTTGTTTTTATTCTCATTTTTTACTTCAATCATGTACATATAGTCAATATCCCAAACATATCTACTGCCTAAAAAAAATCTTTTTTTTTTTTAGCAATTAGATCTTACTTAATGAACAAATAATCAGGACAGTGTTCAAACTATTATAAACTTACAATATACAAATATAAAGATTTTAAATAGTTATCTAAATACTACAAAGATGGTCCTTGTGTAAAAAATGGCACTCCCTGAGGTGATAGACATTTTATAAACTCCTTAATCAAGATTATCCTGCTGATCGTGAGAAGCTGGGGCTGTTTTACTCCATTGCCATTCCTCATATATTGGGAAATGATACTCAATATGATCTAGAATTTTTCCTTTGGCTCACATCTGATGAATATAAGATATATAGTTAAAAGATGATGTGATTCAATGTGTTCATTTTTTAAGTTCTCATTGTCCTAGAAGTAAAATATTCTGAACATCTATATAAGCTGAAAGGATGTGTGTGTGTATCTATTCCATGTTATCCTCACACATTGTCTACCGTATCTACTCAACAATTAGTTAATTGTGAATACGGATTAGCTGTATGTGACTTGTCATTTGACGTGAATCAGTAGCTGGATATAGCAAAACTGATCATTTTTGTCTGGTGAAGTGTCAGAAGATTTCTGGCAGAGAAAATAATAATCCCAATACATAGGGTTATACTTCCCTGTGGTTATTAATAAGTTCTTAATCTAACAGTGATTTCCTTCTAACATTCTATCCTGAGTGACCACAAATTCCTTCATTGGTCTTTGACTCCATCAAAGCCATCCTTTCAATTTTTAAAATTAATCTTTCATAATAATTATCCTTGTTGTAAGATTCTAAGACTGTTTCAAAGACACAGATACCTCTAAGTGTCCCAGCCTGAAACCTTCGTAGTAAATGATATTCTTGGACAAAGCGCTAAAAGACCATTACAAAGGGTGTTTAATTCCTGAGAGGAATGCGGGTCAATTCATATTGATTGGAGTTAGGAAAAGGAATGAAGCCAATGAAGGAGTAAGAGGAGATTGGTTAGAAAGTAGAAGAGTATTCTTTTGTAATTTTTATAGGAGTAGAATCTCACAAATTTAAGCTTTGAGAAAGAAATCATACATTTGTATGACTTAATTTGCTTAGACACTAAGTCAAACTTTACAAAAAATGATCAAGAAAATGTGATATAAATACTCTCCTGAACTTCTCCTATGGGGAAAAAATGTGTGAGAAAAAAATTTTTGTAATATTTATCTGTTTACAGCTGTCACTCTGGGGAATACTTCTTAAACAAGATATTTATATCCTATTCAAGATTTAAAGGACTTCTTTTTGGCCTCATATTTGTGAAAGAAGTATTATTTTTCAAGCAATGTTGAGTGCAAACCAAGTTTAGCAATTTCATGCACAACAATTTAGGACTATTATGAGAATAAATAGCTGGAAAAAAACAGAACTAAAGATAGCTAATTGGAAAATTCTCCCTTGTGCTATAGAGTCTGGGTAATTTGGAGACTTATAATGGCTAAATGAAGTTTTACAGCAATCACCCCTGTGCCCAGAGATTCAAACCTTACACTGTTTTTTTTTAATATGTTTATGAATAAAGAACTGCTTTACACTGACTTTACTGGTAGTGTGTGCTAAATGATCTCTATTCAACCAGCTAAACTGATATCGGAAATAAACAGGAAAATTATATTCTCCTGTATCTCTTGACTTTGTACTAAACTCATTCTTGAAGATACAGAGTAAATAAGCAGAGTGCCACGTGTTCCATTAAACACAGAGGTGTAATCATCATTCATACAGTTTTTACCAAAGCAAGTATTAACTTCCCATCCTTCATTTACATCTTCATAGTTTGCAATCAGTGCTGAAATACTTCTGAAGTATCTGAAGTGATACTCTCTCTGTATGATTAGTCTCTGTCCCAGATTGGACTCATTCTTTTGTGATGGAGACTCTAACACCAAGTGTTGCCTAGGAATACTATTTGTATCTGGTACACTGTCCCTTCATTCATAATGTCGGCCATTCTGGAATGGAAACAGGATATATAACTCAGGGTTATATCATTGAGGCCCAATCAATGGCCAGGGTAGAATTATAGAAAGTATATTGATACAGTAGCAATCATTCTACATTCCCACTCACTTTCAGGGTTGTCAGGACCCTGTTTTCTTTCTTTCTCTTTGAAATGATTACGCTCTCTAACAAAACTGATTGTTAGCAAAATGCATTTTTTCATTATCTGTTATATCACAATAAGATGCCTCAGTGAATGTTATAATATTAGTAGTCCTTCCCATCAAGTGAAAAAAGCATTTGTTCAATAACTTGTTTTGCATGGATGGAGACATGAACTTAATATGTTTATTTACAATATTATTAAAAATAAGTTTTCTTCTAATATTAACAATAACAACATGATGTAATAATCATCTCTTGTTATCTCAGATTGACTCAGTGTGGTTCTTTCTCTCACTAGATGCATGCTTTACAAATATTCCAATATGTATGATTCTATTTCCAAAATGTTTTGTGTCTCGATTCTTTGTTTTTGCTAAATGCCCCTGTGAGGTGTTTTGGCAAATGGGAGTCAGAAAAGGTGTATTGAAGGAAATATCCAGTGTGACTTTAACAATTTACTAGCCAACAATAATGTCAAGTAAGAAAAAAATTTGACTATAATAGTTGTAATTTTGGGGGGAAAATTCAAATTGATTTATACATTTAATTTTAAATAATTAAACAATATTTTAAATGTCTCTCTCTCTCTATATATATATAAATACTGAGTGATGAGATTATATTTCTGAGATTAACATTTATATGCAAAGTAATTTCACAAAATCCGAAATGTCAAATGGCAACTTTGCCATAATTCCTCAGATGGCAATGACATTGCTATGACTCAATGACAAAATGAAATGGCTTGTCTGATGAAGCGTCATAGATTCTTCACCTTCCATAATGTTCTATATGCCTGCAAGCTTGGTTCACTCCATCACCCTCCTTTTTAGCACATAAAACCAACTGACAAGTTAGAGGAATAATGTGCTCATAAAATGTCCCAAACCCATGCTTACCATTATTAATAGCAAATGATTCCTTTTGAAATAAAATGGAATGTCAGGCTGTTATTGGCTAGTCTTAAGTCTTTTCAGTACTATTCTAGAAAGATGGTTTTTCTAGGGCAGGTTATTAATTAAAGGGCTTGACTTTTTCCCCTTTCATAAACCTATCAGACAAAATTTCTGTAAGCTATACACCCTAAAGTTGTGAATTAGTGACGCCTTTACACTGCTATCATTTATAAATTGCAATTTCTAGTAATAAGGCACTATCATTTTTTAGGCAAGAGTTAAACAGTAATAATGATATATGTAAAATTAATGGGGATTCTTCCTTTGACCTCAGGCCTCAAGCCATTTCAAAGTCAAAACTTGAATCAGTTTGCTCTTACGTTGTCTGAATGAAAATATTCTGTAATAGATAAAGAAGGACTTTGGTTGCTTCCCTGGCTGTGTATTTTCACTCACAATTAGATCCTTATTTGTCTGGAAGTGACAGCACCGAAAGGACCAAGAGTTATGAATGCTGGCTGGTGGACCATTCAGCCGTCATCTCTCCTCTCTGCAGCTCTTGACAAAGCTCACTTCTCTCACACTAATCGTGTACACATCTCAAGTTGGCTTGATGGAATTCAGACTTTCTAAACTGCACTGCTAAACAAAGACTCATTTACTTAACAGGTGGTAAACTTACACTCTCATTAGGTGCAGAAGTGACAGTATAATTAGGGTAGATGTGAAAAATGTTTTTAAATGCAGTGAAATTACTCATTTCCCACAGAAATCACAATCTTCCTTTGCTGTTCCCCCAGATGATTGTCAGGCAGGTAGAAGAAGTTAAATACTTCCAGGCTTGCCCGGGCTTCTTTTCACTGGGGAGTCACATGACAGATGGAAACATTTTTACATAGAAAATGAAGCTTTAACTATGATTAAAAGAATTAAGAAGAAACGTTTGTCACATCTACCTTTTCTTACTATGCCCATTCATTCTCATGTCCTTTTTCTTCATAATCTGTCATTATGTTGGATGGATGCCTCTAAATGACACAGCAGGAACTATTCTAAAACTGACAGCTTTGGAATAAATAAACCCTGTTCCACAAAATGAAACTATTAAGGATGCTGGAAAATAGCTTACAACTAAATATGAGTGCCTAATATATTATGAGCAAGTTTATGGGGCCCGACGCTGTGGCCTAGCGGCTAAAGTCCTCACCTTGAACACGCCCCGGGATCCCATATGGGCGCCGGTTCTAATCCCAGCAGCTCCACTTCCCATCCAGCTCTCTGCTTGTGGCCTGGGAAAGCAGTTGAGGACCGCCCAAAGCTTTGGGACCCTGCACCCGTGTGGGAGACCTGGAAGAGGTTCCTGGTTCCTGACATCGGATCGGCGCGCACTGGCCCATTGCGGCTCACTTGGGGAGTGAATCATCGGATGGAGGATCTTCCTCTCTGTCTCTCCTCCTCTCTGTATATCTGGCTTTCCAATAATAATAATATCTTAAAAAAAAAGAACTAATTTAAAAAATAAATAAATAAATTTGCTGTTTATGAAAACTGAAATATTAAAGGCTGAGTTTTAAAGCAATATATTCCTTGTATTTAAATTTATTAATGATATTCGATTTTTTTTCAGTTGGATGTTAAACATTGGAATTAAAGTAATAACAGTGTTATTGCAAAGATTTATTTATTTAAATGACTTATAAAATGATTAATCACTGGTAAAATGGTTTAAGAGATTATATTTTCTAAAATGCTGATAGGGATTGAACAGAGTAATGAAAAAAAATTAGCATAATCGTGACAAGTCTCTCTTCCACTGTAGATACATTTTAATGCAGTGATTTATGAAAGAAGTCAATAATGGAGGAATTGTGCTTTGGCCAAAAATTTTATGCTTCATTACTTTAAAAACAAGAGCAGCAACGATGGGAAAGTGAAAGGTCTTGTGCTCATTTTAAATATAGAGACAATTTTGCGAAAATATTTTTGTGACATTCTATACTCACATATAAAATACATTTTAAAAGAAGATTATGCTAAGGTAGTGACTCATAATCTCAAAATTCTATTTCACAGTTTCATTGAAGACTGTTCAAAAGTAAATCTTATATTAATATAATCTCTTAAACCAGATTAAATCTGTATGTACTTACATTACAGGTGTAAACATATATACATGTAATATAAGCATGTATAGACATGTAATGTGTGTATGTATCTGGCACACTCATGTACATACCTATGGATGTACACATGTACATATACATATATATATATATATATATGTGACTAAGTGATTACCAGTGGTTTGGTGGTTTGAGAGATGTGAGATATCTGATAGTGGATACCAAAACACAATTAATTGAAATGTTAAAAGACACTCTTGTATGTAGTTGGGAAAGAGCTCTTTGGTAAACTAGCTGGAGTGTAGCAGGTTGCATAAACTTGGCCCAGGCTAGAGCCCAGCCAGTTCCGGGAAAGGCAGGAGGAAATGGGATTAGAGAGATCACAGGGCTTTAAACTTTTGAAATCCTTTGAAAGACTTTGTTTTTTACAAAAGGAAAAGACCACAAGAGAGATGGGAGACTTCAGGCAGTTCTGAGCAGAGCAGATTCTTTATCTGACTCAGATTTTAGTCTGAAATAGGCTACAGTATGAAAGGATGTCACCTGAGCAGACAGGTGAGTGAGGAAGTTATTACAGCAACTCAGTTCCAAGATGACAATGGATTTTATCAGAGGAAGAGTGTGAGAGGGTAGAGTTGATAAGATGACTGTAGAAACTTGAAGGTAAGAGAGGATTGATTTATATGAAAATTTGACAGAAGCCTTAAATATCTACCTTCTACAGAATGTGCGAGCTTCAGAGAGCCTTCCAAGATATGCCAGAAGTTTTCTTTCGAATATCCTGAGAGCCTTCTGGAAAAAATTTAAGCAAAAGAGTTAAATAGGGGCCGGCATTGTGGTGTAAAATGATAAGCTGCTGACTGCAGCGTTTGGATCAGCGTGGGTCCCAATTGCTCCTCTTCTGATGGAACTCCTTGCTAATGTACCTGGGAAGATAATAGAAAAGTACCCAAGAAAGAGACACAGATGGGGTTCCAGGTACCGAGCATTCGGCTGGACCTTCTCCGAGTAAGGCAGCCATTTGGGGAGTGAAACAGCTAACAGCTAATGGGAGACTTTCTCTGTCTCTCTTTCTCTCTCTCTCTCTCTCTCTCTCTCCCCCCCCCCCTCTGTATATACACACACACATACACACACACACACACACACACACACACATCCAATAAATAAATGATCCTTGGAAAGAAACAGCATGACTTTGTTATTCATTTATTTAATTAAAATAATGTATTTTTTGTTTTGAATATGCTCAATAGAGTTTATAGTTACAATTCTAAAAATATAATGGTATTATCTTTCTCCTTCTCATTCTATCCCTCCCAATCTCCCTCGCTTTCACCTTCCTTTTTCACTTCTTCACTTTTGAGGTATCCGTCTTCCAATTGCTGATCGCCTTCCCGATGGCCAAAATTATTAGGGCTGCAGCAGGCTGAATCCAGGAGCCAGAAGATTCATCCAGGTCTGCCACGTGGGTGGCAGAGGCACAAAGACTTGGGCCATCATCTGATGTTTCTTTCCAGGCCGTTAGCAGGGATCTAGATCCAGAAATGAAGCAGTCGGAATGCAAGTCGGAATGCCCATATGGAACTCCAGCATTGGAGGGAGTAGCTTCTTAACCCATTATGTCACAACACTGACACCAGTATTAGGCATCTATGTTCATCTGTGATTCAAGAGAGAACAATTTGTGGTTGAGAAACTTGTGATTCAAGAGAGGACAAATTAGTAACAAAAAACAATTGTCTCCTAAGTTCCTTTCCAAAAAATATTCTTTTCCCTTATAACCACCATTCCTACTAGGCTTTTAGTCAAGCAAGTTATCACACTCTCCACTACCCCAGCTCTCAATACATTTTTGTGTACAATTGTCTCTCTTCTTCCTTTAATCCATGCCATGACAAATCCTCTCAGATATTCTTAGCTTTCTCTTAACTATGCTCACACCGTTGGCATATTGTCTTTTCCAGGATGATTTCTGTCAGGTTTCTACATGAAGTAGTGATCTGTGTTAAGAGTAGCCCCAGGAAACAGACTCTCAAGGTAATTTTCCGCTCTAGACTTTACATCTATTTGAGATACACATGGATGATTTCCTTGCCATAATGACAGTCAAGAAGGTATGACTTGGTTTTCATTTTGATTTCATAAGTTATGATTTTCGAATACATATCCTGAACAAGCCCTTTTTTTCACAGACACTTAGGACAAATCCCCGTTTCCTCAAAATCTTAATTCTTTCCACAAAAAAACAATAGAGTGGAAGCACTTAATTTCTCATATCGATAGGTGAAAAAATGTAAGATAAAACCATGTAAGCAGATAGATGTTTAAGTGTTAAAACTGGAGAAAGATAAAACTCCAGGAAATTGTGAAGTGGATTTGTGAATTTGGCATGGATGGCCTAACTCAAGCCATTGTGTCCATGTGGGGAGCGAACCAGAGAATGGAAATCTATCTCTTTTTTTGTAACTCTGAAATTCAAACAAATATATATTTTTAAAAAGAATAGTACATACACAGTTGAATGAGCACATAAAGGAAATAATGAGTAAAAGCTAAGGTACAGATAGATAACTAATTCGCACAGAAAGCAATTGCTCTTCCTTCTGATTTCTTCTCTTACTTCCTGGAGATTGGTGGAGGGAGTGAAGCCATTACAAAGACACCATCCCAACTTCCCAGCAAATCTGAATTACTTGATTGACCTAAAATCTGAATTAATCACTTCACCTTTGCTATTTTGTTTAGAAGAAATTCTCTTATCCTCCACCTACACTGTGGATCCAGTTGCTCCTGTACTCAGCATTATAATTTTGCTTTCTTCTCTCTTCTGAATCCCCAACTCCTTTTAGTTTTCTTTACCTGAAATGGAATATCTTACATATTTACACTAGGTCTAATCACTTTGACCATTCAATTTTCCTTTATGAACAAATACCTTAAGGAAAAATCGGATTCATGATCTCAAATTTTCACCTACTCCTCAAACTCCAATTTGCTAAGCCTCTTTCTTTAAAATATATTTGTAGTATTCTGTAAAAAAAAAAGCTTTTCATGTCTCTAAGTCAGGTTAGGAATTATTAAACTTGCTTTGCTAACTAAACTTTCAGCAACATTCATTATTCTTAATCAATCTGCCTTTTTTTTTTCAGGGAAAATAAATTGTCTTGTCCCTTCTCTGCCCTCCACCCCTATGCTTTTGCTCATTTGCCTGGGCTTGCTGGCTTCTTCCTTCTTGGAGCAGCACGGGCATATATGAAGCTTTGATTGCTGTTTTTCCATGCTACACATTATTTCTGGGGAGTTTTGTTAGCTTTTCTTTAGCCATTGATCTAGTTATTTACTCTAGATACATAATTGTCCTAAAACATTTCCTTATACATTCCACAGAACTTTTTTATACACCGCATACATAAATTAGCTCACTATTTTCTTCTCTTCCCTCCCTCCAGTTGAATAGACATTTCTTATAAATTCTCTAGACTGGATAATAGTAACATACTCCTGTTATAGTCATGTTGGAAGCCTAGAGAACAATTTTCATTCTCCTTCTTTTACTTTCTGCCTCATTTAATTATTTTCTAAATATATTGCATATTTTTGATAACGATTAGGAGACTTCTCTAGATATAGTTGTTATTCTTAGTAATTTAGCACAGGTCAACTAAAGGGAGATTATTATGTATAAGCCTGGTCTAACCAGGTGCCGTTTACAGAACCAACACTCTTGGGACAGCTGCATCCTTTGCACTTCACACTGTACTGCTTGGGGCTGCCTCCTGGTTGCCACTCTGATTCCAGCTCTCTGCTAATGTATACAAGGGAGAGGCAGGACGCGATGGCTTCAGTGATCATGGCCACAACACCTACCTACCTTTCTCTCTTGTCCGTTCTTTCTGGAGCTCAAAATAAATGAATAAGTCTTCAAAAAAGTCATCAGTTTGATTTAAAAAGATATTTTGTTGGACATGTTACACAGTTGGATTGTTGCATTGCTAATTATAATCTGAACTATAACAGAATCAATTACTAAGGGCAAATCTTTCTCTTTCCTGGAAAATATTTGTAAAATTTCAATGGTAGACAATTTGTGTATGTACTTACAATGGGGCTTTGTGTCATAATATTTTTGAAATGTGAAAAGTGAATAGCACAATAATAATTTAGTTAGTGTATCAAATGGAATGTAATGATTAGGGGTGAATGCTGTATTGATTTCTATAAATAATAAAATGGGTGAATAAGAATGAAAATCCCTATTCAAGGATTGTTTTTTTAAAATATGTTGAAACAAAGACTCTAACAAATAAAGATAAAAATAGCTGTTACTGGGTCTGGCACGGTAGCCTAGTGGCTAAAGCCCTTGACTTGCATAGTCACTGGGATCCAGTATGGGTGCATGTTCATATCCCAGCTTCTCCACTTCCCTTCCAGCTACCTGCTTGTGGCCTAGGAAAGTAATAGAGGATGACACAAAGCATTGGGGCCTTGTGCCCTTGTAGGAGACTCGGAGGAGGCTCCTGGGTCCTTGCTTTGGATCGGCTCAGTTCCAGCTATTACAGCCATTTGGGGAGTGACTCAGGAGATGGAAGATCTGTATCTCTTTTTTCCCCTCTCTCTTAAAGCTGACTTTCCAATAAAAATTAAATTAAACTTTAAAAAAGTTACTCTTTTTTTCCCTTCTGACATATAGCATTTTAAGGAGAAGTAGGAAAACACTTAGAATAATCCAAATACATCTATGAATGGCTTTGAACTCAAAATTCAAATACCTCAATAATCTTGCATTTTGATGTTAATGTACCCCCACAATGCCTTTTTAATAAAGTGACTGTCTCTAAATACATTTCCATTTAATAAATCATAAATGGAAAACTCTGAAATACATGCATAGTATATTCTAGAAAAATGAATCCTGAAAAAGCATAAGTTCAGCTTCCGTTCACCTAACTTTTTAAATTCAGTGATGAGAAGGAAAAACACAGCTCTCTTAGTCAGTAAGCAGACTTGCTCAACAGAGAAAAAAAAAGTTGCAAGCTGATAATTAGGAGAAATTCACTTAACTTTAAAACTAATTTACTAATTAATTTTTTTCTGTTTTGCACATACCCAGATGCACACAGTTTAAATCACACATCTTAGGCAATCTGACTAATTTTGATGTTTTGCCCAATATGTTACTGTGAAAAAAAGGATTATACTGGTTGCATTTAACACATATTTTTGAGTAGATTTATATACCACATTGAGAGCTGGTCACAAAAAGGGGAAAAAATGATCAGTCTCAAACTTAATTATAAAACTAAGTCGTGTGTGTGCCTAGTGTTTCTAGAATATCAGTTTCTTACATATTCACATTCTTTTGCTCAAGTTTTCACATTTTCAGAGGCTCATCTACACATCAAAGCACCTTCCTATTCAGATTCTAACACCCTATGTTTATTTATCAGGCTCTGATGGATATAGACACAGTTTTCAGTCCAGTCTACTTTCTTAAGAAACTTTCTTACAAGCGCTGTCTTAACAGGCCTGAGCTGTAATGTAAAGGCATGTTTCACTTTTTGTTCTCCCTACTGACTTTTTCATTCAGTCCATCACCGTCTTGTCGCTTTGTCTTTTAGGATAGTGTGGGGACACTGTCATTATTCACACACCCCATTCTTCACTGGCATCTGTTTGGTTTGTGCCAGGGCTGCGAAGACAGTCTGACAGTCTTCTAGGTAGAGCCTGTCTTCATCCTCTCGTAGGCAATTTAAGAAAACTCTCAGCAAGCAGATTTCCTGCAAAGCAAAGGGACCTTCATTTCATTATCCTGTGGCAGCTGTAGCAGCAGCAAGTATGCTGCCTCCTCAGTTCTACGTGTTTGATCCTTGTGTTCTAGGTGCCTGGCCTTAATGGCCACTCTTATCACACCTGTTTCACAGTTGCCTACTTGGTCAGCTCTTTCGGAGTAGACTTGTGTGCCAACTTTAGGCACCTGCTCCACTTTGTAAGGTGCTTGGGAATTTTTTTTTAAATTACTTGCTGTAATTACACTATTTCTTTTCTTTCAAAGTTCTTCCTCAGGATAGGCTCAGTTTTTGGATGTTGTTTTCCTCCAAGGCTTGCATATTTTAATAATTTGTGTTGTGTGGAATTTGCATTTGCATTTCTTCAAAGAGCTTACTTTGCTTCTTTTATATTTACTAAAGAAATGTATCAATAAATGAGAGAGGGGCCAGCACAGAAGTCATAAACAGATTTGCTGAACTGCAAACAGCCATCCAGGGGTTGGTGATGTGTTGCCATGGGTTAAGTGTCTCATGTGGGATAGCCAATTTGAGTGCCAGCTGCTGCTGCAATTTTGATCCAACTGTCTGATAATGTGCTTATAAGACAGTGAAAGATGGCTGGAGTCTTGAGCCTCTGACAACTATGGGGAGATCCCAGGGAGTTCCAGGCTCCTGGATTGGTCTGGCTCAGCCCCAGCCATTTTGGCCATTTAGGGAGTAAACTAGTAGATGGAAGATTTATCTCTCTCTCTCTATGTGGTATGTATGAAAGAGGGAGAGAGGGAGAGAGAGAGAGAGACAGAGAGACAGAGAGACAGAGAGAGATTTTACTTTCCACAGAAATTAAACAAAACACCTATCCATATTAACCTACAAGATGACCAATCATCTATGTCTAAGTTGGATTTGTACCACACAAACATTTGAAAACAGTGTAACTTTTCATCTTTTATCCATTATTGCCTAACCTATTCAGTTTTAGGGTTGAATTTTAATATAGTAACCAATAAGTATACACATTTCTTCATAGGTCTGGCATCTATCTCTGAACATACACAGGAACTTCAAAAAGTTCAAGATAAGTGGAATAAAATTCCATTTAGAAATACATATATATTTTCATAATATGCATCTCATTTATTCCCACAAACATTTGAGGTCCCCTCATGCATCGATGTCATAGGCTTTTGTGCCAGAATAAACTTACTTCAAGTCTATTTTCTGCAGTTTTTCAAATACCTCATAAAATTCCTATTTTATATATATGTTCAAGAAAGAGCATCTTTCAAGGGCACTCTTGTGAAGTGTTTTCCTCTGAGAATCTGTATAGAAAAATGTGCAGAGTGCCCTGGTCTGTTCCTGTTTTTATAGTCTGAGATGGACTCAGATCCTCTAAGACTTCTCTAACTTGATACTGAGCAAAAGCCTTCCACAAATTTAAAGATCTTACTTGGCAACCCATCATTCCATTAGCTCAGCTTCTGATTTTAGGTTTCTAAAGCTGCTTAGAAACAGAGTAAGAACCCTTTCATTTTTTCTGTATCTT
This sequence comes from Ochotona princeps, assembly GCF_030435755.1. Lineage (NCBI taxonomy): Eukaryota > Metazoa > Chordata > Mammalia > Lagomorpha > Ochotonidae > Ochotona > Ochotona princeps. The sequence continues at coordinate 19,471,655 of NC_080846.1, read as the reverse complement.
TTGGTGATACAATCTGAAGTACAACCTGAGAAACACTCTCCTTGGAGGAACTGCACATTTTGTCTCAAATTGGTTAGCTGAGCAGAGTGGTTTTGAATAATAACGGTGGCTGTGATAGGTAACTACTGTTTATCACTTATTCCCTCTGGTGGCTAACCTCCCGTAGAGAGTTTGACAGTGAAGGTTTTTCGCATTGCACTATATGCTTTGCACAGATCACAACATTTAATCCTTGTAAAACTCCTAATGAGGCAGTTTAACAGGCAGAGAAAGTGAAGTACTGAAAGACGAAATCATTTCGCAAAGATTGCAACCTAAGTGCGTGATCCAGCCTTATCTGACTAAACACTGGTTCCTGAGTAATAACTAGAAAGCCAAAATAACAAACTACTCTGGAAGTGAAGATTTATGGGAGAACCAAGAAGTTTAGGAATGCACCATTACTAGAAATTCTGAACAATTGATAATAGTATCTGAATATTATTACATTAAATAGTCAACTTATAGAAAAATTACAGGTGTTACAGGGAGGGATATGGAAGAATGAGGCTAAGCTAAAATAACAGGTTAATAATTCATCATTTTAGCAGTGAGGCTTTGCTTTATATTGGCATATTTAAACACATACAGCCAATGAAATATGTTCAGTTCCTAAAATAGATTCAAAATACATGTATCCATCAGAATATTATTGTTTCATATACATGCTAAATATTCAGTTGCATTTTATAAATAGCTAATAGATAATAACTAGTGTCCAGAAATATCAGAGGAATGTGAACATATCCTGAACGCATATGCATAGTGTAAACTTTTGTCGCCAAGTTATTGATGAGATCATCTGTGGTGTTCACTGTAAGGGATGTTGTATTTTGTCCTTAATCAAAACCTCCTTATTAAATAAATGTCTTATAACAATGACTATTAAGTATATGTAAGGGAGAAATACAAAAATACTTACTCTCTCATTATACTTTCCTTTCCTACAATAATAAATGAAACTAACCATGCAATTCATTGGCAGTCACTAAAATCTTACCCACATGAGTCAACTATAGTATGTTTATAAGTGGAGTACCATTTCAGTATCATGTCTCATTCTCTTATGCCACATTTTTAAAATGAGCCGAATGCCCGAAGTACAGAAGCAGTGGTTGTATATTCTTTGATTCTGAATCTTGGATATTCTACAACACAGGAATTTGCAAGCCTTAAGTTGATAGCAGTTGCCTCCTCCCATCTCTATGTGTACTCACTCACACATGGACAGAAAATACATCAAGTCAATAAAAAAGGCTTCATGTATCATACTAATGGGATTTGAATTGGTTGCATGTTTTTAGTTGGATGCTATTTCCATTTAATGTTACCTGAACAAAATCTCCCTTTTCAATTTCTAGATGAAATAAGCATAGTCATTATAAGTAAAGTTTTTTTTTTGTTGTGTCTGTTTCTCTTTGTTAAGTAATAATAAAATTCACATTCCCTAGTAGTAAAAGGCCTTAAGGGTAAGGGAATGATTTTTTTAGAGCACTTTATTTTGATAAGAATATGACAAAGGATTATAGAAACCAAATGAACCATCCGTATAGGCCAATACTGGACTAATTTGAGCAAGAAAGTAGAAGAATATTGGCTTATAACCAATGATTTAAATCATATATCATGAGTCTATTCTGATATAAATATGCTACTGAAAAATATAGTTAAAACATTTCTGAAGAAAAATAATTTCAAATAAATTTTGTAGATATTCCATTGTAATTAAATGTCAGTATCATTTCTATATTAATTCTTTATGGGCAGCACATTGTAACTTTCTCCAGAGTACAGAATGAAAATGGGAAATAGCTTGACAACCACAGTGCAGCCAGATATCAAGGTCAACATCAACAGCCATAAATCATGTTGATAGTATGCACCTTTGACATGATGTGACGGCAGTGGAATTTTACCTGTGTGATCTAATTCTCCAAAACCCATAGCTACAATCTTATTATAAGAAAAACATTAAAGAAATTCCAGTAGGGGTCCTTGTGTAATGTATGGGCCAGCAGTTCTCAACATTGTCAAAAGTAACAAAATTCTGAGAAATTATGATAAACAACAGAAGCCTAAGAAGATAGATATTAGTAAATGTGATATGCAAACCAGATGGAATCCAGGAATTATGCATTGAAATCTGAATAAAGTAAGATTATTGACAGGGCAAACTGTTATGTGGAAAGTGAAAATGTAGAAATTGTTTTTCTGAGTTTTTCTGCAAACATTAAAAAAATTGCTTAGTAACTTGAGGCTACTTTTTGTTACAATTTTTTTTATTAGAGGTTAGAATTATAGAAAGGGAGAAACTGAAAGACTGAAAGGGAGAGTGAGAAAGCGAGAGAGAGAGACAGAGAGAATCTCGGCTGTCTTACTCCCCAGATTGTCAGAATGATGACAGCTGGCCAGCCCAGGCCTCATTCTGGTGTCCTGTGTGGGCAGCTCTTAGGCCTATTTATATTTTCATTTTATGGCCTCATTTTGCTACCCAAATAGCTTCAAAGGCTCAATTGAGATGATTTGAATGCAGAAAACAGAAGCTTCTTCTGTGCCTCCCATGCTGTTGCAGGGTCCAAGATCTTGGGCTCTCGCTGCTGCTTTCCCAGGCTACAGTGTGGGGATGCATTGGAAGGGGGGGCAGTTGAGACAGGAACCCGTGCTTTGTGGGATGCTGGCACTGCAGTTGGAAGCTTAGACACTGTGATGATGGCCCCTCAAAATTCCATACTTTTTCAGATACCTCTCAGGGTGTAAATCTGCCAGCGGTCCCCAGCGTCACCAAGGGTGAGGAGACAGTGTTCTCCAGATGTAGCAACCACCTGAGACAAGCTGGTGAGGAATATTGACTTCATTACGCACAAGTTAGAAGTTCTAAAGTTTAAGAAAAGGGAGACCAAGAAAGTATCTTCAGGCAGTCCCTCCTCTCCCATTCAATGACAGTGGGATTGGCTAAAGAGCATGTCTATTCTCCTTGGCCTTCGAGTCATGTCAGCTCACATTCGCCATATAGGGCAGGAAGCCATGCCTCAGGTAATGGCAGGTAAGTTCTAAGCCACGCCCACCAGGTAGCAGGCAGAGACCCCCCCCCGATGATTGCCCACATCATCCAAAGAAATTGTCAACTTTGGTATTTTTATGGACTGAATTATTTATTGTTTGCGATACCAACTGACAGAGAGAAGAGTTGGGGAATCTTTTATCTGCTCTTTCATTCCCCAGCTGCCCAAATGGCAGCGATAGCTGGGACTGGAGCTAACTGGGGATGGAATAGGCTGTAGATGGAAGCTAAGAAATGCTACATGTCCCCACTTAGGTAACAAATGATCATTTTTCTCAGGAATATTAGCAAGGGGCTGACTTCAGAGGTAGGATAGCCAATACTGCACCCGGCACTCTGAAGCGGAGCGAGGGCGTTACGAGTGGTGCCTGAACCACTGGTGCCACAGCTCCTGCCCTTGCTTTTGTTTTCTATCTCTTACTTCTACCAGATGCCAATTTTCAAGTGGTTAATAATTTTGTTAAATCTATCAATTCCTGTATCATTTCCCCTCTGCATCTATTTTCATCACTCCTACCTAGCAACTTACCTGTCATCCATAGACACCATCTCAGGTATTGGTAATGTCTTCTCTTCTTTCCATCCTAAACCTGTTCTTTAGAGCGCTTCCAGCAGAGCATAATCAACTGTCACATTGTTTATTCCCTCAGCACTTTCACAAACTCCGAAAATTAAAATCTAAATCACTTATTGTTACATTTATCAATCATTTTTTGAGTCTTGATTATCTAGTTGAGTTATTTTCTGCCCCAATTGAGACCTCTGGTTGCCTAAGTACTAACAGATAATTTTTTCAGAGATCCCTAAGTTTCTGTTCAAGTTATGTGCTTAATAAAGGTCAACAAGAAAATATGTTTTGTTAAAAAGTTTCTGCATCTCTGTGTGGTATGGGATATGGTAATTATCTGATAAAGTTGGTAAAATGTTATAGGAATGTAGTGATCAGAAAAAAATCTTTTAAAGAAGTCATGCTTAAGCTGTAACCAAAAATTATGCAGGAATGAGACATAAAGAGTAAGCAAATAGCATGATGGGAATGTTCTAGGAAAAATAAAGATAGTTTTGAGTAAACAGAAATTCACTGTTTATGTGCATAAATTGTTCTCATGCTTACCTTCATATGCTCTTCCCTTACAATAGTTCATATTATTGCTGAAAATTCTGGATTAAATGTCCAAAATTCAAAGCACTGGTTAGAGAAAGATGATCTAGATTGTTTCATAAGCCCAACCGTGCTCTTTGTAGATTAGTATAGCATTATTTAAAATTTTTAAATTTGATTCATGTCACAATAGACATTTCTATCTAGAATTCCATGATAATAAAATAACGTATTTTAAAATGCAAGACAATTTAAAGTTTTTCACAATAGCAAGCATGATAATAACCATTGTTTGAGCATATTCCAAATTGAAGGTATTTTTACCCAAAGCAGGGAAAGATCTACCCTTTCTAATGGGTTAACACAAAAACATCCCTTTAGCTTTGATTTTTTTTGCCTATTGCCATTGCTACACCTATTGAAAATTAGTTGTAGTGGTGCAGTAGCAAAGTTATCAGTTAAAAACTAGTAAAGAAAGTCAATCTAGGGAAAAGAAGTGGAAAATGTGAAAATACATGATATTTTCTGATATCGAAGTTAAATAAAAATCAAAAACAGTAAAAATAAACTTTACTTTTGGGGGGACAGAAAGTTTGAGGAAAACACTAAATGTACAGAGAAGAAACACAAATGGAAAATCTGAAAAGAAAAGAGATCTGTAAGCCCATTGATTTATCTTACAAATGGAAACTAATTTATTTTATTTAAAGTTCTCAGGCACCTTCCTTCTTACTGGTATTTGCTTTTCTGGCTCATTACATTTCTGAATGATTAATCTTTGCTCTCTGAGGAAAGAAAATGAGATTATTTAGTGAAGTGCTGAAGGGCGAAACACCTCAGGACAGAGTTTAATTCAATAAGAGTGAACTCGAGCTGAGATTGTCATGACATTCTTAATAACAAAAACAATGACATTTTTCGATTGTTTTTAGTACATGACATAGGACGAAGCATACCTTTACCTAGTGGTCTATAATTTATCTTGGATTATACATATCTAATATGTACATATGTGTATATATTTTGATTGACTATGCTCCGCCGGCTTGTTTTGCCATTGAAAAATCAGTCAAATGTCTCTAAGAAAAGCCAACAGAATTAAGTTAATTTATCACAGTTATGTCTTATTTGTTGGGAAAAATTAGGATGTTAGTCTATACCCATAAGGGACATGTTCAGGTAATTGAGGCCTAGATCTATAAAATGCCATATGAAAACACAATTTTAGAAGAAATTACTCCTGTTATATTATAAACTGAAATGCTTGTTTTCACAAATCACAGTGAACAAATTAAAACATATTGACTTATTTGAAGGTAAGCACTTCCTCTGTTCATTTTTAAAGACCACTTATGTCAAGTTATTTCCTAGCGAATACGGTAATGTGGTTATAGGAAAATGGAGAGACCTTCATGCAAACAGCATTCATTGAACAGCCACTTTAAGGGTGGTCAAGTGAGTGCTTGCTGCTTTCCATGCGTTAGTAATTCTCTCTGTGTATTTTTCCTTTTTTAAAGATTTCTTTTTATTTCTATTGGAAAGTCAGATTTGCAGAGAAGGAGAAACAGAAAGATCTTCCATATGCTGGGTCACTCCCCGAGTGCTTGCAACAGCCAGAGCTGAGCTGATAAGAACCCAGGAGCCAGGAGCTTCCTCCAGTGTCCCATGCGGGTGCAGGGTCCCAAGGTTTTGGGCCATCCTCTACTGCTTTCCTAGGCTACAAACAAAGAGCCGGAAGGGAAATGGAGCAGCCGCAATACAAACTGGTGCCCATACGGGATCCCGGCACACGCAAGCTGAGGACTTTAGCCACTAGGCTACTGTGCCAGGCCCTCTCTTTACTTTTCTAGGAAAGCCAGATTTACAGAGAAAAGGAGTTACAAAGAGAAAGATCTTCTGTGTACTGATTCCCTCCCCAAGTGGCTATAAGACCAGAGCTGAGTTTGTATGAAGCCAGGAGCCAGAAGTTTCTCCCCACATTGGCACAGGGTCCCAAGGTTTTGGGCCATCCTCTACTGCTTTCCCAGAGCACAAGCAAAGAGTTGTATGGGAAGTGGAGCAGCAGGACACGAACTGGTGTCATAAGGATCCCAGCACATACAAGGCAAGGGTTTTGCTGCTGAGTCATCCTGGCAGACAGTGAAGCCAAGGTTGTTTTTTTTTTTTCCTCTAAACTGTTATTATTTGAGATGAAACCCAATTCCTTAAAATTTATGACAGAATATTACGTGTTTTTTATTTAGAAGATATGTTTTTAAAAGTATTATGTCGTAATGGAATCTATTATTTTATATAAATGGGCTCATTTATTAAACACACACTATGATAAAGATCAGGGTGATTCTCCAAATACAGGGATAAAATATCCGATTGAGGCATCTTAGTCACAGAGCAGGTATAAAAATGATGAAAGTGAATAATGACTGATAAAAACGAACCATTGTGTAATACTGGGCTTAACCCCACGTTATAGTTGACGACTGATAAGTACAGAGAGCTCATGTGTTTCAGCCAGGGTTATAGATCTGGAAATGATAAAGCAGAAATTTAGATGAGGGGATGTGTTGCTAAAACCTGTTCTCTGAACCTCAGTCCAATCCGCATTCAACTTTTTTAGACCAACAGACCCTGCAGCGGGGCACGGTTTAACATCCTTCAAATCCACACGAGACGTCTGATACACATGCATTCTGCCTAAGCTGCAGCAAAGCTGGCCTAGCGAGTGGAAGCTTACTGATCACATACAGTTAGCCCTTGCTACCTGCGAATTCTGCAGCCACTCAGGTCTCTGCTTTTGTTTTAGTTCTTCCCTGTTTTCTAGCACGAAAGGTATTTAGGACCAATTTGTGTTTCCCCTGCCCAAATCTAAAGTCATCCATTTAACCAAAGCACTCTGGCTTGTTTTATTGAGGTAGTCTGTTACGCTGGCACCTGGGTGCCCTGACAGCTGGCATGGTGCTCATTCCTTCCTTTCAGCTGTAGAGGAAGGAAATATGGGTCTGTATTACATGCATATGTGTTTATGTATCTCTGTAGGTAAATATTTGTGCGTGTAGCAATGTGCAACTACATGGAGCAAATCCAGGTTTATGTCTGCTTCTTTAGGCCATTGTCCTGTGGAGCACGTTAACCTCCTCTATGCTTAATGAATAGATTTCCACTCCAAAGGTCAAAAATGATCTCAGGCCTCCTCTCCATTCATTGACTTATTCAAATGCAGTCTTTTTATAAGAGTGCTTTCATTGTTTCTGGAAAATAGAATTGTGGGTATTGTGTTTTGAGGACTATCTACCCAAGTTTTTTTTTTGTCTACTTTTTTTTATTAATTATTTTGCATTATGTGACAGTTTCATAGGCTCTGGGAATCCCCCCACCCTATCCCTCCCCTCCCCCCTGGTGGATTCCTCCACCTTGATGCAGTATTACAGTTCAAATTCAATCAAGATTCCCTCCTTGCAAACATATACCAAGCATAGAGTCCAGCTACTTATTGTCCAGATGGGTTGAACAGTTTCTTGGGGAGACTATTTCTGGTCTGAAGTTAAAGCTGGTAGAATATCATTCCAGTCAATTAAGAGTCCCAATATAACATCAACAGCAGTTTGCAACATTATGGAATTGACATGGTTTTGAGTAACCAGTATGTTAAAAAAAAAAATGCAAGTTCTTAACCACATCCTATGATTAGCTCATTGACATTTCAATTTTAGTCTATATACAGGACCGGCTGCTAT